>NC_052333.1:36308577-36623013 GCF_016432855.1 Salvelinus namaycush
TGTAGTGCTGTGCGCCTCCTATAGTCTGTTCTGGGCTTGGGGACTGTGAAGAGAACTGTGGTGGCATGTCGTGTGGTATGCATGGGTGTCTTAGCTGTGTACAAGTAGTTCAAACAGACAGCTCGGTGCATTCAACATGTCAATACCTCTCACGAATATAAGTGGTGATGAAATCAATATCTCCTCCACTTTGAGCCAGGAGAGACTGACATGCATATTATTAATGTTAGGTCTCTGTGTACATCTAAGTTGCCCTGTTCTGAGCCAATTGCAATTTTCCTAAGTCCATCTTTGTGGCACCTGACCACACGACTGAACAGTAGTCCAGGTGCGACAAAACTAGGGACTGTAGCACCTGCCTTGTTGATAGTGCTGTTAAGTGCTTTATTATGGACAGACTTCTCCCCATCTTAGCTACTGTTGTATAAATCAATATGTTTTGGCCATGACCGTTTACAATCCAGGGTTATTCCAAGTAGTTTAGTCACCTCCACTTGCTCAATTTCCACATTAATCATTACAAGATTTAGTTGAGGTTTAGGGTTTAGTGAAAGATTTATCCCAAATAAAATGTTTTTGAAATATTTAGGACTAAGTTATTCCTTGCCGCCCATTCTGAAACTAACTGCATCTCTTTTTTGCAGTTATTTCAGTTGCAGTAGTAGCTGACGCGTATAGTGTTGAGTTATCCGCATACATAGACACACTGGCTTTACTTAAAGCCAGTAGCATGTCGTTAGAAAGATTGAAAAAAGTAAGGGGCCTAGACAGCTGCCCTGGGAAATTCCTGATTCTACCTGGATTATGTTGGAGAGGCTTCCATTAAATAACACCCTCTGTGTTCTGTTAGACAGGTAACACTTTATCCACAAGATAGCAGGGGGTGTAAAGCCATTACAAACGTGCTTGTTGATTGTCCTTCCCTATAAGCATGCTGAAAGTCTGTTTGTTTACTGTAAAATAGCATTGTATTTGGTCAAACACAATTTTTTCCAAAAGTTTACTAAGGGTTGGTAACAGGCTGATTGGTCAGGTATTTGAGCCAGTAAAGGGGGCTTTACTATTCTTGGGTAGCGGAATGACTTTAGCTTCCCTCCAGGCCTAAGGGCACATGCTCTTTAGTAGGCTTAAATTGAAGATGTGGCAAATAGGAGTGGCAATATCCTTACTAATCTCAGTCATTTTTCATCCAGATTGTCAGACCCCGGTGGCTTCTCATTGTTGATAAACAACAATAATTTTTTCACCTCTTCTTTACGGATTTCAAAAGTACAATTCTTGTCTTTCATAATTTGGTCCGATATACTTGGATGTGTAGTGTCAGCGTTTGTTGCTGGCATGTCATCCCTAAGTTTGCTTATCTTGCCAATGAAAAAGTAATTGGCAAGAAACACTAAAAACACTAAAAGCACTAAGGTTTTGAATGCTGTCAATGACCAGCATTCTCACATAGGTGTTCCTATTGTCCAGGTGGGAAAGGGCAGTGTGGAGTGCGATTGCGATTGCGTCATCTGTGGATCTGTTGGGGCGGTTTGCGAATTGGAGTGGGTCTAGGGTTTACGGGATGATGGTGTTGATGAGAGCCATGACCAGCCTTTCAAAGCACTTCATGGTTACCAACGTGAGTGCTATGGGGCAGTAGTAATTTAATCAGGTTGCATTCGCTTTCTTGGGCACAAAGACTTTGGTGGTCTGCTTGAAACATGTAGGTATTACAGACAGAGAGAGGTTGAAAATGTCAGTGAAGACACTTACCAGTTGGTCCGCGCAAGCTTTGAGGTCATGTCCTGGTAATCCATCTGGCCACGCGGCCTCGTGAATGTTGACCTGTTTAAAGGTCTTGATCACATCAGCTATGGAGAGCGCGAACACACAGTCATCCGGAACAGCTGGTGCTCTCATGCATGCTTCAGTGTTGCTTGCCTCGTACTAAGCATAACAGGCATTTTTCTCATCTGGTAGGTTCACGTCATTGGGCAGCTCGCGGCTGGGTTTCCCTTAGTAGTCTGTAATAGTTTTAAAGCCCTATTACACCCGACGAGGGTCAGAACCGGTGTTGTAGGATTCAATCTTAGTCCTGTATTGACACTTTGCCTGTTTGATGGTTTGTCTGAGGGCATAGCGGGATTTCTTCTAAGCGTCCGGATTAATGTCCCGCTCCTTGAAAGCGGCAGCTCTAGCCTTTAACTGGGGGCAGATGTTGCCTGTAATCCATAGCTTATGGTTGGGATATGTACGTATGGTCACTGTGGGGATGACGTTGTCGATGCACTTATTGATGAAGCTGGTGACTGATGTGGTATACTCTTCAATGCCATTGCATGAATCCCGGAACATATTCCAGTCTGTGCTACCAAAACAATCCTGTAGCGTAGCATCCGCGTCATCTGACCACTTCCATATTGAGCGAGTCACTGGTACTTCCTGCTTTAGTTTTTGCTTGTACGCAGGAATCAGGAAAATAGAATTATGGGCGGATTTTCCAAATAGATGGTGAGGGAGAGCTCTGTGTGTGGAGTAAAGGTGGTCTAAAGTTTATTTTCCTCTGGTTGCACATGTGACATGCTGGTAGAAATGAGTTAAAACAGATTAAAGTTTGCCTGCAATAATGTCACCGGCCACTAGGAGCTCCACCTCTGGATGAGCATTTAATTTTTCATTACAAGATTTAGTTGAGGTTTAGGGTTTAGTGAAAGATTTATCCCAAATAAAATGCTTCAGTTTTTGAAATATTTAGGACTAAGTTATTCCTTGCCGCCCATTCTGAAACTAACTGCATCTCTTTTTTGCAGTTATTTCAGTTGCAGTAGTAGCTGACGCATATAGTGTTGAGTTATCCGCATACATAGACACACTGGCTTTACTTAAAGCCAGTAGCATGTCGTTAGAAAGATTGAAAAAAGTAAGGGGCCTAGACAGCTGCCCTGGGAAATTCCTGATTCTACCTGGATTATGTTGGAGAGGCTTCCATTAAATAACACCCTCTGTGTTCTGTTAGACAGGTAACCACGATTTGCAGCTCTAAATATGCACATTTTCGAACAAAACATAAATGTATTGTATAACATGATGTTATAAGACTGTCATCTGATGAAGTTGTTCAAGGTTAGTGATTAATTTTATCTCTATTTCTGGGTTTTGTGAAAGCTACCTATGCGGTGGAAACATGGTGAAAACATGCCGTTGTGTGTTTGGCTATTGTGGTTAGCTAATATAAATACATATTGTGTTTTCGCTGTAAAACATTTTAAAAATCGGAAATGATGGCTGGATTCACAAGAT
This sequence comes from Salvelinus namaycush, assembly GCF_016432855.1. Classification (NCBI taxonomy): domain Eukaryota; kingdom Metazoa; phylum Chordata; class Actinopteri; order Salmoniformes; family Salmonidae; genus Salvelinus; species Salvelinus namaycush. Next base: position 36,311,860 of record NC_052333.1, read on the forward strand.
GTTTATCTTTCATTTGCTGTATTGGACTTGTGATTTCATGAAATTATATTATATGATATCCCTATCCCTATCCCGTTAGGCTAGGCTAGGCTATGCTAGTCAGCTTTTTTGATGAGGATGCTCCCGGATCCGGGATGGGTATCACTGAAAGGTTAATTTGGGCATGATTTTTTCCAAAGTGAAAACAGCGCCCCCCTATTCACAAGAAGTTAGCGGATGTAGATCTTTTGTCCTGCCAATGCATGGATAACCCAGCCAACTGTATATTTTCCGTGTCGTCTTTCAGCCACGACTCGGTGAAACATAAGATATTACAGTTTTTAATGTCCCGTTGGTAGGATAGTCTCGAATGGCGCTCATCCAGTTTGTTCTCCAGTGATTGCACGTTGGCCAATAGAACAGGTGTTAGAGGCGGGTTACCCACTCACCGACAAATTCTCACAAGGCACCCTGATCTCCGCACCCTGTATTGCCTTCTTTTCTTCATGCGAATGACAGGGATTTGGGCCTTGTCTGGGAGCAACATTATATCCTTTGCGTCAGACTCGTTAAAGAAAATATATTTGTCCAGTTTGAGGTGAGTAATCGCTGTTCTGATATCCAGAAACTCTTTTTGGTCATAAGAGATGGTAGCGTCAACATTATGTACAAAATAATTTACAAACATTGCAAAATAACACACAAAATAGTACATTTGGTTAGGAGCCCGCAAAGAGGCAGCCATCCCCTCCAGCGCCATTCACTATCAATATCACATACATTATCAATGTCACGATCGTTATAATGAGTGGACCAAGATGCAGCGTGGTATGGTCCCAACCTCTTTATTTGGACGTGAAACTCAAAGAAAACAATAAAGCGCAAAACGAAACGTGAAGCTAATATAGTGCTCGCAGGCAACTATACATAGACAAGATCTCACAAAGCACAACGGGGAAATGGCTGCCTAAATATGATCCCCAATCAGAGACAGCGATAAACAGCTGCCTCTGATTGGGAACCATACCAGGCCAACATAGATATACTGTATAATCACCTAGATGACCCACCCTAGTCACACCCCGACCTAACCAACATAGAGAATAAAAAGCTCTCTATGGTCAGGGCGTGACAATCAAGCAAGTCGGAAGTTTACATACACTTACGTTGGAGTCATTAAAACTCATTTTTCAACACTTAGTAGTTAACAAACTATAGTTTTGGCAAGTCGGTTAGGACATCTACTTTGTGCATGACACAAGTAATTTTTCCAACAATTGTTTACAGACAAATTATTTCACTTATAATTCACTGTATCACAATTCCAGTGGGTCAGAAGTTTACATACACTAAGTTGACTGTGCCTTTTAACAGCTTGGAAATTCCAGAAAATGATGTCATGGCTTTAGAAGCTTCTGAAATGCTAATTGACATCATTCGGCTGAATCTAGTTGATAATCCCTGCTTTAATGTATGCCATTTTCAGACAGAACATTTACATACTAAATGCCACATGATCCATAACTGAAAAGGGTATGCTAGTGAGCTGTCTAGTCTGTAATATGTTTAAAGTACTCAATTAAATGTATTTTATAAAGCCCTTTTTACATCAGCAGCTACAGTATGTTTACAATATGTTATATACATAATCACCATTCTCTCTGGTCAAATTACCCCAGTCAAATGTTTTTAAAGTTGTTTATTTGAATCATTATGGTAGTTGTTCACACAAAACATTATTCAAAACAACCGACAAATGCAATCATATTCATTTAAAAGGAACGACGTCCACCATATGTTACTGCACAATATACTTAATGATATCTGTTTCTCTTATTGATATCTAAATACTGATATCTATTTCAGCACTAAGGGGAAAAAAAGTGCTTTTACTGTATATGTAGCTGACAATTCACAGAAAAATCGTACATCAATCCACATACAGCGATTCTCACCTCAAGCAAACAGGATTTGAAATAAAGTACAAGAACGATACCTTTACAAATGCTTTCAAAATGTATTTTGATAGTTTCCACAAAGTGATGCACGATTTCATTAATAATCAAGGTGACAAATTTGTACATTCACGGAAGGTAAAATGTATCGATCACTCTACATTGAAATAATCATTGAACTCTCGGCAGTGTACAGCTGGCTAAGAAATATGATATAGATTTATGTTATGACAGTTATGGCACCCTGGCAAATTGTGTTGCCTTTGTGCAGCCGGGCACACTCATAGATTCCCCAGTTCCAGGACCCAGGGGGAATATATATCAATCATCTCAGAGCAGGAGTGCCGAAGGAGGATCGGTTTTGCCTTTCAAATCCCAATGAATAACTAAGATTAAATGGACTGGGGGACCTGATCCTAGAGGCAGAAAAGTCCCAATACACCACAATATATACAGTAACTGTATCAAAATCATAATCACTCGCTCTTGATCATCCAAAATGGACTCAAGTTTTGATGTTTACATTTTACTCTCTGTAACAAATAGCCTACAGATTTTTTCACATTACACAATAATATGGTCCATAATATAATAAAATAAAGAAAAATCTAAATTGGGAAATAGGCCTGCATAAAGGACATCGGCCTTAGACTCATAAGTCTGTATACCTTGTTTGAGAAAGAGAGAGGCTTGTCTCTGACCCTGCCAGTGAGGTCTCATTAAGAGTGGAAAATGTGCCATTTGAGTCACACCAGGGCAGTTCACATTGTCTGTGTCCCAAGAGCACAAACCTGAAACGTGTGTCTGCTCTTGGGACTTGTGTCTGAAGAACAAACACAACACAGTAATGTGTCACCACATAGCCTTCACATTGTACTGTACATGGGGCCTTACAATTACTCCCCGAAGGTCAAGCTTGGGTCTCTTGATAGTCCACTTCAGTGTGAGTGAAAATGGCTGTGACACAGGACAGTTGAGAGCAAGTCATAGTCCTGTGGCCACAGCACATCTAGTTGCTAACCCTGCTTGTCTCTCAGTCCAGTGAGGTCTCATTCAGTGGGAAATGTCCACCTTGAGTCAAACCGGGACAGCTCACAATGTGTATCTGAAGATGAGTGTCTGAGTACACATCCCACTGGGCACAAACTGGTTGAATCAACATTGTTCCAATGTAATTTGTCAAGGTGTTGACGTGGAATCTATGTGGAAATACATTGGATTTGCAAAAAGTGACTCAAATATACAGTAATAATGTATTCACATCTCAGGCAGGGACTAAAATGTTTTGTTAGCTTCACCCAGGACACTGTTTTCACACTTGACAGACCAGACACACCAATGGCTCTAAAATATAGTCTGTTCACACCAAAAACGTCAGCACCTCCAAAGCTGTCCCTCAAGGCTTAGAGGAGCTGTCATCTTCAGTGACTGAACCCTGAACACGAACCTTACAACATCAGTCATTGCATAAAGTCACCTTGCTGTACACACAGGTGTCCTGAAACACCATCTTCTTGTCAGGCAACTCACAGGTTACCGTGATCTCGTCCAGCTCTGTGTTGAATTGGTCCGTAGTCTCCACCATAGATGTGTCCTTGACCACGCTGTAGGTCAGCGCCACACCGTACGTGCCGCCGGTAGGCTTCTCAGAGCCTTTCCGTCCGCAGAGGCAGAGCTTGCGGAAGGCGGCACGGAACTTCTGCGACATAGCATTGTAGATGATGGGGTTGATTGCACTGTTGAGGTAGACACAGCTCCGACAGAAGAGGATAAACCAGGTATTCATGTAGGCCTGCTCCAGGAAGGAGTTTACCACCACCAGGGTGCGGTACGGCATCCACAGCACAGCGAACAGGATCACCACCACAGCCAGCATCTTGGTCACCTACGACATGGAAGAGAAGGTGACTATGGGCCACTTTTCAATCAACGCTACTGGGTTTATTTCCCTTACACTGCAGTCTGCAATATTCTCAGCAATACAATAATTATAGAGTGAGACAGAAATGCCATCTGTTGTGTAGATCCAGCTATACTGTTTATGTCTCAAGGTTCCATATAATTTCAGATGGTGCCTATATTTCCCATTCATTTGGAATTGAAGTATATTGGATCTACAGATTGGGCTATACAATCATCTGAATAACTTTGATTTTGTAGTGAACTGTCACTTTAAACGTGTAATACACATGTAACATTAGTTGTTTGGATTAGTTAGCTTATAAAAACTGATCATTATTTCAAATTATTAGAATATTAGTCACTTTATCTCTACATATATGTACAGTACATACTGTATATACTGTACCTCAAACACCTCGCACCCCTGCACATCGACTAGCTACTGGTTCCCCTTCTATATAGTCAAGTTATCATTACTCATTGTGTATTTAGTCCTCGTGTTATTATTTGTGGATGATTTCTCTATTTTTCCTCTCTGCATTGTTGGGAAATAAGCATTGCACTGTTAGTCTACACCTGTTGTTTACAAGCATATGACAAATCAAATAGGATTTTATTTGGACTCCCTCAGTAGGCCTACTCTGGATGTTATGTCCCAAAGCTAGGGGTCAGTTTGATGTAATACCAAATTCCAATGTTATTTGTCACATGCTTCGTAAACAACAGGTGTAGACTAACAGTGAAATGCTTCATTCCAAACAAATGCATTGACTATAGCTCAGCATTCAACACCAGGTAAGGGCTCTCGGAGTGTGGTGTCAGGAAAATAGCCTCTCACTCAACATCAACAAAACAAAGGAGATGATCGCTGACTTCAGGAAACAGCAGAGGGACCACCCCCCTATCCACATCGATGGGAGAGCAGTGGAGAAGGTGGAAAGCTTTAAGTTCCTCGGCGTACAGATCACTGACCAACTGAAATGGTCTACCCACAGAGAAAGTTTGGTGAAGAAGGTGCAACAGCACCTCTTCAACCTCAGGAGGCTGAAGGAATGTGGCTTGTCACCTAAAAACCTCACAAACTTTTACAGATGCACAATTGAGAGCATCCTGTCGGGCTGTATCACCGCCTGGTACGCAATTGCACCGTAAAGACTCTCCAGAGGGTGGTGCGGTCTGCACAACGCATTACCGGAGGCAAACTACCTGGCCTCCAGGACACCTACAGCACCCGATGTCACAGTAAGGCCAAAAGGAGCATCAAGGACAACAAACACCTGAGCCACTGCCTGGACACCCCGCTACCATCCAGAAGGCGAGGTCAGTACAGGTGCATCAAAGCTGGGACCGGGAGACTGAAAAACAGCTTTTATCTCAAGGCCATCAGACTATTAAACAGCCATCACTAGTACATTAGAGGCTGCTGCCTATAGGCATAGACTAGAAAGCACTGGCCACTTTAATAAATGGAACACTAGTCACTTTAATAATGTTTACACATTACTCATCTCGTATGTATATACTGTATTCTATACTATCTTTTGCATCTTAGCCTATGTCACTCTGTCATTGCTCATCCATATATTTATATATTCTTATTCCATTCCATACTCCATTACGTATTTCTTGTGGAATTGTTAGATATTACTTGTTAGATATGGCTGCACTGTCGGAACTAGAAGCACAATACGTTCGCTACACTCGCAATAACATCTGCTTAACACGTGTATGTGACCAATACAATTTGATTGGATTTTGATTCGATTGGAACAGTGAAATGCTTAATTCCCAACAATGCAGAGAGGGAATAATACGAAATGAGACCAGGCTGCACACAGACTCCTGATGTTGTGTCAAAAAGCTACACACTCCCGATGTGTCCCAAAGCTAACTCACTGCTTATGCTGGCTACCATTCTGTATTCCAATGTATTACCAATACCCAATAAATAGGAGCGCACTTGTAGTTTTAGGTACCAGACTCCTGATGTTGTGTCAAAAAGCTAACTCACCCATGTGCATTCCAATTTATTATCAATTGCTAGTGAATAGGCGCGCACTTATTTTTTTAGGAACCGCAAATCACCTGTCTCCGAGAAGTAGCGGTAGTGCTGGTGTGGTGGGAGTTTTTACATCCCCTTGTTGTGTTGCTTTGTTCATTTTTACTTTTATCCTTGCGTTCAGAAGGTAACGGATTCATGATCAGGATTCTGGCGATGAGACCATACAGAATGGTAGCCAGCATAAGCGGCACAACAAAAAATATCCCGAAATCCAAAAAGTAAATGGGCAAATAGAGTTGTCTTGAAACTTTGTAGCTGCATATCACGATGGTCACGTCGTTCTCATATGCTTCTTCTTTGATATCTGACAGGTAGAACCACATGACGGAGTAGAGTAAAGTGAAACCCCAGACAAACAATATTATCTTCTTGGCTCTGGACAGTGTGCACAGCAACTGGGCTTTTATCGGGTGGCAAATAGCGATGTACCTTTCGATGGTAAAGGCGGTGATAGAGCAGGACGATGCATTGATTCCCAGGTACTGGAGGTAGGTGATTCCGAGACATCCTGAGCGGCCGAACACCCAAGACCCGAAGATGCTGTCCGTGATATTCGGTAAGCCCGCCGCAGTTAGTACGATGAGATCTGCAACGGCCAAGCTCACCAGGTAGCAGTTGGTGGGTGTCCTCATGTGTTTAGTGGTAAGCACCACTAAGATCACCATAACATTACCAACGATCCCAAAGGCGCATATCACGAAAACTAACAAAGTGCTCACCACTTTGTATTCGATTATTTGGTCCGTCCAAGTCCCCCAAGTCTGATTATCTTGAGCTTCAGTAACATTTTCCATTTTCAGTTCTCTGAATATGTCGAGTAGAGAGAAAACAATTAACTTATAAAGTAGCCTTCTCGCTACACGTAGGCCTATAACCGAATCAGTAGGCTATTACACGGTAGTAGGCTAGTATATAATACTATGGGAAGTAAGCCTGTCAACCTACTAGTTGAAAAAGACATCCATGCCAAAAGGTAGGGTATTGTGCTTCAATTCCAAAACATATATTTCCACTTTCTGTCTCACACTTGCAAAATAAGCATTGAGTATTCCTTGACATATCGTGCGTAAAGGTGAGAGCATGCGGTTGTGTCCAGTGTTTCTTTCATCCAAAGTTGTAGCAAGTGAAACAGGGAGTCAGTGCGCGCATCGAAGTCACAGTGGTGTCACTAAATACGGAGAGTGGGCCTGACTGAAAGGGATGAGAGGAGGGATGCTGGTTTTTGTTCATTTTCTCTGCATCATCAGACATTACGCAATGCGCTCTCTGAGATTTGACGATTTGGGGGGAATAATCTGTCACCAGTTGCTTTATGCCATCGTGAAAAAGTATTTTGTTTAGTAATTGAGTAAACAATTGAATCAATTTAACAGTGTATTGTTGGTTCATAACCGTTGGTAAGAATGGTGAAAATAATTTGAATGGTGATGTGACTAGCCCACAATACATACACATTTGATTCCCTTTTTTAGGATATCATTGTAAATGTAAAAAAATATATATATATTCTAACCATAATAGTATACTTTATCATTTGGAGACACTTTTTGTGGATGTGACATTCACAAATGGTGGTAACAAAAAGCATTCAGTAATAATAAGTAAGTTACTGCTTACTATGCAGATGTTATTATTCAGTGTGCCTTAGGCTATGGCAGGCAAATACATATTTGGCTGCAAGAGGAGCCATTGCTCCTTCGCCCATGAGTATTTTTAGTTTTTCCTCTGGGTTTAATAAGTTAAAATTTGGAATAAATGTAGTCATTTCTGTGAATAATGAATCTCTTGGTGAGGAATATTTATCACAGTAAAGGAGAAAGTGCATCTCTGTTTCTACCTCCCCTGTCAGGCAGTGACCACATACACGCTCCTCTTTGGGTAGCCATGTCTTTTTATGTCTGCCGGTTTCTATTGCCAATCGGTGGTCACTCAGCCTGTACTTGGTAAGGATCTGTCTCTGCTTCGTATCTCTGACAGAGTAGAGATAATCAGCCAATTCATATTCTCTGTTTAGGGTCAGATTGTCAGAGTCGTGTGTATAGGTGGCAGGGAAGTCAGGCGCAGGAGAGTCAAATGGAGTGTAATGGAGTCTCTTTAATAGCAGTCCACTAAACATACTCCAAACACTAAATGTACATCAAAAACAAAAGTGGGTACGAGGACCTCGCACACCTATACAGACATAATACAACACTGACATAAAAACAATCTCTGACAAAGACATGAGGGGAAACAGAGGGTTAAATATACAACAGGTAATGAATGTGATTGAAACCAGGTGTGTAGGAAGACAAGACAAAACCAATGGAAAATGAAAAATGGATCAATGATGGCTAGAAGACCGGTGACGTCGACCGCCGAACACCGCCCGAACAAGGAGAGGCAACAACTTCGGCAGAAGTCGTGACACAGATAGCAAATTAGTCGGCTTTGGGATTTTGTTTCGTTTTTCCAATGTTGTATATATATGAGTCCTTTGATTGGTTCATGATTTTGTTTATTGGAATTCTTTCTTTTGAAGCAGTGCTGGTGTCAGCTTGGTTGGTTAGGTCCAACACTAACTGACTGAGAGGGCTCGTTTCTGGGCTCAGCTCTTGGGTTTGAAGTGCTTTAAATTGCTGACTTGAATTTGGACTTGAATTTAGATGTAGCCAAAATGTTAATGATCTTTTCTGTATTTTCATTATTAATGGAAAGCGGCCCAATTCTGCCCTACATGCAGTAGTTGGTTTATTTCTCTGGACTTGTAGGATTTTCCGACAGAATTCTGCATGTAGGGCTTCAATTGGATGTTTGTCCCACATTTTAAAGTCCAGTTTATTGAGTGGCCCCCAAACCTCACTTCCGTAAAGAGCTATTGGTAGGATTACACTGTCAAATATTTTGGTCCAAATTCCAATTGGGATGTTGATTTTGAATAATTTCATTTTTATTGCGTACAATGCTCTGCGGGCTTTTTCTTTGAGTGCATTCACTGCCATATTAAAGTTTCTCGATGCAGATATGGTCAGACCAAGGTAGGTGTAATTTTTAGTGTGTTCAATTATGGTGTTGTTCAGGGTGAATTTATATTTGTGTTTCTGACATGTTTTTTTTGTTGGAAAATCATGATTTTTGTTTTTTGAAAATTGACTGCCAGGGCCCAATTATGGCAATATTGCTCTAGAATATTAATGTTCTGTTCAAGACCTTCTTTGGTTGGTGATAGAGGTATTTCACCTCTGTGTCAAAAGTCCTGGGGCTGGAGAATGGTCCAACATGTCTGCTAATTCATTGATATAAATGTTGAAAAGATTTGGACTCAAACTGTCATGTTTTGTCTTTGATCATCATGTCTTGTCCCTGTGCTTCCCTCTGCTGGTCTTATTAGGTTCTTTCCCTCTTTCTATCCCTCTCTCTCCCCCTCCCTCTCTCCCTCTCTCGCTCTCTCTCTCTATCGTTCCGTTCCTGCTCCCAGCTGTTTCTCATTCTCCTAACGACCTCATTTACTCTTTCACACCTGTCCCCTATTTTGCCCTCTGATTAGAGTCCCTATTTCTTCCTCTGTTTTCCGCTTCTGTCCTTGTCGGATTCTTGTTTGATGTTTGCTGTTCTGTGTCCTTGTTCCGCCCTGTCGTGTTTTTGCCTTCTTCAGATGCTGCGTGTGAGCAGGTGTCTGTCAGCTACGGCCTGTGCCTTCCTGAAGCGACCTGCAGTCTGTGGTCGCGTCTCCAGTCGTTCCTCTCTACTGACGAGAGGATTTCAGTTTCCTGTTTTGGATTTACCTTTGATAATATCCAGGAGAATCATTGTTTGTTTAATACTGGAATAAAGACTCTGTTTCTATTACGTCGCTTTTGGGTCCTCATTCACCAGCATAACACAAACTGCAGCCTTGTCTCACACATCGACATTGTGAAAATAAATTTTATTGCACACTTGTTTTCTGTGTACATACATTTTATTAAGTCATACACCTTACCACCAAGCCCACTTTGGAGAATTTTGTGATCAGTAGTGCGATGGTTAGGGAGAAAGCCAATTTGACATTTAGTCATTTAATTTTTTTCTTGAAGAAAGGTTTGAATTCTTGAATTCAAAATGCTACAGAAAACATTTCCCAATTTACTGTTTACGCAAATTCCCCTGTAATTATTGGGGTCTGATTTGTCTCCACTTTTGTGGATAGGGGAGATGAGCCCCTGGTTCCAGACATCAGGGAAGCAGCCAGAAGTTAAAACCATGTTGAACATTTTAAGCACAGCATTTTGCAACTCAGGTGTGCTGTTTTTCAGCATTTCATTTCTGATGTTGTCTAGACCACAAGCCTTCTTTGATTTAATAGATTTGAGCTTTTCATTTAGTTCTTGTTGGGTTATTGGGTAATCTAATGGATTTTGGTTGTATTTAATGACTGATTCAAGGATGTTCAATTTTTCTTTAATTTCTAATTGGTTCTGTTGTAAGTCTTTTTGTGGGATGTTTTTGTATAGATTATCAAAATAGGTTTTCCAAACTCCTACATCTTGTATGGCTAATTCTTGTGGCTTTGTCGTGCTTAAATTGTTCCACATGTCCCAGAACAGATTTTGGTCAATTGCGTTTTCAATTTCATCAAGTGTCTTGTTGGTATAATTCAATTTCTTGCGTTTCAGTGTTTGTTTATACTGTTTCAGAGTTTCAAAGTATTCATATCGTAGCTCTGGGTTGTTTTGCTGCTTATGTTTTTTGTTTGACATTTGTCTTAGGTGTTTTCTAATTGTTTTACATTCATTATCAAACCATTTGTCAGAAACATTTTGTTAATTTGTTTCTGATGTTGCATTTCTTTGGTTTTCTCAAATTTGCTTTCGATGCTGCTTTTTGGAATATGCAGTTGATGTTTTGAGTAGCCGAATTGACACCATCTTTATTGTTTTGGTATCGTGAGTTATTGAAAAACTGTATAGAGTTCATCATTTCATTTGAGTTCAATTTTTCAATGAATCTCTTTGCACTGTTTGGAGCCCATCTGTACGATTTGTTTATGTTGTAGAGTTTATTGGGCAGTTTAAAAAAATAATATTGCCGGTTAATTTATTCAGAAACACGTTGATCTGACTGTGATCTGACAATGGTGTCTGTGGTCTGACAGTGAATGCACTAATGGAGGAGGGGTCAATGTCCGTGATGGCATAATCGACTACACTTGTCCCAAGAGCTGAGCAGTAAGTAAACTGACCTAAAGAGTCCCCTCTGATTCTACCATTAAGCATGTACAGGCCTAAGGCTCGACAGAGATGCACTAACTCCTTCCCATTTTTGTTCAGTATTTGGTCAGGACTGTTTCTATTATTTATAATAGCACTACTGTACAAGGAGGGGTGTCCAAATATGTGGTGGTTACCTCCCGCATCAGTGTAGTCAGGCTCAGAACCTGTTCTTGCATTGAAATCTCCACAAAGAAGCACTTTACCCTCTGCCTGAAATGTAATGATTTCTGTATGGAGATTGTCAAAAAGCTGATCATCATAATATGATGAATCTGAAGGAGGAGCATAAGCTGCACATATGTACATGTGTCATTGTCACAATAGATTGTACCTTTGTTAAGTTTTAGCCAAATGTGACTGGTATCTTTTTTCCTTTCATTCAGTGCTAAGTCCTGCTTATGCCAAATGATGATTCCACATACATGTATACATAAATACATACATACCTACATACACACATATATACTGTACATACCTACATACACACATATATACTGTACATACCTACATACACACATATATACTGTACATACCTACATACATACAGTACATACCTACATACACATATACACACAAACATATATACATACATATACACACATACATACATACATACACACACCATTACATATAATTATTATTATAATACCGGTGCCAATAAAATTAAGAATAGTTTTAAACAAATGAATAAGAATGGAATAAGATTGCACAAAAAATAAGTACAATGCAATCTGCAAGTGTGTGTGTGTGTGTGTGCGTGTGTGTGTGTGTGTGTGTGAGAATTAAAGGGTCTGTCTAGCTCAGTAGTCTGCATATTAGATGCAGTAGTAGGCGCACCTTTCCTATCTCTGATTGTTCTAGGTGTCTTTTGCCAGAGGTTACCTCAGCATATGTAGGCTGATGATCTGAATGATACATGGTGTGGACTGCATCATGTGGTGTACTTCTCTGAAGGACAGTGTTCTGTCCGACCCTGGAGTAGTGGTCAGAGTTGTGTTGTGATGGGCCAGGTCCAGTAGAGCTGTGTTGTGATGGGCCAGGTCCAGTAGAGCTGTGTTGTGATGGGCCAGGTCTAGTAGAGCTGTGTTGTGATGGGCCTGGTCTAGTAGAGCTGTGTTGTGATGGGCCAGGTCCAGTAGAGCTGTGTTGTGATGGGCCAGGTCTAGTAGAGCTGTGTTGTGATGGGCCAGGTCCAGTAGAGCTGTGTTGTGATGGGCCAGGTCTAGTAGAGCTGTGTTGTGATGGGCCTGGTGTAGTAGAGCTGTGTTGTGATGGGCCTGGTGTAGTAGAGCTGTGTTGTGATGGGCCTGGTCTAGTAGAGCTGTGTTGTGATGGGCCTGGTCTAGTAGAGCTGTGTTGTGATGGGCCTGGTGTAGTAGAGCTGTGTTGTGATGGGCCTGGTCTAGTAGAGCTGTGTTGTGAAGGCCCTGGTCTAGTAGAGCTGTGTTGTAATGGGCCGGGTCTAGTCGTGCTGTCCTGAGGCGGGTCTGGCTCTTTTCTCCTGGGGATGGTGGAGGTACTGTTGTTTCGGAATGTGGGGCGGGGGACCTCTGTTGCTGGGGTGATGGGTGTGTGGGTCCCTGCCAAGTGTTGCATCTTTTAGGTCCTTGGCAAAGGTTCTGATACTGTCCTGATCAAGATGTACATTATCGTATAAGTGTTGACATGTCAGAGTGGGGTGGTGAGCCGTTCTGACGTTGAGCAGTGAGGCACAGTCCACAGTGATCTGTTGATTTATTTTGTCGATCAACTTTCCTGGGAAGTCTTTTCTTGGTAGGAGGGTGGACACAACTATATTGGTTGTTGGGAACATGGCCTGTGCCCGTTCTGCCACTCTTCTCACTGCCCCAGATACATTTTCACCTTTGGCATGAAGGTCGTTTGTGCCAGTGTGGATGATGATGTTGTCGGGGGTGTCAATCCTGGTCTGACTGAGTAGCTGCATTGCACTGTCAGTTGTAGGACACCAGAACTTATACACCTGGTGTCTAGGGAATAATCTTTCCTGGACTAAGAACTTCCCATTTGAATCAATAAGGATTGCAGTTGTGGGTGACTGTCTGGGTGGAGCAGACTGGGAGACTGGTATTCTGACCTGGGCTGGAGCATACAGGGTGGCTGGTTGGCTGACCTGGGCTGGAGCAGACTGAGAGGCTGGTAGGTTGACCTGGGCTGGAGCACACTGTGCTGGAGCAGACTGGAAAGCAGGTAGGCTGACATGGGCTAGAGCAGACTGGGACGCTGGTTGGCTGATCTGGGCTGGAGCAGACTGGTAGGCTGGTGCAGTGTCATCAGGCTGTGTGGTGGAGGCCATGCTGGTCTCAGGTTCTGCTTGTGTTATGCCAAGCTGGTGGACATGTTCTCTAGATGCAGAGGACATAATGACTCGCTGCTGGTTGAGGGTGTCAATGTACCTCTCTCTTTGTTCTAGCTCCTTTCGTGTTGTGCTCAGATGGTCTCTGAGGTCATCATTTGTCTGACTCAGTTTGTCCATTCTGCTTTCTAATTTACCAATAGATGCTCTGCTCTCCTCCCTGAACTGTTTCATCTCTTCTTTTAGTTTCTGGACAGTGTCCTCCTCTTGAAGCTTGTTCTCTCTGAGTTCTATGACCTCTGCTTCGACTAGAGAGAGGGTGTTGTGGAAACGTTGCATAGCAGGTGTTCTTGGTGTTGTAGGCATGTCCTTAGCTCTGTCTGCTGCAGGTGAGGTAGGTAGAGGGACACCGAGGGCTTCTTGCTGGGTCACAGAGACCGTTGGGGCCTGCTTTTCTCCATCTCCCTCCTTAACTTTTTCCTCAGTTTCTGAGATGATTTCAGCTTCTGCTTTTAGGGTAGCAAACCTATTCTCAAAAGCCTGGAGGCTTGAATCATTGTCTCTTGTGTCTTTAGAGGACTGTTTCACTTTGATGTCCTTTTTCTTCTGTCCTTATTTTGTCTTTCTTTTCTTCTGTTAACTAGATATTCTTTGTTAGCTTCTTCCAGGAGAGACCCTAGCAACTGCTTAGCAACTGGTAAACAATTCAGCTAGCTAAGAAAACGGTACAATTTTATGAAAAATAGTTACTTTTTCAAAAGCCTATCATCTTTGTTTGTTGCTTGGTTTGTCTCCTATTCAGTCTTGCAGTTTTCTTTTGCTTTTTTCTGATGTACTTCACGCTAAAACCATGTAAATTTCAATATTTGTAGGAGCTCATTTTTTCAGCAGCTGCTGCTCAATTTGGAACTCCGGATTTCCGGAACACACACACACACACACTCTCTCTCTCTCTCTCTCTCCTCTCTCTCTCTCTCTCTCTCTCTCTCTCTCTCTCTCTCTCTCTCTCTCTCTCTCTCTCTCTCTCTCTCTCTCTCTACTGAGAGAGAGAGAGAGAGAGAGAGAGATAGATCAAGATGAATCCCAATTAAATCTATTTCTTAGAAAATAGAATATTCCACTGTGACTAGGTCTGAACATAGGATGATGGCAGCGGAGGTGTGGTAATCTATATTTTGTTCCATGATGACATAACCCAAACATTTCTCAGGCCTCCCACTGATTGTCAGGATCGGTAATTGGGGTTTCTAATGTTCAACACAACCATCAGGCACTGGGCTCTTCACCATCGGGAACAATGAACAAAAGGCACTCGGCGTGATAAAGAAAATAACTTTGTCACAAAGACTTGGCGGAAGTGTTGTTTACATGGATGTCAGCCATTTAAACACGGAACAGAAGAAGAGAAGTCCAAATGAAGCTTCCCATGCCTCTTACACAAAGCTGCAGTATATACGAACATGCATATTGATGTAATACTTCATGCTACAGAATATGTCTCGTCTACAGCTCAGTCCATTTGAAAATCTCAGCCCCCATAGAGTAAAAAAACACATTAGTGCACGAACACTTGACAGTAAGGCAAGGGCAAGCAGGGCATCTCAGTCGGGTTCATTTAGAGCGAAGTTAGGGGGACATGGGGTTTGAATAGACTCTACCCATAGGGACTTTGTTATGATGTGGTACGAGGGGACGGGGAGATCTTGATCTAATTGAGATAATGGGGTCGAGTTGGTACGAGGAAAATCAAATGTGTTCCACATCAGGATGACACAATCAGAATAGCGCCTGAGATATTAAAGGGGCGATCTGCGGTTCGAACAACGACAAAGCTGTCGCACCGCCGATGGTTTACTAAACAGCTGAAGGATGCGGCTGGAGAAATGTAACCACTCTCAAACTCATGGACACAGTAATGGATACGTGAACTGACCATCCGTTATATACACATTCTAGTTTTAACCACTCGTTCTAAGGCTACACGGCGTTTGTTTACATTTACATTGGTTACAAACAAAGGTGTGTAAACCAAGCTCATATTTTGGGCTCCGGTGGGGTACAACAGTTGAATTAAGATCATGAGACATCTACAATTTATATTCTTGAAGAATCAATAGGTATACATTGAGTGTACAAAACATTACGGACACCTTCCTAATATTTTGTTGCACCCCTTTTTGCCCTCAGAAGAGCCTCAATTTATTTGAGCATGGACTAAAAGGTGTCGAAAGCGTTCCACAGGGATGCTGGCTCATGTTGACTCCAATGCTTCCCACAGTTGTGTCAAGTTGGCTGGATGTCCTTTGGGTGGTGGACCATTCTTGATACCCACAGGAAACTGTTGAGTGAAAAATCCAGCTGCTTTGCGATTCTTGACACACTAAAAACCGGTGCACCTGGCCCCTAGGCTAGCATACCCCATTCAAAGGCACTTAAATATTTTGTCTTGCTCATTCACCCTTTGAATGGCACAGATATGCAATTTGGGGCGGCAGGTAACCTAGTGGTTAGAGCGTTGGATTTGTAACCGAAAGGTTGCAAGATCGAATCCCCGAGCTGACAAGGTAAAAATCTGTCGTTCTGCCCCTGAACAAGGCAGTTAACCCACTGTTCCTAGGCCGCCATTGAAAATAAGAATTTGTTCTTTAACTGACTTGCCTAGTTAAATAAAGGTACAATTAAAAAAAAAATCTCAATTGTCTCAAGGCTTAAAAATCCTTCTTTAACCTGTCTCCTCCCCTTCATCTACACTGATTGAAGCGGATTTAACAAGTGACATCAATAAAAGATCATAACTGGATTAACCTGGTCAGTCTATGCCATGGGAGGGGCAGGTGTTCCTAATGTTTTGTACACTCAATGTATATAATTCATTTAAAAATGGATGTAGCAACTGCAGCCCGTGAGCGTTTTTTATGTCTTGCTTTGTTTCTGACTACATGATGTCTATGTAAATGAGGGAGGGATAGCAATGATACTGTATGTAAACATTAGGCTTGCTTTGTACCATAACATTTAGCTTGATGCCCATTTATTATATGTAGGCCTATAAAACCCTGTCATACCCCACAATTTCTCTCACTATACAGTAGCAACTACGGCAGAGCATTGTAGTGATACTGAAGCTTCTCTGAGAGAAAACAGATTCAAATGTTTACATGCCTGTGATTTCATTGCCGATTCATCTGGGATTCCACTGCTTATTCTATTCAACACTGAACGTGAGAATTATCTCTCCCCCACACCAACTGTGCTGTTGGTAAGGTGGTAAAGGAACAGTGCAGAGAATCGTGCCAAAGCTTGACTATTTATGTAATTTTGTTCTGAACAGGCAAGAATGCTACCAGCAGCCCATTCTGAGCCACAGGTGGTCAAGAACTGCTGGCAATCATACCACAGTTGTCCCTATTCTCTCTCTTTTCTCCTTTAGCTTGAAATAATGAGGGGTATTAAAATATTTAATTTCTTTGTGTCTGAAAGAAAATAACATATTGGTTTTGCTTAACAATTTCTGAACAGGCAACACAGTTTATATTCCACTTTGCTTTGACTGTGATTCAATGCTTGAGATCAAGTACGGGAGTAAAACTGAGGGTCAATGGCCATTGGCCTGTCTAAGTAAACACATTCTAGTCTAGACAGACAACATGCACAATGGCAACAATCACAATACAAACTGGATATGCTTCCCAAAGTGCACATATCTTGATGTTCACAGTAAATACAAGGCTCTGGTCAAGGTGAAATGGTCTCAGATGGTACTTGAACTTTATGACAAGAATACCATTGATTTTCTGATTAAAGCCTTGGGGGCCGAAACATACTCCTTTTAATCTTTAACGAATAATCTTTAACGAATATAACTCATCATCTTACTTTGACCAATCTTTGAGGGTTGCAAACAAATTATGTGGACCGCTTATACGGCAGTGCGTCTGCCTTCACGTTCTGGGAATCTGGTCTGTAGGAAAGGGAAAAAACTAAACGGGTGAAAAACGCCCACCTTGCCTGGAGAGGGTTCAGTCTCCTCGCTGCCCGGATGTACTCCAGATTGCGGTGGTCAGTCCAGATGAGAAAAGGGTGTTTAGCCCCCTCAAGCCAATGTCTCCACGCCTTCATAGCCTTGACAACAGCCAACAGCTCCCGGTCCCCCACGTCATAGTTTCGCTCCGCCGGGCTGAGCTTCTTTGAGAAGAAGGCACAGGGGCGGAGCTTCGGTGGCGTACCCGAGCGCTGAGAGAGAACGGCTTCTATCCCAGCCTCAGACGCGTCCACCTCCACTATGAACGCCAAAGAAGGATCCGGATTGGCCAGCACGGGAGCCGAGGTAAACAGAGCTCTCAGGTGACCAAAAGCCCTGTCCGCCTCAGTCGACCACTGCAAGCGTACCGGGCCCCCCTTCAGCAGTGAGGTAATGGGAGCCGCTACCTGACCAAAACCCCGGATAAACCTCCGGTAGTAATTGGCAAACCCTAGGAACCACTGCACCTCCTTTACCATGGTGGGAGTCGGCCAATTATGCACGGCTGAGCGGTCACTCTCCATCTCCACCCCCGAGGTGTAAATGCGGTACCCTAGGAAGGAGACGGACTGCTGGAAGAACAAGCATTTCTCAGTCTTGACGTACAGGTCATGCTCCAACAGTCGACCAAGGACCCTGCGCACCAGGGACACATGCTCGGCGCTTGCAGCGGAGTATATCAGAATGTCATCAATATACACCACTACACCCTGTCCGTGCAGGTCCCTGAAAATCTTGTCTACAAAGGCTTGGAAGACTGATGGAGCATTCATCAACCCGTAGAGCATGACGAGGTACTCATAATTACCTGAGGTCGTACTGAACGCCGTCTTCCACTCGTCTCCCTCCCGGATACGCACCAGGTTGTAAGCGCTCCTGAGATCTAGTTTGGTGAAGAAGCGCGCCCCGTGCATTGACTCAATCGCTGTGGCGATGAGCGGTAGCGGGTAACTGTACCTCACCGTGATCTGGTTCAGACCTCGATAGTCAATACACGGGCGCAAACCTCCCTCCTTCTTCTTTACAAAAAAGAAACTCGAGGAGGCGGGTGAAGTGGAGGAGCGAATGTACCCCTGACGCAGGGATTCGGAGACATGTGTCTCCATTGCAGCCGTCTCCGCCTGTGACAGGGGATACACGTGACTCCTGGGAAGTGCAGCGTCTACCAGGAGATCTATCGCACAATCACCCCGTCGATGGGGTAGTAATTGAGTCGCCTTATTTTTTGAGAATGCGCGAGCCAAATCGGCATATTCAGGGGGAATGCGCATGGTGGAGACCTGGTCTGGACTTTCCACCATAGTAGCACCAACGGAAACCCCTAAACACCTCCCCGAGCACTCTCGCGACCACCCGTTGAGAGCCCTCCGTTGCCAAGAAATAGTGGGGTCATGACACGCTAACCAGGGTAGGCCTAGTACCACGGGAAATGCAGGAGAGTCAATGAGGAAGAAACTGATTCTCTCCTTGTGACCCCCCTGCATCACCATACCCAGAGGACGGTGGCCTCCCTAATCAACCCTGACCCTAATGGTCGACTGTCTAAGGCATGAACGGGGAAGGGCACAGCCACGGGAACAATGGGGATCCCTCAACTAAGGGTGAACGATCGGTCTATAAAATTCCCAGCCGCACTTGAATCAACGAGCGCCTTATGCTGGGAATGCAGGGAAAACTCACATACAAAAACATGTGCGCAACAGAGGGCTCTGGGTGAGAATGGTGTCGGCTCACCTGGGATGACGCCAGAGTGCCCTGCCTGCTGCCTCGATCCCCAGAGGAGCCACCCCGGCACCGACCGGCAGTGTGACCTCTGCGGCCACAGATGGGGCACGAGACAGAACCTCCTCCAGTCTCCCTACGCACAGCACCTCCCAGCTTCATGAGCACCGGAGCGGCGGTGCTGGGGGATGGAACCAACAGATCCAGATCTGGACGTCCGCGGGTAGCCAGCAGGTTATCCAGCCGAATGGACAGGTCCACCAGCTGGTCGAAGGTGAGGGTGGTGTCCCTGCAGGCCAACTCCCGACGGACGTCCTCGCTCAAACTGCAGCGATAGTGGTCGATCAGGGCCCCCTCGTTCCATCCCGCGCCGGCGGCCAGGGTCCGAAAATCCATGGCAAACTCCTGGGCGCTCCTCGTCCCCTGTCTCAGATGGAAGAGGTGAAATCCTCGAAATGGTCCAGCGCCGCATCTCCTTCTCCCCACACGGCGTTGGCCCACTCCAAGGCTTTCCCAGAGAGGCACGAGATGAGGGCGGACACCTTCTCACGGCCTGAAGGAGCCGGGTGGACGGTTGGCAGGTAGAGGTCGAGCTGCAACAGGAAACCTTGGCAGCGTGCAGCCGTCCCATCGTACTCCCGGGGAAAGGCGAGACGAATCCCACTGGGACCGGGTGGAGGGGGGGCGAGTAGTGGAGACCCCAGTTGTGCTGGTGGAGGCACTGGAGTAACTCCCTATCTCTCCCAGCGGTCCATGGTTTGGACCATGCGGTCCATGGTGGCGCCGAGATTGTGGAGCATCGCCGCGTGCTCCCGGACGCGCTCCTCCACCCATATTCCAGGGGCACCTGCTCCTGCTGACTCCATATGTTCGGTGTGGGATTCTGTAGCGGGGTGCGTAATGTGCGGCAGAGAAGTCAGGCGCAGGAGAGCAGAACTTGGTAATAACCAGAGATTTATTAAGCAAAACCAACGGCATCCAGAACAACAAGAGTAAATGGGCACAAAATAACCCGACGTGCGCTCCAAGGGGATGTGCACAATTACTACAACAAACAATCCCACACAAAGACATGGGGGGAACAGAGGGTTAAATACAAAACAAGTAAATGAGGGAATTGAAACCAGGTGAGAGGAAAAACAAGACAAAACAAATGGAAAATGAAAATTTTGGTCACGGACAGTGCTATTCGCAAACACTATCATCAGATGCCTGGGAAAATGAACAGGTACACTAGGCTACAATACTGTAAAGTAGGCCTAATAATGCAAAAATAAATCAACTGCTGGTCTTTACTGTATGCTGCACATTTTTACATTGTATTCCATTTCCAGCGAGACTATTCAAGTGATCAACTCACTGATGGATGTAGATGATCAGCGATCGACAAAGGCAATCTGGAATCTGCTGGCATCACAGCACAACATCAACATCACTCTAATCACAGTCAGAAGACAGTTGAAGAAACTTGAGAGGACTTATGGAAAGGCTCTGTAAGACATTTTCTATACATTTATTTTTTTCAAAACAATAACCATGTGTGTTCTCTTGTTTTATACTGTTCTGTAGTTTCATCACAATGATTCGTCTGACAAACAAACAACTTCACGTCCTGTAGGCCCAGGCATGGATCAAAGCTGGCGAAACATTCAATGACGCCATCGTCACAGATTATTCAACCGTGGCCCTTGAGCAATTTGCTCAAAATTGCTACAGAAAAAAAGGAAGAAGATCAAGCAAGCCGAGTCCCAAGCCTCCCCTCAAGCTCCATGTGTGGGGGGCAATTTCTCACCAGGGACAAGTACCATGTTGGACTTTTGATGGTAAGTTTATAAAAGCAAAAGGTAAATAAAATATTGTAGCCTACACCTCACGGACTGCTATGTGTTCCACAATAATTCACTGTTGCCTCCTTTTTCAGGTATCATCGCTCGAGATTTCTTTGAGGAAGAAATCATCAAGAGATATGATGGACCCTATGTCAGAGAGATGTTTCTGGGACCACGTCAATTCTTCCAAGGTAGGATTATAGCAATATTTTGTTGTGTTTAGGCCTATTTACCTGTATATTTATATTATTGTACCTAATGTTGGCTGTTAGGCTAAATGTCTTTTTTTCTTCTCCAAATGCAACAATGACCCAAAACACACTGCCACCCGGGTTTGCATTGCCAATGAGGGCATAAACTGGGTCAAGATGCCAGCAGAGTAAGTAGACCTTTATGTAGTAAAATAAATTAAAAAATTAAAAAGACCTACGGTATATTTAAAAATATTTTTTGCATCTCTACATCTATAGGTCTCCTGATTTAAACCCGATCAAACTTGTTTGGTATAAACTGAAAACATTCATCCGTAACTCTGCCAAGCCTACAAGCAAAGATGAAGTGGTTAAAGCTACTAAGACATTTTGGCTTGAGATTTTGACGATAAAACAATGCAACAAATACATTGATCATCTCAGCAAGGTTTTACCCGTGGTCGCGGAGCTGTGGGGAAGTGGAACTAAAATGTAGTTTAAATAAACATCTGCATTTTGAATATATTTTTTCTCATGATTTTATTAATGAAAGCATAAAGATGTTGATGAAGAACGGTTAGGGCCAAATTGAGGGATTTTCTCAACTACAGCAGCCGTGCTATGAAGAGTTGCGTGTCAATTCATAAACCATGTGTCATGGGAATCCCTTCCCAACTATTTTGCAATGGCTCTCCGAAATTTTGCGGTTGCATGAGGCCTTGAGTTTGAAATGTAACATTTTTCAGTACTTAAGCATTGAATACATTGCAAATTGGGGGATTTTCACACCTACAGTAGTCGGGCTGTGAAGACTCTATTGTCCTGCTAATAGGAAACATTGTTTGCATGATGGTCTACACCTGCTACAGTACTACAGTACACTTGTTTTCAAAATGCCTCCAGCTGTCCATCACTACAATAAATAAAAACACATCATCTTGTTTACATTCTTTATTGTAACCACAATGTCACAAATAATTTGTATCTACCTTTCCAATTACTTTTAGAGTTTGGAATTTACAAATGTGCGCTTTTCATGTCATTTTTATTAAGTAATATACTATCGTCCAGTTACACCTTGTTCGGATCAAGAAGAAACAAATAAGTGTATTTTTTTGTGTGTGTGCAGGAGAGGAATAGCAATTCTTACACTATTGCTAAGGAGGAACTGAAAATTGTGTCAATTCATAAATCATGTGCCATCGAAACTCTCTTCCCAACTATTTTGCAATCTATATGGCTCTCTGCCAATAATTACATTTGGAGAATTGGAGGATTGTAAATTAATATCTAAGGGGCATTTTTCATTAGGGCAGATCTGGAAAATGACATGCACAAGAGACGTTGGTAATCTTTTCCCTTTTAGAGACTATAATACTGTACATGGCATCCAGGTCATTTTCGTTTCTCTTAGAATAAAAACCTTAGTGTAACAACAGTTTTAGTATGTAATATGCTACAGTTCAGTTACAGCTTGTTCTGATCAAGCAGAAACAAAAAAATAAGTGTCTTTTTTTTGGGTGTGCGTGCAGGACAGATGAATAGCAATTCTTACACTATTGTTCAGGAGGAACGGAAAATTGAATGTCAATTCATAAACCATGTGCCATCAAAAATCTCTGCCCAACTACTTTGCAATCCTTAAGGCTCTCCGCCAATAATTACATTAAGAGGATTGGAGGATTCTAAATTAATATCTGGATTCTAAATTAATATCTAAGGGGCATTTTTCAATAGGGCAAATCTGATCTGTGAGAATATCTAAGGGGCTTTTATATAATTATAATGCAGCGTTAATAATAATAATTATTATTATTTTGTTTAAAAAATAACTATATTTTGGAGATTATTTCATTTTCAAATAACCGAAAGTGAGCGCTTGTAATCTGAATAAAGGGGAAAAGGACATTCTTGAACATGGGGTGAGTCATTCTTACTCATTTGTAAATAAAGCCAGTTTGTTACTTAGCATTTTGCATTTCTGTTTGTAGAGGGGGAGAAACCAAAAGCCCAAGGTGTCTATTTTTGGGACAAGGACGTCCTGGCTGGCCAAAACCTCCCCTAATCCGTACGACGCTGGGCCAATTGTTTGTCGCCTCATGGGTCTCCCGGTCGGCATGGGTAAATATGGCGATGTACAACGTACTTGTCTGAGAGCAGCGCTGTCTTGACCTCTGAATGCTGTCTTTTCCCCCTTCCACTTGCTTCTTCCATAAATTTTTTAAAAGTATTTTCCAGTAAGCATAATCAATGCTCTAACTCCACCTTGCGCTGGCTGTACTAAACCACAAATTACCCCTAAGTCCCGCAGCATAAGATCAAAACCTTTAGTTGAGCAACCACTGTATGTGGAAGGGTCTACAGACAATGACGGATTACAAAGGGAAAACCAGCCACGTCGCGGACACCGACGTCTTGCTCCCAGACAAGCTAAATACCTTCCTCGCCCAACTTTGAGGATAACACAGTGCCATCGACGCGGCCCGCTTCCAAGAACTGTGGGCTCTTGTTTTCTGTGGCCGACGTGAGTAAGGCTATGGTGGACGGCATCCCTAGCCGCATCCTCAGAGCACGTGCAGACCAGCTGGCTGGAGTGTTTATGGACATATTCAATCTCCCCCTATCCCAGTCTGCTGTCCCCACTTGCTTCAAGATGTCCACCATTGTTCCTGTACCCAAGAAAGCAAAGGTAATTGAACTAAATGACAATCGCCCCGTAGCACTCACTTCTGTCATCATGAAGGGCTTTGAGAGGCTAGTTAAGGATCATATAACCTCTGCCTTACCTGACACCCTAGACCCACTTCAATTTGCTTATCGCCCCAATAAATCCACAGACAATGCAATTGCCATTGCATTTCAGACTGCCCTATCCCATCTGGACAAGAGGAATACCTATATAAGTGTTACGTTCCCCAGTTTCTGTGTTGTAGTTTGTATTTGAGTGTGTGTGTTTCAGGAGATGGCTTCCTGAATTCTCCCCAAGCAGCTGATTGGTCAGCCCCATTGATGATCGGAGCTGACCCCGCCCCCTCGTCAAGTTACAGCTGTATCCGATTAGACTCATTCTAAAGCTATATAAAAGCTAGTGTTCTGTTCAGAAGAGAGATGATTGCTGAGAGAGGAGGCTGATGGCTGAGGGTGATATACTGTGTTGGTTGTTCTCAGAGGGAAATTATTAGTGTGTCCTGTATTGGTTGAGTGAGAGAGCTGATTGGTTATGTCTGTTGTTTGTCAATAGGACGCAGTGTTTTGATCATTGTGAAATTGTTTGGAAAATTCTGTTTTGTTTGTTCCCAGGGGGGAAGAGGAAGGCACCTAGGGAGTGCTTAGGCAAGAGGCCCGCGGGCATACATATACCCGTAGTATATTCACTGTCTAGGCACACTAGGTAAGACCTGGGCGGATCACCTCCTGTATTTTGGTTAGCGCACCAGATGGTGTTAAGTTAGGTAAGTAGTGGGTAGGCAGGTAAGATAGGAGAGGGGGGCTTTGATATTTACTTTCTTTACTTTGGTTCCATCCAGCCCCTTTTTCCCATATTACCGTGTGAAGGAATAAATTCCTAGTAAACGGTAACTTCTCTGCCTTTTGTCATCCTTACTCGCACCTACAGTCCCATACCTCTTTCACTTCACGGGGAGTTGAGTTGTAGCAGGGTGTTGCGTTCCCTCTTCTTAGAGGCGTGCGTAACAGTAAGAATACTGTTTATTGACTATAGCTCAACTTTCAACACCATAGTACCCTCCAAGCTCATCATCAAGCTGGGTCTAAACCCCGCACTTGTGCAACTGGGTCATGGACTTCCTGACGGGCCCCCTCCAGGTGGTGAAGGTAGGAAACAACACCACTTCACTGATCCTCAACACTGGGGCCCCACAAGGGTGCGTGCTCAGCCCCCTCCTGTACTCCCTATTCACCCATGACTGCATGTGGCCACACATGCCTCCAACTCAATCATGAAGTTTGCAGACGACACAACTATAGCAGGCCTGATTACCAACAATGACGAGACAGCCTCCAGGTGTCGGCCCTGGAGGAATGGTGCCAGGAAAATAATCTCTCCCTCAGTCAACAAAACGAAGATGCTGATCGTGGACTTCAGGAAAAAACTCCCCATCTCCGGCACTCGAAATCGCCAGTTTACTATCATTACGCACACCTGTCGCCATCTTTACGCGCGCCTCATGATACAAACCTGGACTCCATCACTTCTATGATTACCTCCCCTATATCTGTCACTCCCTTTGGTTCATTCCCTAGGCTGTATTAGTTGTGTTTTTCATGTCCAGATGCTACTCTTGTGTTGTATTGTTCCATGTTTATTGTATTATTCAATTCACCCCTGTACTTGCTTCTTGACCCCCAGCGTCTGCGTTACAACCACCCGAGCTACGGCCTGTTCACCCCGCTACCATCCAGAAGGGGAGGTCAGTACAGGTGCATCAGAGCTGGGACCGAGAAACAGCTTTATCAGACTTTTAAATAGCCATCACTAGCCGGCTTCCACCCGGTAACTAAACCCTGCACCTTAGAGGCTGCTGCCTTATATACACTGCTCAAAAAAATAAAGGGAACACTTAAACAACACAATGTAACTCCAAGTCAATCACACTTCTGTGAAATCAAACTGTCCACTTAGGAAGCAACACTGATTGACAATAAATTTCACATGCTGTTGTGCAAATGGAATAGACAAAAGGTGGAAATTATAGGCAATTAGCAAGACACCCCCAATAAAGGAGTGATTCTGCAGGTGGTGACCACAGACCACTTCTCAGTTCCTATGCTTCCTGGCTGATGTTTTGGTCACTTTTGAATGCTGGCGGTGCTTTCACTCTAGTGGTAGCATGAGATGGAGTCTACAACCCACACAAGTGGCTCAGGTAGTGCAGCTCATCCAGGATGGCACATCAATGCGAGCTGTGGCAAGAAGGTTTGCTGTGTCTGTCAGCGTAGTGTCCAGAGCATGGAGGCGCTACTAGGAGACAGGCCAGTACATCAGGAGACGTGGAGGAGGCCGTAGGAGGGCAACAACCCAGCAGCAGGACCGCTACCTCCGCCTTTGTGCAAGGAGGAGCACTGCCAGAGCCCTGCAAAATGACCTCCAGCAGGCCACAAATGTGCATGTGTCTGCTCAAACGGTCAGAAACAGACTCCATGAGGGTGGTAAGAGGGCCCGACGTCCACAGGTGGGGGTTGTGCTTACAGCCCAACACCGTGCAGGACGTTTGGCATTTGCCAGAGAACACCAAGATTGGCAAATTCGCCACTGGCGCCCTGTGCTCTTCACTGATGAAAGCAGGTTCACACTGAGCACATGAGCACATGTGACAGATGTGACAGAGTCTGGAGACGCCGTGGAGAACGTTCTGCTGCCTGCAACATCCTCCAGCATGACCGGTTTGGCGGTGGGTCAGTCATGGTGTGGGGTGGCATTTCTTTGTGGGGCCGCACAGCCCTCCATGTGCTCGCCAGAGGTAGCCTGACTGCCATTAGGTACCGAGATGAGATCCTCAGAGCCCTTGTGAGACCATATGCTGACACATGCACATTTGTGGCCTGCTGGAGGTCATTTTGCAGGGCTCTGGCAATGCTCCTCCTTGCACAAAGGCGGAGGTAGCGGTCCTGCTGCTGGGTTGTTGCCCTCCTACGGCCTCCTCCACGTCTCCTGATGTACTGGCCTGTCTCCTGGTAGCGCCTCCATGCTCTGGACACTACGCTGACAGACACAGCAAACCTTCTTGCCACAGCTCGCATTGATATGCCATCCTGGATGAGCTGCACTACCTGAGCCACTTGTGTGGGTTGTAGACTCCGTCTCATGCTACCACTAGAGTGAAAAGACCGCCAGGATTCAAAAGTGACCAAAACATCAGCCAGGAAGCATAGGAACTGAGAAGTGGTCTGTGGTCACCACCTGCAGAATCACTCCTTTATTGGGGGTGTCTTGCTAATTGCCTATAATTTCCACCTTTTGTCTATTCCATTTGCACAACAGCATGTGAAATTTATTGTCAATCAGTGTTGCTTCCTAAGTGGACAGTTTGATTTCACAGAAGTGTGATTGACTTGGAGTTACATTGTGTTGTTTAAGTGTTCCCTTTATTTTTTTGAGCAGTGTACATAGACATGGAAACACTGGTCACTTTAATAATGTTTACATAGTGCTTTACTCATTTCATATGTATATACTGTATTCTATTTTACTGTATTTTAGTCAATGCCACTTCGACATTGCTCGTGCTAATATTTATATATTTCTTTATTCCATTATTGTCTGTGTTCTTTTGCCAATCTTTTTATTGGCCAGTCTGAGAGATTGCGTTTTCTTTGAAACTCTGCCTAGAAGGGCAGCGTCCCGGAGTCGCCTCTTCACTGTTGATGTTGAGACTGGTGTTTTGCAGGTACAATTTAATGAAGCTGCCAGTTGAGGACTTGTGAGGCGTTTGGAGTTTTCTCTGTTCTGTGAAGGGAGTAGTACAGTGTTGTACGAGATCTTCAGTTTCTTGGCAATTTCTCACATGGAATAGCCTTCATTTCTCAGAAAAAGAATAGACTGATGAGTTTCAGAAGAAAGTTATTTGTTTCTGGTCATTTTGAGGCTGTAATCAAACCCACAAATCCTGATGCTCCAGATACTCAACTAAAGAAGGACAGTTTTATTGCTTCTTTAATCAGAACACAGTTTTCAGCTGTGCTAACATAATTGCAAAAGGGTTTTCTAATGATCAATTATGCTTTTAAAACAATAACCTTGGAATACAGGAGTGATGGTTGTTGATAATGGGCCTCTGTACGCCTATGTAGATATTCCATAAAAAAATCTGCAATTTCCAGCTACAATAATCATTTACAACATTAACAGTGTCTACACTGTATTTCTGAATAAATTAATGTTATTTTAATGGACAAAAAATGTGCTCTTCAAATAAAACAAGGACATTTCTAAGTGACCCCATAATTTTGTGCATGTGACAAATAAAATTAGATTTGATTGAAACCTAGTACTTCAGGTTTGAAAAGGTTGATATGCATCCCCATTGGGACAAAAGGTTACGCTCGTAATAACTGTTACACATTTATTCTGACAGAAGTCAGACTTTCATATTCATTGAAGTACTAAGCTAACATATTGAGTTGTTTTAAGATGGTCATACCATGGATGATTTAGACACTTGTTTTGATTTTTAGGACCCCTATAGATATCATAAATATATATTAAAACCATTATTTGATAAAATAATTAATTTGACATTTACTACTATAGCCCATAGAAACGCATCGACTAACACTCATGAACGGCAAAAAAAAATTATTCCTTATGATTTAGTTTTTACTAAGGTTTTTAAGTGTCTGCCATATATCTAGGAGAGATAAGAAAGCTCTGGAAATATTATTAGTTTTTTGGATACATACAGTATCTAACCCTTATTTTTGTTGCCACAATACTACCTCCATACTTACATTAATTTGTATGCGTTTCCTTCAGACGAATCCCGTGACACTTGTGGAAAACACCATCGTGTTCGTGAAAGTCTCTCTTTTCCACAGTGGGAAAGTTTGTAGCCTAAACGGTTTGGACGCTGAAGACAGAAGTTGGAACATCAGCGTTACCGGGAGGCGTAGAGCAAAACAGAGAGCACCATCGTGTCGTGAAAGTCTCTCTTTTCATAGTTATAATAAGTCTACCAAATCGTTCGGGCGCTACAGATGTTTTTGTGAGAAGACAGCTTCTTAGAATGGTCTGATAAACACCACTGTAGTTCGACCACCTTCCACCGCAGATGTGGAACGCCCACATAGGCGTATTGACCTGGTTGACACTGATCAGTGAGTCGTTATACTTTTACATTGTATACATTTTTGGCATTGTTTCTCATAACTTTAGATATAAGAATAATCATCCTCAATGTATTAAGCTCATATTAATAATAATTGCTATGATTCACCGTCCGCAGATAAATATAATTTGTGCAATATGAAGGATTTTTTACGCAGTATACTAAATTTGTCACCTGGATATGAAAAGCATTAGCTTGGCTTATAGGTAATCCTAAAAAGTGTAATGCCATAGCTTTCATATTTGGTTTCAGGGGCTAAGTAGTGCTTAGCATCTGATTCTAATTTGTACATATTCACATAATGTTAGTAACAGGGTTTGCAGGACTTAAATTGTGATCATATAGCATGCAAATGCATTCGTTTTGATTAAAACTTAGGAGTCAAGGATCATGTTACATATTCAGGAAAATAGAAAGTGCATTCAAATGTCTTGAACAAAATATTTTGTGTTTTATCCTCCAGTACAGTAGTAGAAGTAGTGCCAACATTGAAAGATTTCAGGTTGAAATATATTGCTTTGTTTCTGACCTAGCATTAAATATGTACTGTATTATCCTATCACTTGCATGATAACTCAAGCTGTGTTATCGCCATATAATGTCAAGTGGCCTTTGACCATTTGTATTTACTGACAATGTGACAGGTCAATTTCAGAAGGAATTATCTCAGGCCAACTGAGAACCGTCTGCTGTCCACCACACTGACTGCAGCCCCATGACTAAAGGGTTGAGTCTCAAATGAAACCCTATTCCCTATATAGTGCACTGTTTGATCGGGGCCCATAGGGCTCTGGTCAAAAGCAGTGCATTATAAAGTGAATAGGGTGCCATTTGGGACGCAGACAGGGTCGGCCATAAAGAATGTGTGCACCGGGAGCTGACCCTGACCCATCAATGGTAAATACACCATAGGGCACAGTCCATAACCCCTCCGACAGAAAGCATCACTATAAGTTATCACTCTGCAATATATCAGTGTCACTCACTGCCAGGTTGCTTGGAACCTGCAGGTTTATTCATGCTAGACAGGGCAGGTTCAAAACCATTTGATTACCCTGACTTGATTATCCAGTCTCATTCACCAGCCGGATCTCTCTTGCCCAGGAACGAGGTTACCTGTGTCTGCAAAATTTCACTGCTATATTTCAACCCAACTTCCTTCATGTACCCTTCCTAATGTTAAACGCTAGTGGATGAATGGACACAAGCAACACTTTATATAAGAAGTGTAAGTTAATGCTGAGTTAGGCCAAAGATACCATCTAACCAACGGGGCAATCAGACTCAGTAATGTGGTATTAGGGGACAGGGAGCTCTTGATCTAATTGAGACAAGCATCTGGGAGTGTTTTAAGGCTCCTAGAATATTAGAGAAATGCAGAATATGTGATTTGTCAAGGCTGTAACGTCTCTATATTAAATGTGATATGAAATGAATGAAAGGTTATGCATGTATTCCTAGGTTAAAAAAAAAAGGAAGGTATATATTTATGGGTTTGGATTTATGAGCCTGAACTATTATTAATCATTAGTTATAATAGTGACATGAAGGGTGCCATAGCCGAGGGTCTACACCAGAAGTTAATGGTTATCTGTAGGAGGAAGGTATATGGTGGGTGCAATTAAGCTTGGAATGTATTGTGTAGGGAAAACGATCAATTGTGGCAGGCATTGATGAGGGGAGAGAGCCATGGATTAGTGATGAAGGGGGTCGATGTCAGGCCATGTCACATTAAGGAAGAAGGAACAGTTTATTACTTGTATCACTTAGTTTCCTGCCTAGCAATAAAGATACAATGTTTAGCAAGAAGGAGGAGACTAACCAAAGTGGGGTATGTATAAAACCACTTGTGGAATTATGTCTTTGTCGAAGCAGCTGTTCGATCCTTTCGGAAGAATAAACTTGGTTTAAGCTTTCATAGTGTCCGTTGAGTTCTTACTCTGATAATTAGAACCTAACGGTTGGCCTTGTCGGCAGGATTCACCGCGATTTTTAATCAAACCAAAGGGTCCAGATCAGTGGAACCGGAGCCAGCACAACAAACAAGGTAGGCACAGTTCCTACACCTGTTACCACTCATTTTGACAGCTTGGGGAGATGAGAGTCGTAGGCTGAACAATAATAGAATATAGACCCAAAAAGCCTGAGTTTATTCAATAGACCCATTGTGTAATGACCGGTCGTAAATAAATGGTATAGGGTAGGTTCCATAAGGAGAGGTCCCGAGTGGGGGTGATTCTTGCGATATCCATAGGTGTCATTACAGTGTAGGGTAGGGTCCGTGAAGGATAGGTCTCTAGTGGGGGAAAAGAGTCCAAACCTAAATCAAGAGTCAGAGAAAGACCTTGAGGATAGGCAAAACCCAATTCAACAACTCAGGGTTACGCTTCAACAGTATCAGAATACGTGTGGAGGAGTATATGCAATTGCAACTCCTCCGCTGTTCGCCCCCCATGCTACAAGGTGAAATAGGTCACAACTGGTGGGCCACCATTATACCCCTCTCTTAAAGAGGAAAAAGAACGATATGGGTTGCGAGCGGCAGGGTACAGGCACATTACGAGTCCGGACATAGTAGTCCCAGACTGGGTAGTTGATCAGCATGATTCAGGTAATCGTAGAGAGGTTACGTATTATCCGGGACAAATAGTACCAGGGGAGGACGACCCTATTCCAGATGACGCGCAGCCCCAAGTCCGAATAAAAATTCAGCATCACCATCAGCCATTGAGCGTGAGCGAAATGCGTAGTATTATGAAAGAGGCACCGGATCCAGTAAGGGAGGGACAGGAATTTATCCGTTTCTTGAGGAGACAGGGTATAATCTTTGGGTTCCATGCTGGTGATTATGATCATATTGTATGCTTGCTTTTGCCAAGGGACATGTTGCCAACACTCGCACAGGGATATCGAACGTCGGCTTGGTCCTCAGGACGCGAAGCATGTGACCCAGCGATAGCAAATTACGAAATTGAGGGATTCCTAACTACAGTTGGGAATGTATTGTTTCGACCAGATGCGAGTAAAATTAGTAACTGTACTCAGGGTGCGAAGGAAGGAATTTGCGATTATGTGGATCGGATGGATGATGCGTTGCATACTAACCTGACAATGGTGGATAGATATGATCAAAATGCAGGGATTTGTATGTCTGCTTTGATGGCAGATTTGAAACCTGTTATCAAAACGGCTATTGCAGGGGTAGTGGATCAGCATTCTCACTGGGATGAAAAATGTGCAAGCAGCGTTGAGAGTAGAATCTAATTCAGTTTACTCCGCAGCTGTAAGAGTGGTTAATGCTGCCACAGTGAAGGTCACTAACAGTGGAGTCAATGGCCCAAGTAAGACAAGGAAACAGGGAGGAAAGGGAAAATCAACAGAGTCCTGTTTTAGGTGTGGGGCTGTTGGTCATTGGAAAAGGGAGTGTAGGGTGTTAATGGAACCTGCTGCCTTGGGAGGAAATGCCACTATACAAGCGTTTACATCTTTGTCAAAAGAGCAGCGACAAACCCTCTTGAAGGCAGCGGGACAGGAACATTTTACATAGCAGTGCATGGCCTCCGTTTCGATCAATAGTGCTTCATAGAGATGATGTTTTTTATGTGAAAGGAGACGTAGGAGGTCACGTCTCACACAACCTTCTAATAGATACCGGCGCTCAAATATCACTGATTCCTTACGATGAAAAAATTTGCTACATTTGCAACAGGAAAAAGTATCACATTCAGCGGTGTAACAGGGGGTACAGCTATTTCCTATGTCATTGAACATTGGACCAGTAACAGTACCAGGATCATTTTACATGGCTACAGGAGTAGATTTGGAGTTGGATAATCTTTGCGAGATGCCGGGAGAATGGATTTTAAAAGGTAACAAATTGGCCCAACAATTTTTTGTTTCAGGACCATCACTATGGGCAAAATACGCATTAGATTGTGGTCTAATCAAAGGTTGCAAGCTTGTTGTGGTTGAGGGAGAACAGCTGCCACCAGTGATACCCTATTAAACCGGAGGCTGAGAAATCGTGGCGAAGAATTTTCCAAAATTACTTGAACGTGGCATAGCGGTCCACGGACCAGCTCGATGCAACAGCACTTTATTCCCAGTGAAAAAGAGACTAAAATGGCGTATTACTGTGGATTTTCGCAGCATAAACACCATGCAGTGGAAATCACACCAGTGGTAGCAGATTTGGCAGACCAATTGCCATCTATTCCATCATCCTCAGAATGGTACAGTGTGTTAGACATGAAAAATAGATTTTGGTCAGTGTCGGTGTCAGAGGAGTCACAACACTGGTTTGGGCTCTGTTGCCAGGGGGAGCAATACACGTGGGCTAGGGCGCCGATGGGATTTACAAATAGTCCAACTTGGTATCATGCTGCATTGAAACAATCGCTAAAAGGTTCTGCCTTGGTACAATAAGTAGATGATTTGTTATTGCCGTCAAAAGCCGAAGACACTCATATGCGAGACCTCACCACATTGGTAGACTATTTGGCAGAGCAGGGTCATGAAGCATCATATGAGAAAGCACAACTAGCGAAACAAGAGGTAACATATTTGGGGGTTTCGATTTCTAAAGCCGCGAAACACATTACCCGTGATCGACCCACGGCCAAACACTCCTCGCACACTCAGGAAAACCTTAGGAGTTTTCAATTTTGTGAGACATTTTATTCCGTCATTCTCTGAAATTGCTGAGTCACTTACAGAGTTGACGAAAGGGGGGAAGGGTCCCCATGATAGGATAGAGTGGTCAAGAGTGTGAGGAAGCGTTTGTCTAGCTAAAGAAGCAATTGTGTCAAGCGCCAGCATTGGGATTGCCAAATCTAAAATTACCTTTTAAAATGTTTTGTTCATGAACAGGAATGACATTGTAACGCGGTGGTTACGCAAAATCATGGGGGTAGAGAAAGACCAGTAATGTACTAGAGTAAATCGCTAGACTTGGTGGCGAGAGGAATGCCACCATGCCTGTTGGTGGTACAGGCGACAGAAATGGTGTTGCATAACACGGCTTCGATTACAATGGGTCAAAAAGTGGATTTGTATGTTCCACACACAGTAGTTCGAAGATGGCATAGCAGTGGGGATGTCTGTTTTGATTGTCTTGTCCCATCCCTTGTATATATCGTTTTTCTTCGTATGTATTTCGTATATATTTGTATTATATTTGTCTCAATTTCCATCTACGGACTTAGCATACTGTCCTGCAACACGCCTCACCCAATGTGGTATGGATCTGCTATTTTTACACTTTTGAACCAGAACTCCCTCCTGAAGCTAGCCAGCTAACTAGCTACTAGCTAGTAGTTAGCCTGGAGCTATCCTCGAACTAGGCCTATCTCCCGGCTAGCTGAAGAGATTCCATCAAGCAATCCCTGGGCTTCAATGACCTATTTTTCCAATTGGCCTGGACCCTTTGCTGCTGACACGGAGCCTCACCGATCCATCATGACTGGTCTACCAACGTAACCGTCCGAGGGGGTTTCTGTCCCGATGCAAGCACCAGTTAGCCTGGAGCTAGCCTTGAGCTAGGCCCTTCTCCTGGCTCGCCAAAGAATTCCAGCAGATAATTTCTGGGCTTCAATACCTCTTCTGCCAATTGGCCTGGACCCTTTACTGCCGACACGGAGCCCCGCCAATCCATCACGACTGGTCTGCCGACGTAACCGTCCGAGGGGGGTTTCAACAGACTCTTGTTGCGACGTCCCCCTGAGGCCCATCTGCTAGCCTGCTGCTAGCCCCGGCCTGCTAGCTGTCTGAATCACCATGCCTCCAGCTTGCCTAGCTACTCACTGGACCCTATGATCACTCTGCTACACATGCCTCTCCCTAATGTCAATATGCCTTGTCTATTGCTGTTTTGGTTAGTCATTTTTGCCTTATTTCACTGCAGAGCCTCCAGCTATGCTCTACATGCAGGTGACCGCACCTGGCTTAAATGGTGCCTCTAGAGACAAAACCTCTCTCATCGTCACTCAATGCCTAGACTTACCTCCACTGTACTCACATCTTACCATACCCGTGTCTGTATATTGTGCCTTGAATTTTTCTTCCGCGCCCAGAAAACTGCTCCTTTAACTCTCTATTCCGAACTCACTAGACAATCAGTTCTTTTAGCCTTTAGCCGTACTCTTATCCTACTCCTCCTTTGTTCCTCTGGTGATGTAGAGGTTAACCCAGGCCCTGCAGCCCCCAGCATTACTCCCATTCCTCAGACGCTTTCATTTGTTGACTTCTGTAACCGTAAAAGCATTGGTTTCATGCATGTTAACATTAGAAGCCTCCTCCCTAAGTTTGTCTTATTCACTGCTTTAGCACACTCCGCCAACCCGGCTGTCCTAGCCGTGTCTGAATCCTGGCTTAGGAAGGCCACCAAAAATCCTGAAATTTCCATCCCTAACTATAACATTTTCCGCCAAGATAGAACTGCCAAAAGGGGCAGAGTTGCAATCTACTGCAGAGATAGCCTGCAGAGTTCTATCCAGGTCTATGCCCAAAAAACTAGAGCTTCTACTTTTAAAAATCCACCTTTCCAGAAACGAGTCTCTCACCGTTGCCGCTTGTTATAGACCCCCTCGGCCCCCAGTTGTGCCCTGGACACCATATGTGAATTCATCGCCCCCATCTATCTTCAGAGTTCGCACTGTTAGGTGACCTAAACTGGGACATGCTTAACACCATGGCCGTTCTACAACCTAAGCTAGATACCCTCAATCTCACACAAATCATCAAGGAACCTATCAGGTACAACCCTAAATCCGTAACCATAGGCACCTGCTTAGATATCATCCTGACCAACTTGCACTCTAAATACACCTCTGCTGTCTTCAACCAGGATCTCAGCGATCACTGCTTCATTGCCTGCGTGCATACTGGATCCGCGGTCAACCGACCACCCCTCATCACTATCAAACGCTCCCTAAAACACTTCAGCGAGCAGGCCTTTCTAATTGACCTGGCCCGGGTATCCTGGAAGGATATTGACCTCATCCCGTCAGTAGAGGACGCCTGGTTGCTCTTCAAAAGTGCTTTCTTCTCCATCTTAAATAAGCATGCCCCATTCAAAAACATGTAGAACTAAGAATAAATATTGCCCTTGGTCCACCCTAGACTTGACTGTCCTTGACCAGCACAAAAACATCCTGTGGCGGACTGCAATAGCATCGAATAGTCCCCACGATATGCAACTTTTCAGGGAAGTCAGGAACCAATGGCTACCCCAACCCCGGCCAACAGCTCCGCACCCCCCGCAGCTACTTGCCCGAGCTTCCCCAGCGTCTCCTTCACCCAAATCCAGATAGCAGATGTTCTGAAAGAGCAGCAAAACATGTACCCGTACAAATCAGCTGGGCTAGACAATCTGGACCCTCTCTTTCTAAAATTATCCGCCGCCATTGTTGAAACCCCTATTACCAGCCTGTTCAACCTTTCTTTCGTATCGTCTGAGATTCCCAAAGATTGGAAATCTGCCCCGGTCATCCCCCTCTTCAAAGGGGGAGACACTCTAGACCCAAAATGCTACAGACCTATATATATCCTACCCTGCCTTTCTAAGATCTTTGAAAGCCAAGTTAACAAACAGATTACCGACCATTTCGAATCCCACCGTACCTTCTCCGCTATGCAATCTGGTTTCATAGCTGGTCATGGGTGCACCTCAGCCACACTCAAGGTCCTAAATGATATCATAACTGCCATCGATAGGAGACATTACTCTGCAGATGTATTCATCGACCTGGACAAGGCTTTCGACTCTGTCAATCACCACATTCTTATTGGCAGACTCAACAGCCTTGGTTTCTCAAATGGTTGCCTCGCCTGGTTCACCAACTACTTCTCTGATAGAGTTCAGTGTGTCAAATTGGAGGGCCTGTTGTTCGGACCTCTGGCAGTCTCTATGGGGGTGCCACAGGGTCCAATTCTCGGGTCGACTCTCTTCTCTGTATACATCAATGATGTCGCTCTTGCTGCTGGTGATTCTCTGATCCACCTCTACGCAGACGACACCATTCTGTATACTTCCGGCCCTTATTTGGACACTGTGTTAACAAACCTCCAGACGAGCTTCAATGCCATACAACTCTCCTTCCGTGGCCTCCAACTGCAAGTAAAACTAAATGCATGCTCTTCAACCGATCACTACCCGCACCTGCCCGCCCGTCAAGCATCACTACTCTGGACGGCTCTGACTTAGAATATGTGGACAACTACAAATACCTAGGTGTCTGGTTAGACTGTAAACTCTCCGTCCAGACTCACATTAAGCATCTCCAATCCAAAATTAAATCTAGAATCGGCTTCCTATTTCGCAACAAAGCATCCTTCACTCATGCTGCCAACATACCCTAGTAAAACTGACCATCCTACCGATCCTCGACTTCGGCGATGTCATTTATAAAATAGCTTCCAACACTCTACTCAACAAATTGGATGCAGTCTATCACAGTGGCATCCGTTTTGTCACCAAATCCCCATATACTACCCACCACTGCGACCTGTGTGCTCTAGTTGGCTGGCCCTCGCTTCATACTCGTCGCCAAACCCACTGGCTCCAGGTCATCTATAAATCTCTGCTAGGTAAAGCCTCGCCTTATCTCAGCTCACTGGTCACCATAGCAGCACCCACTCGTAGCACGCGCTCCAGCAGGTATATCTCACTGGTCACCAACTACCCCATCCCCATACTGTATTTATTTATTTATTTATCTTGCACCCCAGTATCTCTACTTGCACAGTCATCTTCTGCACATCTACCATTCCAGTGTTTAATTGCTATATTGTAATTACTTCGCCACCATGGCCTATTTATTGCCTTACCTCCCTTATCTTACCTCATTTGCGCACACTGTATATAGACTTTTTTTCTTTTTTCTACTGTATTATTGACTGTATGTTTGTTTATTCCATGTGTAACTCTGTGTTGTTGTATGTGTCAATTTGCTGTGCTTTTTCTTGGCCAGGTCGTAGTTGTAAATGAGAACTTGTTTTCAACTAGCCTAAAGGTGAAATAAAAATAAATGTCAAAAATACAGTATATTTTGGTAAATAGACATATTACATTTTTTTAATTAACCTTTATTTAACTGGGTAAGTCAGTTAAGAACAATGACGGCCTACCCCGGCCAAACCTGGACGAAGATGGGCCAATTGTACCAGTCAAAAGTTGACACATCTACTCATTCAAGGGATTTTCTTTATTTTTACTATTTACTACATTGAAGAATAGTGAAGACATCAAAACTACGAAATAACACATATGGAATCATGTAGTAACCAAAAAAGTGTTCAACAAATAAAAATATATTTTAGATTCTTCAAAGTAGCCACCCTTTGCCTTGATGACAGCTTTGCACACTCTTGGCATTCTCTCAACGAGCTTCACCTGGAATGCTTTTCCAACAGTCTTGAAGGAGTTCCCAGATGAGTTCCCAGATGAGTTCAACTCATCTCAAACCATCTCAATTGGGTTGAGGTCAGGTGATTGTGGAGGCCAGGTCATCTGATGCAGCACTCCATCACTCTCTTTCTTGGTCGAATAGTCCTTACAAAGCCCAGAGGTGGGTTGGGCCATTGTCCTGTTGAAAAGCAAATGATAGTCCCACTAAGTGCAAACCAGATGGGATGGCGTATCTCTGCAGAATGCTGTGGTAGCCATGCTGGTTAATTGTGCCTTGAATTCTAAATAAATGGCTGACGGTGTCACCAGAAAAACACCCCCACACCATCACACCTCCTTCTCCATGCTTCACGGTGGGAACTATATATGCGGAGATCATCCGATAACATACTCTGCATCTCACAAAGACACGTCGGTTGAAATCAAAAATCTCAAATTTGGACTCATCAGACCAAAGGACAGATTTCCACAAGTCTAATGTCCATTGCTTGTGTTTCTTGGCCCACGCAAGTCTCTTCTTATTATTGGTGTCCTTTAGTAGTGGTTTCTTTGCAGCAATTTGACCACGAAGGCTTGATTCATACAGTCTCCTCTGAACAGTTGATGTTGAGATGTGTCTGTTACTTGAACTCTGTGAAGCATTTATTTGGGCTGCAATGTCTGAGGCTGGTAACTCATATTAACTTATTCTCTGCAGCAGGTTCTTCCTTTTTGTTACATAAGACCGAATCGAGTTGGTCGGTCACGTATATCTTAAAAAAAATATATTTTCCTTTATTATTTTCCCTAACCCTAATTGGAGTAAACTAATGGAGAACACCACTTAATCTTCTACTTCCAGCTTCTACATACTACGTAAATACATTCTACGGACACAATGTATTTTACAATAGTTATATTTTGTTTGATTTTAATACCATCCTTCAGCTACCCTTAACCTCTCCCCTCTGTTTCTGAAGACCATCTGGTTTGATTTCTATTTGCCATATATTTTTAACTGTGCCGTTTCCCAAAAGTTCTGAACCTATAAACATTTTACGGACACAGCATATTTTACATGAGTTATCTTGTTGTTTTTAGACCCACCCTTCAGCTCCACTCAATCCCTCCCATCTATCTCTTAACACCATCCATTTTTTATTTGTATTTGCCATATTTTTTCAACTGTGCTGTGAAGTTTCACAAAAGTTTGGAACCTTTCCATTATCATAGTTTCTACAGATTGTAAATGAAAAATACAGGTGTTAGCATCTTTCGAATTTCGGAAGGGGAGAGGACATTTGGCCCAAAGACTTAACCATAACTTGCAAAGAGAAAGGGTGGAGCTCTTCATTCCTGTTCCAACCCTCATTCTCTCTATTCTCTTAACACGTATGGACCCAGAACTTAACCAAGCAATTGACAAATTACGTGAGACTTTAGTTCTGGGTTAACTGAAATTAATTTTCATAAAAGGCTAATAACTTGAAAGAAATCTAGCTTTAAAAAGGTTATGTACTGAAATTCTAAACATTTTGCTATGGGGCATGGAGAAATTGTTGCAGTTTTAAAGCAAATTTTCTTCAATTCTACAAAACGTTTCCAGGCGGCAGAGGGAACATTTTTGATTTTAAACTCATTCATTGCAATTCTACTCATTTTGCCATGGGATGGAGAGGAAAATGTTGCAGTTTAAATGTGAATTCCCTGCAGTTCTACACATTTTGCCATGAGTTGCCATGTTCATGTGATATCTGAGTGAGAGTGATGAACAAAATAATTGGAGGCCCCCTGGAGGTCAGGGCCCTTGGGCACGTGCCTTGGGTGCCTGTTCAGTAATTCGGACATGATTACTACAAGGTTTAGATAGCAGGCTAGTCTATTACATGTTAGCTGACAATAATTGTCTGTCAGTGACCGACATAGCAAGAGGACAACTGCTGATGCGCTACCAGATGTAGAAATAGCATAGTAGAATACAACATGCAGTTCCTCAACAGTACATTGAAACCCAGACTGATTTCCTAAAAGTCGGGCGCCCCCTAGTGGTCCTTTAGGGCCAAACCAAACGTTGTCACGGGCGGCTAGTTTGGTGAGCCCCTGGTCTACACCATTCAAATGCTTTAAGACCCTCTGACGAGACGTGTGCAAAAGCACAGTTAGGGAGAAGGGTGGAGAATCAGGATGCAGCCCAATCTGGGTAGAATTCACAGATCTAGGATCGGCGTTCCCCTAGCCAAATCCTAACCCCAGCATTTGCCGAAGCAAAACTGACCTTAGATCAATGTATAGGGGTTAGCAATGTGGTTAAGGCTAGCTTTCAAATCAGATGTTAGGACTTTGTGGCTGTGCCAGCTAGTGACCACCTTGCAGAGCTGCCTCAATGACAAGATTAATCTCAATAAATGCTAACATGCTAAGATATAGAACAGTGGCTAAATTCTTAGGAAAAACATTTTTGGTTTCAGGTAGAACCCTTTGGTGGGGGAAAAGGTTATACTTAGAACCTTTTAGTGGTGAAAGGGTTCCATATAGAACCTTGTATTCATAGGGATTTCCTAGGGGGATAATTGAAGAACCGTTTATGGTTCTAGACAGCACCTTCTTTTCTAAGAGTGTATGAATAGAAGTTTTTGAGAGAAAAAATAGGTTCCAACATAGGAGTCAAGCGCTTTCATTTCAAAACATTTACCAGCAGAAGCAAAAAAACAAAACAAGGTCTAGACACCATCAACAGACCATTTAGCCAAGACAGCTCTGAAAACACTAATCTTCCAAAAGCATATGATGAGAAATGCATAAACTCAGCAAAAAAAGAAACGTCCCTTTTCAGGACCCTGTCTTTCAAAGATAATTCGCATTAATAAATCCAAATAACTTCACAGATCTTCATTGTAAATTGTTTAAACACGGTTTCCCATGCTTGTTCAATGAACCATAAACAATTAATGAACATGCACCTGTGGAACGGTCGTTAAGACACTAACAGCTTACAGACGGTAGGCAATTAATGTCACAGTTATGAAAACTTAGGACACTAAAGAGGCCTTTCTACTGACTCTGAAAAACACCAAAAGAAAGGGTCCCTGCTCATCTGCATGAACGTGCTTTAGGCATGTTGCAAGGAGGCATGAGGACTGCAGATGTGGCCAGGGCAATAAATTGCAATGTCCGTACTGTGAGACGCCTATGACAGTGCTACAGGGAGACAGGACGGACAGCTGATCGTCCTCGCAGTGGCAGACCATGTGTAACAACACCTGCACAGGATCGGTACATCCGAACATCACACCTGCGGGACAGGTACAGGATAGCAACAACAACTGCCCGAGCTACACCAGGAACGCACAATCCCTCCATCAGTGCTCAGGCTGTCCGCAATAGACTGAGAGAGGCTGGACTGAGTGCTTGTAGGCCTGTTGTAAGGCAGGTCCTCACCAGACATCACCGGCAAAAACGTCCCCTACGGGCACAAACCCACTGACGCTGGACCAGACAGGACTGGCAAAAAGTGCTCTTCACTGGCGAGTCACGGTTTTGTCTCAACAGGGGTGATGGTCGGATTTGCGTTTATTGTTGAAGGAATGAGCGTTACACCGAGGCCTGTAGTCTGGAGCGGGATCGATTTGGAGGTGGAGGGTCCATCACGGTCTGGGGCGGTGTCACAGCATCATCAGACTGAGCATGTTGTCATTGCAGGCAATCTCAACGTTGTGCGTTACAGGGAAGACATCCTCCTCCCTCATGTGGTACCCTTCCTGCAGGCTCATCCTGGCATGGCCCTCCAGCAGCCATACTGCTCGTTCCATGCGTGATTTCCTGCAAGACAGGAATGTCAGTGTTCTGCCATGGCCAGTGAAGAGCACAGATCTCAATCCCATTAAGCACATCTGGGACCTGTTGGATCAAAGGGTGAGGGCTATGGCCATTCCCCCCAGAAATGTTCGGGAACTTGCTGGTGCATTGGTGGAAGAGTGGGGTAACATCTCAAGCAAGAACTGGCAAATCTGGTGCAGTCCATGAGGAGGAGATGCACTGCAGTACTTAATGCAGCTGGTGGCCACACCAGATACTGACCGTTACTTTTGATTTTTGACCCCCCCTTTGTTCAGGGACACATTATTCAATTTTTGTTAGTCACATGTCTGTGGAAGTTGTTCAGTTTATGTCTCAGTTATTGAATCTTGTTATGTTCATACAAATATTAAGTTTCCTGAATATAAATGCAGTTGACAGTGAGAGGATGTTTCTTTTTTTGCTGAGTTTAGAGGTAACAAAAGCATGGATACATTTTTCTGCATCGTTTTTGGACAGAAAGTTTCTGATTTTTGCAATATTACGTAGATGGAAAAGTTAGTCACATGTCTGTGGAACTTGTTCAGTTTCAGTTGTTGAACCTTGTTACGTTCATACAAAGATTTACACATGTTAAGTTTGCTGAATATAAACGCAGTTGACAGTGAGAGGACGTTTCTTTTTTTGCTGAGTTTAGATGGAAAAACAATGTGTAATAACTGAATCTCAACAAACCACTCAACCCTTTTGCTAAAATCTTCATCTCCAAGACAACAATATTAACTAAGCTTTCCTTAGGCTGTAAAAACCCAACAGCACATTCACTGTTATTCACCCTGATAAAACTCACAGGGTCATTGGCTCATAAGGTTCTCTCTATTGACTCAACACACTGCCAGAGAGGCAGTCAACATAATGGTAAGGAGGCTGCCAAATGTTATTTCACCAAGAGAGGACAAACCTCAGAGCCAAATATTTATGGTGAGATGGAAAGGAGAGGAGTCCATTGTGGATTGAGTCATCATATATCGACCCACACCATTATCATTTTTCCTGGTAAAACCTTATTACTGCAATTGGACCAATTTTCACATCACAAACTGAAAAGAAAACTGACACACTCGCCTGGAGGTGATCTGAAGAATTGAGACAAGTTAATTATCTCCCTTTGTTGTTGATCTGGTCAACTCAGGCACTATCTGGGTCTGGCCGGGCTTTAAGGAAATAATGAGGAGGAGAGGGGTGGGCTGCCCTCTCACTCTCGCTTTCCCTCCTCCTTCATCGCTCCCTCTCTTTCTCCTTCCATCTTTCCCTCTCTCACTCCAGCACTCTTCTCGCTCCTTTTCCCCCTCTCCCACTTTCTCCCGCTCTCTCTCTTTCCATCGCTCTATCCCTCCCTCCTCTTATCCTCCCTACCTGTTAAACAGTGTCTGTGCAGTGTGAAAGCATCAGGTCACCTCAATCTCCCAGCAGCCTTCGTGACAAGGCAGACCCAGACCACTAAAACACGTTGATGTATTTCCTCCTCCTCTGCTTTTTCATCTCCATACAGCTCTTTCAAGCTACATGCACACTCTTGACAACTAATACAGCCCTCCTCTCCCTCTATGTATTATAACACAAAATACAGAGTACGGATTAAAGTGGTGGTTCAAAGTTGCCATTAGTGCACTTCTGAATGTATTGGAAATCCTTTTTTATGTGTGTATTAGCCAATACACAAAACATTTTTATGGCTTTCTTCTCCCATTCATTTCATCAGAGTGTGTCAGAATAAATAGAAATGGGTTTGTTCTGTGCGTAAACTAAAACCACAGAGGGAGGAAAATGTGTTGTGTCATTTGCCTTTGGATGCTCCAGTTCCTGAATACCAAGGTGTCTCTAATTTGCATGCATTTCATAGCAAATACTGAACCAGGGGCCTTCATTTATCAACCGTGCGTACATTTCTTACAAAATTCTGGCGTACGTGGAGATTCTAGAATTTGCGTGGCCACAAATGATTGGGATTTATCAAACTGTCGCACACAACATACATGTTTTCATTGATAAATCAGAGCCGTATTAATCCCGCATGGAAATCTATTCACCTTTTATAGTAACAAAAATGCCCTCATTTGCTGTATGATTTGGAAATGTTGGAACTGGGCCACTTTCATTACTAAAAGAACGTGGAATAACAGATTTGATCACATTTCTGTAGAGGTGTGGGCAGAATGTTTTAATCTTTTGAAGTGATTTTTTCCAAACTAAAAACCCCAAACAGCAAGCACTGCAGATGTAGAAGTACGGTGGCTAGGAAAAACTCTAGAAATTGCAGGAACCTAGGAAGAAACCTTGAGATGAGCCAGGCTCTGAGGGGTGGCCAGTAATCTTCTGGCTGTGCCGGGTGGAAATTATAAGAGTACATGGCCATTTAAGTCCAGATTGTCTTCAAGATGTGCAATCGCTCATAGATGACCAGCAGGGTCAAATCATTCTTTTTTATTTTTTTTAAATTCACCTTTATTTAACCAGGTAGGCCAGTTGAGAACAAGTTCTAATTTACAACTGTGACCTGGCCAAGATAAAGCAAAGCAGTG
This sequence comes from Salvelinus namaycush, assembly GCF_016432855.1. Classification (NCBI taxonomy): domain Eukaryota; kingdom Metazoa; phylum Chordata; class Actinopteri; order Salmoniformes; family Salmonidae; genus Salvelinus; species Salvelinus namaycush. The sequence continues at coordinate 36,356,672 of NC_052333.1, forward strand.
CGACAAAAACAACAACACAGAGATTACACATGGGATAAACAAACGTACAGTCAATAACACAATATAAAAATCTGTATACAGTGTGTGCAAATGAAGTAACGAGGTAAGGCAATAAATAGGCCAATAGTGGAGAAGTAATTACAATTTAGCAATTTACACTGGAGTGATATATGTGCAGATGAGGATGTGCAAGTAGAAATACTGGTGTGCAAAAGAGCAGAAAAACAAAAACAAATAATCAGTGGTTGCAGAGGGTGCAAAAGGTAAGTACCTCAGGAGTACATGTCAGTTGGCTTTTCATAGCCAAGCACTCAGAGGTTGAGACAGCAGGTGCGTTTTAGAGAGAGAGTCGAAAACAGCAGGTCCGGGACAAGGTAGCACGTCCGGTGAACAGGTCAGGGTTCCCTAGCCGCAGGCAGAACAGTTGAAACTGGAGCAGCAGCACGACCAGGTGGAATCCCTCCTAGGGACGGCATGGAAGAGCACTAGTAGGACAGTGATTCAGCCACTGTAATAGGGTCAGAGGCAGAGAATCCCAGTGGAGAGAGGGGAGCCGGACAGGCAGAGACAATGCCGGTTCGTCGCTCCAGTGCCTTGCCGTTCACCTTCGCACCCCTCGACCAGACAATAGTCAATCATAGGACCTACTGAGGAGATCAGTAATGACTTAAAGGTCGAGACCAAGTGCATCTCTCACATGAGTAGGCAGACCATTCCATAAAAATTTAGCTCTATAGGAGAAAGCCCTGCCTCCAGCTGTTTGCTTCGAAATTCTAGGGACAATAAGGAGGCCTGCGTCTTGTATGCCGACATCCTTCACAGTTTATTTTAGACGACTGTACAACAATCAAGATTAATTGTCAGATCCAACAGCAGATCGCTTTGTTTCTTGGGACCTAGAACCATCATCTTTGTTTTGTCCAAGTTTAAATGTAAAACAATTGCAGCCTTCACTTCCTTATATCTGAAACATTTACATTTACATTTAAGTCATTTAGCAGATGCTCTTATCCAGAGCGACTTACAAATTGGTGCATTCACCTTATGATATCCAGTGGAACAACCACTTTACAATAGTGCATCTGAAACAAAGGCTTCCAGTTTGGTACACATCCAGTGGCTAGGGAACCATTTATTATGTTCAGAATAGGAAGGCCAAACACAGGAAGTAGCTCTTTAAGTAGTTTAGTTGGAATAGGGCCTATTATGCAGGATAAAAAAACTTGAGTGTCTCCATTGGTCCATTCATTCTAGCTGTCACATTTACCTCCGCTCCGTCCCTCTGGCGCTCGACGTCGCCATTTGTCTTATTATTACGCACACCTGCCACCATCGTTACGCGCACCTGTTTCTCATGACACTCAGTTTGACTCCATCACCTTCCTGATTACCTCCCCTATATCTGTCACTCCCCTTGGTTCTTTTCTAAGGCGTTATTGCGTTTGTTTATATGTTTCATGTCTGTACACTACTCGTGTTTCTTGTTTTGTTCCATGTTAGTTTATTTATTAAATTCACTCCCTGTACTTGCTTCCCGATTATTAGCGTACACGTTACATGAGCTTTGGAGAAAAGCGCAGATTCAAAGAGGAGTCCGTAATTTGCTTTCTAATGATCAAGATCTTTTCATCAAAGAAGTTCATGAATTTAGCACTGCTGAAGTGAAAGCTCTCCTCTCTTGTTGAATGCTGCTTTTTAGTTAGCTTTGCGACTGTATCAAAATAAATGTTGGATTTTCCTTATTCTCTTCAATTAGGTTAGAAAAATAGGATGATCGAGCAGAAGTGAGGGCTCTTCGATATTGCACGGTACTCTCTTTCCAAGCTAGGCGGAAGACTTCCAGTTTTGGCCATTTCCGTTCCAATTTTCTGGAAGCTTGCTTCAGGGCTCTGGTATTTTCTGTATACCTGGGAGCTAGTTTCTTGTGCAAAATGTTTTTTGTTTTTCGGGATGCGACTGCATCTAGCGTATTACGCAAGGTTACATGTATGCCCTCAGTTAGGTGGTTAATTGATTTTTGTACTCTGATGTCTTTGGATAGGTGGAGGGAGTCTGGAAGGACATCTTGGAATCTTTGGGTTGGCTGAGGATTTTTAGCACGGCTTTTGATGATCGTTGTTTGGAGTCTGAGTAGATTGTTTGTTGAGATTGCAAATGTAACAAGATGGGGGTCCGATAGATCCACAATATTTATTCCACGGACAAAACTCGATCCAGGCTATGCCTGTGGCAATAAGTAGGTCCGGAGATATGTTGGACAAACCCACTGAGTTGATGATGGCTCCGAAAGCCTTTTGGAGTGTGTCTGTGGACTTTTCCATGGGAATATTAATAACTCTTTTGTCTTGCCCATTCACCCTCTGAATGTCACACATAAACAATCCATGTCTCAGTTGTCTCAAGGCTTAAAAAAACTCCTTTAACCTGTCTCCTCCCCTTCATCTGCAGTGATTGAAGTGGATTTAACAAGTGACATCAAAAAGGGATCATAACATTCACCTGGATTCACCTGGTCAGTCTACGTCATGGAAAGAGCAGGTATTCTTGATGTTTTGTATATTCAGTGTAGGTCTATAGAGAGAATCAGCGAACTCACACACATACACCCCTGTAATATCAAAGCCACCAGCGTAGGTCAGACACAAGCAAAAATGTATCCTTTCCTTAAAACGTATTTTAAAACCTAGGTCGACCTTACAGCATAGTTTGATTGTGAGTCAAAAATTCAGCATAGCAAGTTTGTATGAAGGTCTGGTTATTAAATGGGTAAATAGTTAAATAGTAATATGCTCTAGAGGAGGAGAGGAGAAGTCTGCTGCTCTGCAGGATGTTTCAAGGATGGGGTCCAACAACGCAGCAAGAGAGGCAATCCGTGTGCGGGAGATCTTCACCTACTTCTTCGAAGAGGGTGCTGTTCCCTGGCAACACCATAGACTATACTATCCACAACCAAAGGGTCTTTTAAGAGCCATCTACATTGCAATGTCAATGTCGGTTATTCAATTCACAGTTTTTCTCCCTTTGATTTCTTCTTCTCAGGTGAGGGTGCTGTTTAGATAAGGGTGTGATGTCTGTACAAAAACAAAACAGGCTATTTTAAGTCACCCATATTGAAAGAAATTAGAACAATAAGACACCCTATAACCCACACCTACATACTCATGTATCAATCTGATTGATGGATTGTGTTGTGCAGTAAGCAGGCTCAGGTGTATAACTGTGGCTCCTTCCACCTTCAAAGAATAGGTAAGAGGGCCAAACATGGAGAAGAGTAAGACACTTCATTATTTCTATAACTAAGCTATATTGTTTGTCCTCGTGTGTCTGTGCATGTTTTACAGCATAAAGTACACTGCAGCCACTTAGTGTGGACACCAGATGAGGCCACCCACACAGATTCCTTTTGAACACCTTATTTTCTCAATAATAGTCTGTCTCCTTCATTTCATCCCTCTCGTCCCTTTTCCCTAAATCCTCTAGGTTATATCAGCTGTGTCGGTGAACTCCCACTGTATCTGAACTGGCTACATAGAGGGCATATTATGATCAGAGGTGAGAGGTCACTTGGTCGGCTCAACAGGAAGTATTATTAAAGAGATGCTTTTAATTGAAATACAGATAGAGATGTAGTAGTCCCAGAGTTAATGATCCAAGGTCAGTTTTGCATTCCACCTCCTGATGATTATGATGACTGACAGTGTTAGAATGAAAAAAAAGGCTTAAAAATGCTATCTCTCTCTCTCCATCTGTCTCGTCTGCAGGTATGTTTTGATGTGAGAGAGGATGCCAACCCCCAGTCCCGCCATCGCCACCTCACCCGCTCTTAAGATAACCTTCGGGATGACTGGGGGCCCAAGGCTGGTTAGGAGGCACCACTCATGACAGTATTATGTAATTGCGATGAACTGAGAGAGTATTAGGGTAGCACTGTGATTCATTAATCATATGCTGTCTTCCATGGTCCTCTGTTGTTACCTCTCCCTTTCTGTCTTTTACACCTCTCTTGCCACTTCCTCTTTCTTTCTGTCACGCCCTGACCGTAGAGATCTTTTTATGTCTCTATTTTGGTTTGGTCAGGGTGTGATTTGGGTGGGTATTCTATGTTCATTTTCTATGTTTTGTATTTCTTTGTGTTTGGCCGGGTGTGGTTCTCAATCAGAGGCAGCTGTCTATCGTTGTCTCTGATTGAGAACCATACTTAGGTAGCTTTTTCCCACATGGTTTTTGTGGGTAGTTGTTTTCTGTTTTTGTGTCTTCACCAGACAGAACTGTTTCGTGTTGTTACATTTTGTTATTTTGTCTCAGTGTTCAGTTTTTTAATAAATAAGCATGAACACTTCCCACGCTGCGCTTTGGTCCACACCTTCTTCATACGACGACCGTTACAGAACTACCCACCACCAAAGGACCAAGCAGCGTGGTATGGAGGAGCAGAGGGTTCAGGACTCCTGGACATGGGAGGAGATATTGGACGGTAAGGGACCCTGGAGATAGGCTGGGGAATATCGCCGCCAGAAAAAAAGAGCTGGAGGCAGCTAAAGCGGAGAGGCGGCGATATGAGGCAAGGCAGCGCAGCAGGCACGAGAGGCAGCCCCCAAAACATTTTTGGGGGGGGCACACGGGGAATTGGCGGAGTCAGGCGATAGACCTGAGCCAACTCCCCGGAAGCAACGTGGTACTGATCAGGCATCATGTTATGCGGTGAAGCGCACGGTGTCTCCAGTGGGCGCTCATAGCCCGGAGCGCTATATGCCAGCGGGGGGCAAGTGCCATGCGAGAGTGGGCATCCAGCCAGGGAGGATTGTGCTAGCTCAGCGCGTTTGGTCTCCGGTGCGCCGTTTCAGCCCAGGGTATCCTGCGCCGGCTCTGCGTACTGTGTCTCCGGGGCGCTGGGAGGGTTCAGTTTATCCTATGCCTGTGCTCCGCCCGTGCCGGGCGAAAGTGGGCATGGAGCCAAATGGAGAGGTGCGAGTGTTGAGCACCAGATCTCCAGTGCTCCCCCACAGCCCGGTTCGACCTGTGCCTGCACTCTGGGGGGGCCAGGCTAAAGTGGGCATTCAGCCTGGAGGAGTGGTGCCAAGGCTGCGCACCAGAGCTCCAGTGCTTCCCCACAGTCCGGTTCATCCGGTGCCTCCTCTACGCACCAGGCCTCCTGTAGGTCTCCCCAGCCTGGTGGGCCCTGTGGCTGTCAGGCCACACGCTGTCCCTGCGTCTCCTCCCTCCAGAGTCGCCCTCCAGTCCGGATCCTCCAGCGACGCCCTCCAGTCCGGAGCTTCCAGAGGCGCCCTTCAGTCCGGAGCTTCCAGAGGCGCCCTCCAGTCCGGAGCCTCCAGCGGCGCCCTCCAGTCCGGAGCTTCCAGCGGCACCCTCCAGTCCGGAGCTTCCAGAGGCGCCCTCCAGTCCGTAGCTTCCAGAGGCGCCCTTCAGTCCGGAGCTTCCAGAGGCGCCCTCCAGTCCGGAGCCTCCAGCGGCGCCCTTCAGTCCGGAGTTTCCAGAGGCGCCCTCCAGTCCGGAGCCTCCAGCGGCGCCCTCCAGTCCGGAGCCTCCAGCGGCGCCCTCCAGTCCGGAGCTTCCAGCGGCACCCTCCAGTCCGGAGCTTCCAGAGGCGCCCTCCAGTCCGTAGCTTCCAGAGGCGCCCTTCAGTCCGGAGCTTCCAGAGGCGCCCTCCAGTCCGGAGCCTCCAGCGGCGCCCTTCAGTCCGGAGTTTCCAGAGGCGCCCTCCAGTCCGGAGCCTCCAGCGGCGCCCTCCAGTCCGGAGCTTCCAGCGGCGCCCTCCAGTCCGTAGCTTCCAGAGGCGCCCTCCAGTCCGTAGCTTCCAGAGGCGCCCTCCAGTCCGTAGCTTCCAGAGGCGCCCTCCAGTCCGTAGCTACCAGAGGCGCCCTCCAGTCCGTAGCTTCCAGAGGCGCCCTCCAGTCCGTAGCTTCCAGAGGCGCCCTCCAGTCCGTAGCTTCCAGAGGCGCCCTCCAGTCCGTAGCTTCCAGAGGCGCCCTCCAGTCCGTAGCTTCCAGAGGCGCCCTCCAGTCCGGAGCTTCCAGAGGCGCCCTCCAGTCCGTAGCTTCCAGAGGCGCCCTCCAGTCCGTAGCTTCCAGAGGCGCCCTCCAGTCCGTAGCTTCCAGAGGCGCCCTCCAGTCCGTAGCTTCCAGAGGCGCCCTCCAGTCCGTAGCTTCCAGAGGCGCCCTCCAGTCCGTAGCTTCCAGAGGCGCCCTCCAGTCCGGAGCTTCCAGAGACGCCCTCCAATCCGGGGCCCGCTACGAGGGTGCCCAGTCCGGCCCCTGCAACGAGGGTCCCCAGTCCGGGGCCCGCGGCGAGGGTCTACGTCCCTCACCAGAGCCGCCACCGCGAAGAAATGCCCACCCAGACCCTCCCCTATGGGTTCAGGTTTTGCGGCTGGAGTCCACACATTTGGGGGGGGGGGGGGGCATCTGATTGAGAACCATACTTAGGTAGCTTTTTCCCACATGGTTTTTGTGGGTAGTTGTTTTCTGTTTTTGTGTCTTCACCAGACAGAACTGTTTCGTGTTGTTACATTTTGTTATTTTGTCTCGGTGTTCAGTTTTTTATAAATAATCATGAACCCTTCCCACGCTGCGCTTAGGTCCACACCTTCTTCATACGACGACCGTTACACTTTCTCTGTTTTTATAATGCACAACAGATGTGCATTGAAGTACAGATTGAACTTGTATTTATAATATAATTTGACAATTATCATGCATGTATTATGTATTTATAACACTTGGATAGTGAACTTCTTTCAATAAAGCATTTGACATTCTCTACTGGTTGAAATTAAGTCTCTCATTTGATTAAATACTACACCTATCCTGTGTTATTCAGATCAATGCAGATGAAGGAAATTAGATATTGAGATGAACTGGTTTTCGAGTATTTACATCATGCATAGGAAGTGTAGTGTACTGTTTTTTAAATTCTATTTGTGTATATATGAATTACAGATCAGCCTTTAACTAGTTAAATCATGTTTGTAGTCTATTGCCTAGTTACAATGTGTACCATTGATGTCCCAGGACCAGGAGTGATTGGTAAACACTGTTGAAGTGTATAATTGTAATACATACATTTTTATTTTATTTATTTTACCTTTATTTAACTAGGCAAGTCAGTTAAGAACAAATTCTTATTTTCAATGACAGCCTAGGAACAGTACATACAGACACAGCATCATATAAATACTGAAATTTGATACCCCTGGTATTGGATTTCACTGAAAAATTATCTCACAGACATTGATATCTGAACTGCACATTTATTTGCGAAGGTAGAGTACATGCATAGTGAATACTTTAAATGTACAGGCTACAATGTGGGGATCTCATGCTTGGTAATAAGTACATGTATATAAGGCATCCTAGGCAAAAAGTTATATTATATTCTACTCAATCCATAGGCTTCATTAATTGTCATTATGACGGTTTTGAAGTTGATACAACTGGCTATGTTAAACAAGGTTCATAGCAAGGTTCTGAACGAATACAGTTGAAGTCGGAAGTTTACATACACCTTAGCCAAATACATTTAAACTCAGTTTGTCACAAAGCCTGGAGTGGTGGGTGCGGAGTCAAGCGCAGAGAGCAGAGGATAATGGGGAAACCGGACTTTATTTCGGCGTCCAAGATTAACGTCCAAAACAACAGGTGAATAATCAAAAATTGTCCAACCCAACACAGGGCACAAACAGACAGGAACACTACACACAACAACCTCGACTGACAGAAAACAAGTCCGCACAAAAACAGGCGGGCCTAACAGGCTTAAATAGTCCTGAATCAAAACAAAATAAGAGACAGGTGCAACCAATAAGACAAAACAAACAGAAAAGGAAAAGGGGATCGGTGGCAGCTAGTAGACCGGCGACCACGACCGCCGAGCGCCGCCCGAACAGGCAGGGGAGCCACCTCCGGTGGGAGTCGTGACACAGTTTTTCACAATTCCTGACATTTAATCCTAGTAAAAATTCCCTCCCTGAATTTGGCAGTACGTCCAACTTGCCTCACAACCGCAGACCACGTGTATGGTATCGTGTGGGCAAGCGGTTTGCTGATGTCAGCATTGTGAACAGAGCGCCCCACAGTGGCGGTGGGGTTATGGTATGGGCAGGCATAAACTACGGACAAGGAACACAATTGCATTATATCGATGGCAATTTGAATACACAAAAATACAATAACGAGATCCTGAGGCCCATTGTGAGGCACATTAAGATATATGTGACCAACAGATGCATATCTGTATTCCCAGTCATGTGAAATCCATAGACTAGTGACTAATGAATTGATTTCAATCAACTGATTTCCTCATATGAACTGTAACTCAGTAAAATCAATTACATTGTTGCATGTTGTCTTTATATTTTTGTTCAGTGTAAAATAAATCCTGCTAAAGTCTCCAGTCATCTAAATTGATGTAGAATTGCATGAAATGTGTTTTTAAAGGCCAAATTGCCGGACCTTAGGCTACAAAAAAGTTTCCGATGTTTCTGCTCTATGCCAGCACGCAAAAACAATGATATTGCATTCAATGCTTTATTATAAACGTTTTATTTTTTTCAGCCGTTCTGGTACCTCAGAGCTCACCAGGTCACTCCCCTCTTGGGCTCACTTTTTGTTCCGGCACATCCCAATTTACAAATTAAGCACTGCCTGAGGAGAAAGAGGCGCTGTCACTATTTGGACACCGAGGAACTTGAAGCTCTCGACCAGCTCCATGGCCGAGCAGCCGCACACAAGCCTAAGATCATGCGCAATGCCAAGCATCGGCTGGAGTGGTGTAAAGTTTATCTCCATTGGACTCTGGAGCAGTGGAAACTCGTTCTCTGGAGTGATGAATCACGCTTCACCATCTGGCAGTCCGACGGACAAATCTGGGTTTGGCGGATGCCAGGAGAACGCTTCCTGCCTCAATACATAGTGCCATCTGTAAAGTTTGTTGGAGGAGGAATAATGGTCTGAGGCTGTTTTTCATGGTTCAGGCTGGGCCCCTTAATTCCATCGAAGGGAAATATTAACACTGCAGTATACAATGACATTCTAGACTATTTTGTTCTTCCAACTTTGTGGCAATAGTTTGGGGAAGGCCCTTTGCTATTTCAGTATGACAATGAAGAAAATAGGTTTTGTTGAGATCGGTGTGGCATGCACAGAGCCCTAACCTCAACCCCATCGAACACCTTTGGGATTGATTGGAATGCCGACTGCGAGCCAGGCCTAATCGCCCAACATCAATGCCCGACCTCACTAATGATCTCGTGGCTGAATGGAAGCAAGTCCCCACAGCAATGTTCCAACATCTAGTGGAAAGCCTTCCCAGAAGAGTGGAGGCTGTTATAGCAGCAATGTTCCAACATCTAGTGGAAAGCCTTCCCAGAAGAGTGGAGGCTGTTATAGCAGCAATGTTCCAACATCTAGTGGAAAGCCTTCCCAGAAGAGTGGAGGCTGTTATAGCAGCAATGTTCCAACATCTAGTGGAAAGCCTTCCCAGAAGAGTGGAGGCTGTTATAGCAGCAATGTTCCAACATCTAGTGGAAAGCCTTCCCAGAAGAGTGGAGGCTGTTTAAAGCAGCAAAGGGGGAACCAACTCCATATTAATGGCCATGATTTTTGAATGAGATGTTCGATAGCAGGTGTCCACATACTTTTGGTAATGTAGTGTATGTGATCGTATACAAATGTAAGCAAAGTTTGAAAATATTATGTTGTAGTGAAATATTTCATCTGTTTGGGTTTTTTGCGGTCATTTTGCAGTCTACAATTTATTTGTAATTATGTTCCGGCCCAGTGACCATCTGCTCAAGAAAAAAATCAGCCCGCGGCTAAATCTAGTTGATGATCCCTCCTATACGCTATTTTTCGTTGATAAACCGAATTAGAACAGAGCTGAGGTTCCGTAGAGAACCTCTATTGACAGCTGGAGACTGATACATTACAAGGCACCCTGAACCATTCACTGTTGACCTAGAATCTGTCAAGAGGTGGTTGGGGAAGCAAATGGTCTCTTTGCAGTCCAAGCACACCACGTAGAGCCATCACATCAGGCCCTTTACTGAGCAAGGTATTTGATGGAACTGAGCATAGGACAAAGCTAATGATCCAGTTTTGAGTTAAGCCAATCAGATCTCCCAGGGACATTCAGGTGCGGATGATTGAAGTGCAAACACAGCCAAAGACATCATATGCATGCTGTACTCGTTACCCCAATCCTGAGGCCTTAACGGAAAGATCGTTATAAAGCTGAGTGATGCCGAATAAGGCTGCGTCCCAAATGGAACTCTATTCCCTAGGTAGTTCACTACTTTTGACCAGAGCCCCATGGGCGGTGGTCAAAGTATTGCTCTATATAGGGAATAGGGTGCCACTCAGGACGTAACCTAAGACTTGTCTATCGATGTGAGAGAAACAAACTTCAAGGCTCTCTCTGCCCTGAGTCTCCATGTGATTGAACTGAACATAACAAACAGACAGTTGTTCTCAGAAGCTTATTAGAAAAGGATGATAAGATACAAATGAGCATCAATTAAATCCAGCACAAAGTAGCCGGCATTCAAAAGGACTGGGCAGGGACTAGCCTTTTGTTGCCATGGTGCTTGATGGAAGCACATATTATATAACATATTATACACATTTAAGATCATTTTCTCTGGCAACCTCTTAATGCCCTGTTCAGAGTGTAAATCGGTCCAGGTACAATACCCCCTCTCCCCCCCCAACTGCCCTTCAAACGTACACAAAGCCTTGGAAGGAAAGATAATTATAATAATTGTAACTCAAGCCAAAAATGGCAACGATGGGGAGCATGGATTTGATTACTATAATTTGCCTCTGCTCAGACAGAGAATGGTGTGATATCAAGAATCAGCCCTTATCATGGTCAAGGCTGAATAGTTTAGGTGGGAGAGTGTTTTTCTCTCTTGGGTGCCATGAGTTCGCGCCTCATCGTACTTTCCAAATGGGATGGATAAAGCCTACAGCTATGACAACTGTTATGGACTAACGATGAGCCATGTTCAGTGATCCCAGCTAGCACATAACGTTTTGAGAACCATATGTTTTTTATAGCTTGGTTGTCCTATTGTTATGTTGCATACAACCTTCCCACAACTTTCTGGTGCAGGATAGTTGATTGGCTTAAAGGAACTTGACAAAAAAACGAAAATGTCTTTCTATTTAATTACTTTAACAGAACGTTTCCTAAAAAATCAAACATAGTTACATTTCAATTTTGGTAAAGTTTTTGAAACATTCTTCAACTGTTATGACATTGGTAATGTTGTCAAATAGTTCAGATTTCATTAAGAAACAACAATCTTCTGTGGGATTTTCAGTACTTCAGCGTAACGTTTTCTACAAGTTTCCTCATAGTTTTATTTAAAGTCACGTTCTCAAATTGTTCTGAGAACATTAGGAAAACTTTCTATAAAAACCTCAAGAAAATGTTAACGTTCAGGGAATGTTCTAAGAATGTTATTTAAAAACATACATTCCGTTCTCAGCATCTACAAAACTCTCTCTATCCTCTATCTTGTTAAAGTGTGTTCAGGTGTGTTGGTTAGCGTTTTTCGCTAATATATATATATGTACACAACCGTTCCAAAGTTTGGGGTCACTTAGAGGTGTCCTTGTTTTTGAAAGAAAAGCAAATTTTTTGTCCATTAAAATAACATAAAATTGATCAGAAATACAGTGTTAATGTTGTAAATGACTATTGTAGCTGTCACGTTCCTGACCTGTTTTCTGTTATTTTGTATGTGTTAGTCGGTCAGGGCGTGAGTTTGGGTGGGCAGTCTATGTTATGTGTTTCGTGTTGGTTAATGGGTGACCTGATATGGTTCTCAATTAGAGGCAGGTGGTTTTCATTTCCTCTGATTGAGAGCCATATTAAGGTAGGTGTTTTCACATTGTTTGTTGTGGGTGGTTGTCTCCTGTGTCAGTGTCTGTGTATGTTACGCCACACGGGACTGTTTCGGTTTTGTTTGTTCGTTCGTTTTATGTAGTCATTTTTCCTGTTCGTGCGTTCTTCGTGTTTCATGTAAGTTCGTCGTCCAGGTCTGTCTATGTCGTTTATTGTTTTGTAATTATTCAAGTGTTCGTCGTGTTTCCTGTTTTGTTTATTAAATATCATGTCTTATCACAACGCTGCGTCTTGGTTCAATCCATGCTCCTCCTCTTCGGATGAAGAGGAAGAGGAAAGCCGTTACAGAACCACCCACCGAACCAGAACCAAGCAGCGTGAATTCGAGCAGTGGCCTGCTACACAGGATTATTGGAGTTGGGAGGAAATATTGGACGGAAAAGGTCCATGGGCACAGCCGGGAGAATATCGCCGTCCCAAAGCTGAGCTGGAGGCAGCGAAAGCAGAGAGGCGGCGATATGAGGAGGCAGCAAGGAGACGTGGCTGGAAGCCGGAGAATCAAGCTCAAGACCGGAGTTATGAAGGTACGCGGCTAGCACGGAAGCCCGTGAAGAAACCCCAAACATTTCTTGGGGGGGGGGGGCTAAGAGGTAGTGGGCCAAGGGCAGGTAGGAGACCTGCGCCCACTTCTCAGGCTAACCGTGGAGAGCGGGAGTACGGGCAGACACCGTGTTACGCAGTAGAGCGCACGGTGTCTCCTGTACGTGTGCATAGCCCGGTGCGGGTTATTCCACCTCCCCGCACTGGTAGGGCTAGATTGAGCATTGAGCCAAGTGCCATGAAGCCGGCTCTACATATCTGGCCACCAGTGCGTCTCCTCGGGCCGGCTTACATGGCACCAGCCTTACGCATGGTGTCCCCGGTTCGCCTACATAGCCCGGTGCGGGTTATTCCACCTCCCCGCACTGGTCGGGCGACGGGGAGCATTCAGCCAGGTAAGGTTGGGCAGGCTCAATGCTCAAGGGAGCCAGTACGCCTGCACGGTCCGGTATTTCCGGCGCCACCTCCCCGCCCCAGCCCAGTACCACCAGTGCCTACACCACGCACCAGGCTTCCAGTGCGTTTCCAGAGCACTGTTCCTCCTCCACGCACTCTCCCTATGGTGCGTGTCTCCAGCCCAGTGCCTCCAGTTCCGGCACCACGCACTAAGCCACCTGTGCGTCTCCAGAGTCCTGTACGCACTGTTCCTTCTCCCCGCACTCATTCTGAGGTGCGTGCTCTCAGCCCGGTACCACCAGTCCCGGTACCACGCACCAGTCCTATAGTGCGCTTTGAGAACTCAGTGTATCATGTTACCGCTCCCCGCACTAGCCTTGAGGTGCGTGTCTCCAGTCCGGTACCACCAGTTCCGGTACCACGCACCAGGCCTACAGTGCGTCTCAGCCGGTCAGAGTCTGCCGTCTGCCCAGCGGCGCCTGAACTGCCCGTCTGCCAAGCAGCGCCTGAACTGCCCGTCTGCCAAGCAGCGCCTGAACTGCCCGTCTGCCAAGCGGCGCCTGAACTGCCCGTCTGCCTAGCGGCGCCTGAACTGCCCGTCTGCCAAGCGGCGCCTGAACTGCCCGTCTGTATTGAGCCTTCAAAGCCGCCCGTCTGCCATGAGCCTGCAAAGCCGCCCGTCTGCCATGAGCCTACAGAGCCGTCCGCCAGACAGGAGCCGCTAGAGCCTTCCGCCAGACAGGAGCCGATAGAGCCTTCCGCCAGACAGGATCAGCCAGAGCCTTCCGCCAGACCGGATCAGCCAGAGCCTTCCGCCAGACCGGATCAGCCAGAGCCTTCCGCCAGACCGGATCAGCCAGAGCCTTCCGCCAGACATGAGCGTCCAGAGCCGTCAGCTAGCCATGAGCGTCCAGAGCCGTCAACCAGCCATGAGCGTCCAGAGCCGTCAGCTAGCCATGAGCGTCCAGAGCCGTCAGCGAGCCATGAGCGTCCAGAGCCGTCAGCCAGCCAGGATCCGCCAGAGCCAGCCAGCCAGGATCCGCCAGAGCCAGCCAGCCAGGATCCGCCAGAGCCAGCCAACCAGGATCCGCCAGAGCCAGCCATCCAGAACTGCCCCTCAGTCCAGAGCTGTCTCTCTGTCCGGAGCTACCCTTCAGTCCGGAGTTGCCCCTCTATCCTGAGCTACCTCTCTATCCTGACCTACCTCTCTATCCTGACCTACCTCTCTGTCCTGAGCTACCTTATCCCGGTGCTGCCCCTTATCTCGACGGTACCCTTTAAATTAAGTGGGTGGAATAGGAGGGTGGTCATTCAGAGGGGAATACGGAAGCTGGGATTGACTATGGTGGGGTGGGGACCTCGCCCAGAGCCTGAGCCACCACCGTGGTCAGATGCCCACCCAGACCCTCCCCTAGACTTTTGGTGGTGCGTCCGGAGTACGCACCTTGAGGGGGGGGTTATGTCACGTTCCTGACCTGTTTTCTGTTATTTTGTATGTGTTAGTCGGTCAGGGCGTGAGTTTGGGTGGGCAGTCTATGTTATGTGTTTCGTGTTGGTTAATGGGTGACCTGATATGGTTCTCAATTAGAGGCAGGTGGTTTTCATTTCCTCTGATTGAGAGCCATATTAAGGTAGGTGTTTTCACATTGTTTGTTGTGGGTGGTTGTCTCCTGTGTCAGTGTCTGTGTATGTTACGCCACACGGGACTGTTTCGGTTTTGTTTGTTCGTTCGTTTTATGTAGTCATTTTTCCTGTTCGTGCGTTCTTCGTGTTTCATGTAAGTTCGTCGTCCAGGTCTGTCTATGTCGTTTATTGTTTTGTAATTATTCAAGTGTTCGTCGTGTTTCCTGTTTTGTTTATTAAATATCATGTCTTATCACAACGCTGCGTCTTGGTTCAATCCATGCTCCTCCTCTTCGGATGAAGAGGAAGAGGAAAGCCGTTACAGTAGCTCGAAACGGCAGATTTTTGTATGGAATATCTACATAGGCGTAAGAGGGCCATTATCAGCAACCATCACTCTTGTGTTCCAATGGCACGTTGTGTTAGCTAATCCAAGTTTATAATTTTAAAAGGCTAATTGATCATTAGAAAACAATTTTGCAATTATGTTAGCACAGCTGAAAACTGTTGTTCTGATTAAAGAAGCAATAAAATGGGCCTTCTTTAGACTAGTTGAGTATCTGGAGCATCAGCATTTGTGGGTTTGATTGCAGGCTCAAAATGGCCAGAAACAAATAACGTTCTTCTGAAACTTGTCAGTCTATTCTTGTTCTGAGAAATGAAGGCTATTCCATGTGATAAATTGCCAAGAAACTGAAGATCTCGTACAACGCTGTGTACTACTCACTTCACAGAACAGCTCCTCCCTTCCTATAGGCAGAAACTCAAACAGGAAGTACCCGTGCAAAAGTCTATTCAACGCTGGTCTGACCAATCGGAATCCATGCTTCAAGATTGTTTTGATCACGCAGACTGGGATATGTTCCGTGTAGCCTCTGAGTACAACATCGACGAATACACGGATATGGTGACTTAGTTCATCAGGAAGTGTATAGTAGATGTTGTACCCACTGTGACTATTAAAACCTACCCAAACCAGAAACCGTGGATAAATGGCAGAATTCGTGTAAAACTGAAAGCGTGAACCACCACATTTAACCATGGCAAGGTGACTGGGAATATGGCTGAATACAAACAGTCTAGTTATTCCCGCCGTAAGGCAATCGAACAGGCAAAACATCAGTACAGAGACAAAGTGGAGTCGCAATTCAATGGCTCAGACACGAGACGTGAGTGGCAGGGTCTACAGACAATCACGCACTACAAAGGGAAAACCAGCCAGGTCGCAGACACCGAAGTCTTGCAGAGGGGGAGAGGTATAGAGGGATTGATGCGGGGGGTTATGACACCTCACGCCCATTGTAAATCTTAAGGCAGCAGACAAATCCTTTTTCCTCTGTGTGGAGGATTGGAATGTATGGTGGGCCTATGGAGAATCTAACTCAGAACTGTAACACGCAATGAATTGACTTTGGGACATTATATTTCATCAGCCAAAATAGTGGTAACAATGATAGACGTAATATTAAAATGAATGTTGTTTTTGTTATGTTATTAAAAGTTAAAGGACGACATTATAACGAAAACATTGTAACTTGAAGAGTTTTCATTAATATGTACATGATGTTTACATACTGGGCGTTGAGTAGAAAATATCTAGATCAAAGGCAATATTTTTGTAACAATGATCTATGATTTTAGTTGCCTAACGAGATCATAGTACATTGTGATACCTTGCCTCGTAACTAGATATGCCCCAGAGAATTTGCCATAAAGACGGAAATGCCCCTTTGTGACCCGGGGGTATAAAACATGTGAGTAAGAATTTACATATCAGACTAAAACGGACCACAGCTGCAGCGTGATCTAAGAGAGTCGCAACCCCACAAACGCAACGCGAGGAAGAGGACAAAGGAACCTCTTAACAATCATTAATTATAATTCTGATCCATAAGAGCGGCAGTTCGGGGCAAGGTCTCTCTCTCTCTCTCTCTCTCTCTCTCTCTCTCTCTCTCTCTCTTTCTCTTTCTCTTTCTCTCTCTCTCTCTCTCTCTCTCTCTCTCTCTCTCTCTTTCTCTTTCTCTTTCTCTTTCTCTCTCTTTCTCTCTCTTTCTCTCTCTTTCTCTCTCTTTCTCTCTCTCTCTCTCTCTCTATTTTGTGTAACACGTGTAATATTGTGTTGGTCCTCTAGGGACCTGTTTCATTGTACTATGTTCTAATCAATAACCTAGTGCATGTGTATTTTATATTATGATTTAGCTTGTTAGTAAATAAGTAATCAACCGTGTGGTATGGAATGATTTAGTGAGACCCGGGTGTTTGCAGATTTAAGAATTATGCGACGTTCAGGAAGTTTAGGAAATGAATTCATTAGCGACTGCTATGAAATCGATATTCTGATATTCTTTGAGTTCATTTGGGAAATGCTAACTCATTAAACAAACTTGTCCCATGGTTCCCCAGGTTACTGAGTTAATGGTTGCCTGATTATTTTAATCGCGTAATTATAAACACAGTTAATTACTCGATAATCAGCAATCGCCACATTTATGATACCAACGTTGCGACACAGACAAGCTTAACACCTTCTTTGCCTGCTTTGTTGATAACACAGTGCCACCGACGTGGCCCGCTACCGAGGACTGTGGGCTCTCCTTCTCCGTGGCTGACGTGAGTAAGACATTTAAGCGTGTTAACCCTCGCAAGGCTGCCGGCCCAGACGGCATCCGTAGCCACGTCCTCAGAGCACGCGCAGACCAGCTGGCTGGAGTGTTTATGGACATATTCAATCCCTCCATATCCTAGTCTGCTGTCTCCCACTTGCTTCAAGATGTCCACCTGTCCTGTACCCAAGAAAACAAAGGTAACTGAACTAAATAACTATCCCCCCATAGCATTTACTTCTGTCATCATGAAGTGCTTTGAGAGTCTAGTTAAGAATCATATCACCTCTACCTTACCTGAAAAACCTAGACCCTGGGTCTGAACCCCGCCCTGTGCAACTGGGTCCTGAACTTCCTGATGGGCCGCCCCCAGGGAGTGAAGGTAGACACAGGGGCCCCACAACGGTGCATGCTCAGCCCTCTCCTGTACTCCCTGTTCACTCATGATTGCATGGCAACGCACACCTCCAACTCAATCATCAAGTTTGCAGACGACACAACAGTAGTATGCCTGATTATCAATAATGACGAGACAGCCTACAGGGAGGAGGTGAGGGCCCTGGGAGAGTGGTGTCAGGAAAATAACCTCTCACTAAACGTCAACAAAACAAAGGAGCTGATTGTGGACTTCAGGAAACAGCAGAGGGAGCACGCCCCTATCCACATCGACTGGATCACAGTGGAGAAGGTGGAAAGCTTAAAGTTCCTTGGCATACACATGACTGACAATTTGAAATGGTCCACCCACACAAACATTGTGGTGAAGAAAGCGCAACAGGAGGCTGAAGAAATTTGGCTACGCCCCTTAAACCCTCACAAACTTTTACAGATGCACAATTGAGAGCATCCTGTCGGGCTTTATCCCCACCTGGTATGGCAACTGCACTGCCGGCAAGTGCAGGTCTCTCCAGAGGGTGGTGGGGTCTGCCCAAAGCATCACACGGGGGAAAACTACCTTCCCTCCAGGACACCTACAGCACCCGATGTCACAGGAAGGACAAAAAGTTAATCAAGGACATCAACCACCTGAGCCACGGCCTGTTCACCCCGCTATCATCCAGAAGGCAAGGTCAGTACAGGTGCATCAAAGCTGATACCGAGAGAATGAAAAACAGCTTCTATCTCAAGGCCATCGGACTGTTAAATAGCAATCACCAGCCGGCTTCCACCCGATTACGCAACTCTGCACCTTAGAGGCTGCTGCTCTATACACATAGACTTGGAATCACCGGCCACTTTAATAATGGAACACTAGTCTAGTTAATAATGTTTACATACTGCTTTACTCATCTCACAGTTGAAGTCAGAAGTTTACATACACTTAGGTTGGAGTCATTAACTTGTTTTTCAACCACTCTGCAAATTTCTTGTTAACAAACTATAATTGGGCAAGTCGGTTAGGAGATCTACTTTGTGCATGACACAAGTCATTTTTCCAACAATTGTTTACAGACAGATTATTTCACTTATAATTCACTGTATCACAATTCCAGTGGGTCAGAAGTTTACATATACTAAGTTGACTGTGCCTTTAAACAGCTTGGACAATTCCAGAAAATGTCCTCATGGCTTTAGAAGCTTCTGATAGGCTAATTGACATCATTTGAGTCAATTGGAGGTGCACCTTTGGATGTATTTCAAGGCCTACCTTCAAACTCAGTGTCTCTTTGCTTGACATCGAAGGAAAATCAAAAGACTTCAGCCAAGACCTCAGAAAAGATTTTGTAGACCTCCACAAGTCTGGTTCATCCTTGGAAAGCAATTTCCAAACGCCTGAAGGTACCACACTCATCTGTACAAACAATTTGACGCAAGTATAAACACCATGGGACCACACAGCCGTCATACCGCTCAGGAAGGAGACGAGTTCTGTCTCCTAGAGATGAACGTACTTTGGTGCGAAAAGTGCAAATCAATCCCAGAACAACAGCAAAGGACCTTGTGAAGATGCTGGAGGAAACAGGTATGAAAGTATCTATATCCACAGTAAAATGAGTCCTATATCGACATAACCTGAAAAGCCGCTCAGCAAGGAAGAAGCCACTGCTCCAAAATCGCCATAAAAAAAGCCAGACTACGGTTTGCAACTGCACATGGGGACAAAGATCGTACTTTCTGGAGAAATGTCCTCTGGTCTGATGAAACAAAAATAGAACTGTTTGGCCATAATGACCATCGTTATGTTTGGAGGAAAAAGGGGGAGGCTTGCAAGCCGAAGAAAACCATCCCAAACGTGAAGCATGAGGGTGGCAGCATCATGTTGTGGGGGTGCTTTGCTGCAGGAGGGACTGGTGTACTTCACAAAATAGATGGCATCATGAGGCAGGAAAATTATGTGGATATATTGAAGCAACATCTCAAGACATCAGTCAGGAAGTTAAAGCTTGGTTGCAAATGGGTCTTCCAAATGGACAATGACCCCAAGCAGACTTCCAAATTGTGGCAAAATGGCTAAAGGACAACAAAGTCAAGGTATTTAGCCAGCAGCATACCACCCTGCATACCACTGCTGGCTTGCTTCTGAAGCTAAGCAGGGTTGGTCCTGGTCAGGCCCTGGATGGGAGACCAGATGCTGCTGGAAGTGGTGTTGGAGGGCCAGTAGGAGGCACTCTTTCCTCTGGTCTAAACAAAGATCCCAATGCCCCAGGGCAGTGATTGGGGACACTGCTCTGTGTAGGGTGCCGTCTTTCGGATGGGACGTTAAACGGGTGTCCTGACTCTCTGAGGTCATTAAAGATCCCATGGCACTTATCGTAAGAGTAGGGGTGTTAACCCCGGTGTCCTGGCTAAATTCCCAATCTGGCCCTCAACCATCACGGTCACCTAATAATCCCCAGTTTACAATTGGCTCATTCATCCCCCTCCTCTCCCCTGTAACTATTCCCCAGGTTGTTGCTGCAAATGAGAACGTGTTCTCAGTCAACTTACCTGGTAAAATAATGGATAAATAAATTGGAGTGGCCATCACAAAACCCTGACCTCAATCCCATAGAAAATGTGTGGGCAGAACTGAAAAAGTGTGTGCGAGCAAGGAGGCTTACAAACCTGACTCAGTCACACCAGCTCTGTCAGGAGGAATGGGCCAAAATTCTCCCAACTTATTGTGGGAAGCTTGTGGAAGGCTACCCGAAACGTTTGACCCAAGTCAAACAATTTTAAGGCGATGCTACCAAATACTAATTGAGTTTATGTAAACTTCTGACCCACTGGGAATGTGATGAAAGAAATTAAAGCTGAATTAAATCATTCTCTCTTCTGTTATTCTGACATTTCACATTCTTAAACTAAAGTGATGATCCTAACTGACCTGAGACAGGGTATTTTCACTTGGATTAAATGTCAGGAATTGTGAAAAACTGAGTTTAAATGCTTTTGGCAAAGGTGTATGTAAACTTCCGTCTTCAACTGTATATGCTGTATTCTATTTTACTGTATTTTAGTCAATGCCACTCTGACATTGCTCAATCTAATATTTTATATATTACTTAAGTCCATTCTTCTACTTTTAGATTTGTGTGTATTGTTGTGAATTGATACTCCTGCACTGTTAGGAACAGTGCTAGGAACACAAGCATTTCGCTACACTCTCTATAACATCAGCTAAATATGTGTTTGTGACCAATAAAATGTGATTTGATTTGCGCGGGACTTGGGAAACGGAGAGGCTGAAAGCTGTGGCTAGCGATCAATTGTTGATAATCTTTACTCGGTGTGGCGATGATTCGGCACGGCTGTGCTGTGACAGAGATGGTCGTAGATAGTGATGGAGAAGAAAGTGAAGCAAGTATGGAGCAGTGTGGTACAAATAAAGGGGGGAGTAAGAAAGATGAAAACTAATGCGGGAAAGTTCAAAGAGTGCAAGAAGGGGTGGAGTTAGGATTGTCCTTTTATTCAGTTACACTTCAAGTGACCATAGGATATATGTCACGTTCCTGACCTTCTTTCCCTTGTTTTGTATTTATTTAGTATGGTCAGGGCGTGAGTTGGGGTGGGTTGTCTATGTGTGTTTTCTATGTTGGGATTTTGTGTTCGGCCTGGTATGATTCTCAATCAGAGGCAGCTGTCAATCGTTGTCCCTGATTGAGAATCATACTTAGGCAGCCGGGGTTTCACGTTTGGTTTGTGGGTGTTTGTTCCTGTGTCAGTGTTTCGCCACACAGGACTGTTACGGTATGTTCGTTTGTTGTTTTGTATCGTGTATTGTTTTTGTGTCTATTAAATATCATGGAAACTTACCACTCTGCAAATTGGTCCTTCGATCCTTCTCGCCTCTCCTCGTCCGATGAGGAGGACGAAATAGACTATCATTACAATATATGAGTTATTATGTGAGGGCTTATGTACCAAAGCCTTTAAGATGTTTTAACTGCCAGAGGTTTGGGCATGTGGCAACAGCATGTAAAGAGAAAAATAGGTGTGCCAGGTGTGGGGCGGAGCATGAGTATGGGAAGTGTGGGGATGGTGTACAACCAAAGTGCTGCAGCTGTGGGGGTGCTCATAGTGTGGCATATAGTGGGTGTGAGGCAATGAAGCAGGCATTGGAGTTGCAACAAGTGAGAGTGGAGAGAAGGGTGTCATACGCTGAGGCAGTGAGGGTGGTCCAGGTCCAGGGAGATACAGGTTCAAGGGAGAGATGGGTAGGAGCATCTAGAGCGGGGATTACAGGGCAGGTGGATGGCGGTTTGATATACATAGATAAGAGATAGCTGGTGACATTCATAGCAGGAGCTATCAATCACTGTTAAAGTATAGTCTTAAACAGAGAGGATTCAGCTAATAGTGAAAGCGGCTGGGAGACATCTGAGTATAACAGGGTTGACATGGGAAGAGGTTCGACATGACCTCAATCAGCCGACGATGGTGTCCTGTATTACTGGATTTTAGTTATGGTGGTAGTACTACAATGGAATGCTCGAAGCCTGTTGGCTAATGGGCAGGAGTTAAAACAGTTAATTGTACATTTGCCAGCTAAACCTGATGTGATTTGTGTGCAGGAAACATGGTTCAAAACAGCTTTGGAGTTGATCATACAGGGATATGTAGTGGTTCGTAGGGACAGAGATGTGGGGGGGGCAGGTTAGAAGTAAGGTCATGTGGTGTGGGAATTTTAATGAGCAGACGATGGCTTGGATGGATATGAGAGGGGGATGTGGATACTATGAATAATTGGGTGAGAACAGTGTTATTTGGGGGCAGCTACTGAGGTTATACCTAAGAGTTCAGGGAGGAGGAGGAGGAAAGCAGTCCGATGGTGGACGGAGGAGTGTGGAGCAATGGTGGGGAGTATGAACAGGGCATCTAGAGTACTGAAAAGGATGTATAACTTCCAACATCTGATTCAGTATAAGCAGGCCCAGGCTCTGGTGAGGAGAATTATCCGTCAGGCAAAGAGGTCAAATTGGCGTCGGTTCTGTGACACCATTGGAAAGGCGACACCTGAGGGAGAAGTGTGCATAGCTCGGCAAATTTAATTTTGGGTAGAGGGGGAGAGAGAGAACGAGAGAGGAGCATCCTGGAGTGCTGGATAGGAGGGAGGGTGTAAATGATGCGTTGAATGCACCATTTACCATGGCGGAGGTAAAAAGGGCAATAGGTAAGGCTGGGTTAACTTCACCTGGGAAAGATGAGGTGTGCTATGTTATGTTGGCCCATCTTAGTGATGAGGCACTGGATAAGGTATTGGTGTTGTACAACAGAGTCCTGGAGGAGGGGAAACTACCAGGCAGCTGGAAGTAGGCAGTAGTAGAGTACCTATCCAGAAGCCAGGGAAAGACCCAATACCTTTCTGAGCCTGTGTAGGGACCTGAATAAAACAGAAAAGCAGGCTGATTTAGTTTAATTAGCATTTCGTTACTGAAAGTTTGTATGGAATCTTTTTATTTTTATTATAATTTTTTTTTCACCCAGCATTTTTCCCCCTTTTTGGATCCTTTTTCTCTACCTGTAAAGTAGTTGGCGTAATGCCGACGCCATTATACCAGAGAAGAAGAAGAAAAAGAAACTCATTAAAGGTCTGACGAAGGCCTTGAGGCCGATACGTAAAGCTTATTAAAGAGCAGTGATAGTAGCAAGAGCAGTGTGCGGGTTTTTAATATTTTCTCATCTCCTTGTCCCTGCAAAAAAGATAGATGTGCGAGTGCCTTTTGAATTTTGAATTACATAAATGCTTAAAAATGCGCAAAAAGTTACTTTAGCGGATGAAGATTATCTCATAGAAAAAAAGTATAAGATCTCCTAAGCCTGTGTTTACCACAGACCTTGTTTTTGGCGTTTATCCAGAAAAAAAACATTCATTTCCGTAGGCTTTGGCCAACGAGCATGGCGGAGTTAAGTCAAAACCACACAGAGAGACAGCGTCAAAAATTGTGTGCGAGAGTAGAGAGCTTCAATTCACGTACACTGCGTAGTGTATGCCAACTTAATTGTCATGAGAATCAGTAAGTTGTGTTTGTTATGTTCGCTATTTAGCCCTTGTGAATTATTGTTGCGTGTTCCTTTTTACTCACCTTATAGGTCCTATGGGAGCCATCGTACATGCCTTCAGTTATGTTGGCTCACGGACTTGAGGAGAGTTGTAGCTAATACACCCAAGCAATTTATAAAGAATTTAGCTAGTCTCGTTCTTTCTACATAACAGTATTCTCTCTTGAACAGAGTTCCTCGATTTTCCCAGCCATGGCCTTCCTAGGTTCATTTTAATTCCTTTCTGTTCAGGCACGTAAAAACCACTTTCCGTTTGATTTGGGCATCTCAAATTTAACTAAGAGTGTTTTGTATTTTTACATGCATGTACATGCAAGGTAGAGAATGACTTTTCAGTCTGAGTCTCTCTTCTCTGGCACTAGAGTCCTGCATCAGGCAACAACAACAAAAAACTGTCAGTGGTCCTGGAGTTTTAAGAGAGAACTTGGGTAAATACAATGGGGGAACATCACTTGACATGTGGACTGACAATTTTTGAAAAATAGGCAAGGTGGGCTTTTGGTTTCTCTCCCTCTAAAAACAGCAATAAATAATTCTAAATAACAAACAGGCTTAATTTACAAATGAGTAAGAATGTCTCACCCCATGTTCAAGAATGGCCCTTTTCCCTTTATTCAGATTACGATTGCTCACTTTCGGTTATTTGAAAACAAAATAATCTCCAAAATATCAAGCCATAGAAAGTTGGTTGCAATTTCAGTTTAATCCACCAGAAAAGACAGAACAAATAATACAACAAATATTGGACGTAACAATATTTGTTATATTATTTGTTCTGTCTCAAATATACTAATTGATATAAAAAAAACTTTATCAGTTGGAACCTTTATCAAGTGGAAGGGGGAAAAGTAAGGAACTTGTCTGTCGACCCTACATTAAAGACCCAAAATTGGTTAAAGAAAATTGTGATAAATAAAAATATATACAAGTTTCATTTAAGGACCAAAAAATTGACAGCTGTACCATATAGCTTGCAAAATAGTTGGGAAGAGATTTTTGATTGACCTATTCCATGAATTGACACACAGTTTTCCAATCCTCCTGAAAATCCTAATCTGCTCACTTAAATGAATAGAGATCCTGGCCATGGTGCTACAGTATGTTGTTACTGTATAATCAAAGTGAGGACAATCAGCCATCTGCTGTATACTTATGGCCTATTGTAACCTGGAGCCACACCTTTCCAGTACTCCTTACATTGGAATACAAAAGAAGCCACCCACCCATGATAGGCTATTAGCAGAACAATACACTATTGCCAAGAGAAATTGAATTCAATAACATATTTCTACCACGGTAAATGCTGTGTTTTTGGTTAATGGACAATAATAAAAAAAGTCAAATCCGTTCTCTCCATCGCCCACACACACTTTAAACATTAAGATAATAATGCATTTAATAAGGATCTGCCTCTTTTTTTCAATTTTCACCTAAAATGACATACCCAAATCTAACTGCCTGTACCTCAGGACCTGAAGCAAGGATATGCATATTCTTAAAACCATTTGAAGGGAAACACGTTGAAGTTTGTGGAAATGTTAAATTAATGTAGGAGAATATAACACTTTAGATCTGGTAAAAGATAATACAAAGAAAAAAACACGTGTTTTTTTTTGTTTTGTTTTTTCCATCTTTCAAATGCAAGAGAAAGGCCATAATGTATTATGCCAGCCCAGGCACAGTTTAGATTTTGGCCACTAGATGGCAGCAGTGTATGGGCAAAGTTTCAGATTGATCCAATAAACCATAGCATTTCTGTTCAAAATTTTGTGTCAAGACTGCCCAAATGTTCCTAATTGGTTTATAAATACATTTTCAAGTTTATAACTGTGCACTCTCCTCAAGCAATAGCGTGGTATTCTTTCATTGTAATAGCTACTGTAAATTGGACAGTGCAGTTAGATTAACAATAATTTAAGCTTTCTGCCAATATCAGATATGTCTATGTCCTGGGAAATGTTTTTGTTACTTACAACCTCATGCTAATCACATTAGCCTACGTTAGCTTAACCGTCCCGCAGGGGACCCACCCCCTCAACATTGGTTGATTTTAATACTTCTCACAGCCACAATTCAAACTCCGCACATAACTTTTGGACTTTTAAACATTCCAGAAGGAATGGATTATTATAACCTACTGCAGGCCTAAAACCTATGGGTGCAAATAACGTTTCCATGATGGGCTATTAGCAGGACAATGGACTCTTCAAGCTTTACAAAAGGATAACTCGGCTAGGTGTGAAAAAAAATCACCCCCATTTACAATGTATTAAGTACTCTAAAGTTGTACATTTCTAACTCCAAATCTCATGCAACCGCAAAATGTCGGATAATGCATACACTGTACAGTATTTCTTCAACAACTTTATGCTTTTGTTAATAACATAATGATAAAAATACTATTTCAAAATGCAGATGTTTATTTCAACTATCAGCAGGACAATAGACTCTTGACCATTTTAGGGACTTTAAATATATTAATGGAGCCATAATGAATTACTATGGGAATAAATATCACTGAATGACATAGCATGGGGACTGGTCTTGATAAATCAATCAGATTTATATTTGGAAATGTTAGGATTATTTTGCTCTTCACTATCACAACATTAAAAACGTTCAAATGCATTCATGAATTAAATCACTTCAGCCAACATGTTGCAGTTCATCTGATGAAGGTGCACATGGGCCTATTTATATCATGAATATGAATTTGGAGGGCAGAAATGATTAAATATTAAAGCATTCGACCTCTCACTAAAGGTGTCAGTCATACAAAAGTTGTACTTAAATCCGAACTGGTTCTCTAGCACATTAGTAAGAATGTCTCACGCCATGTTCAAGAATGGCCTTTTTCCCTTGATTCAGATTACAACAGCTCTCCTTCGGTTATTTGAAAATGAAATAATCTCCAAATGATCGTTATTTTTTTAAACAAGCTGTAGAAAGTTGGTTACGATTTCAGTTTAATCCACCAGAAAAGACTAAACAAATAATACAACAAATATTGTGGTTAAACTCAAATATAATAATTGATTTAAAAAATATATATTTTATATATAATCTTTGTAAATGATATCATAAATAGGACTGGTGGAGTTGTCACACATGCAGCTAACGTAAATATATGGAAATGTCTCTTCTACCCAAAATTACAACCAACCAATTGCAGCATTAAGCCAAGTGGAAGGGGGAAAAAGTAAGGAACTAGTCTGTCGGCCCTGGAGGCATTTTGAAAACATGTTTTCAAACACTTGTTTTTCACAAGGGCTATTAGCAGGACAATAGACACGATGGGTCCCAAATACACCTCTCTGACATAGGGTCCAGCATATCTCTTGATGATGTCATTGAATGTCTCACCAGCTTTGATCCATGCCTGGGCCTGCAGCCTGCAAAGGTCTTTGTTTGTCAGACAAATCATTGGGTCGAAAACTACAGAACAGTATAAAACAAGAGAACACACATGGTTAATGTCCAGAGAAAAATAATATATATATAAAATGTCTTACAGAGCCTTTCCATACGTCCACTCCAGTTTCTCCAACTGTCTTCTGACTGTGATTAGAGTGCTGTTGATGTTGTGCTGTGATGCCAGCAGATTCCAGATTGCCTTTGCCGATCGCTCATCATCTACATCCATCAGTGAGTTGATCACTTGAATAGTCTTTCTGGAAATGGAATACAATGTAAAAATGTGCAGCATACAGTAAAGACCAGCAGTTGATTTATTTAAGCATTTTTTTTGTTGCATTATTAGGCCTACTTTACAGTATTGTAGCCTAGTGTACCTGTTCATTTTCCCGGGCTTTCGTGTTAGGCGTAACACGGCGAATAGCGCTGTCCGTGACCATAACCCCCAAGTCTAACAGTATTTTAGCTCCTTTCTCTTCTCTGTGCTGGAGTTCTTTTTGAAAACAATGCATTTGGTGGACTCGGTAAGAGTCTATTGTCCTGCTGATAGCCCATCAAGGGTGCATATCTTATTTTGTATTCTTAAAACCACATCTGGATGAATCCATAACGAATTACCATGGGAATAAAATATCACTGAATGACAGAAATATTGGAATAAAGTAGGCTAATGGAGGCAACAAATTGTTGCTTACTGGAACACCCAAAGTCATCCAATCCTACCCGCGTGTAGTCAACTATTTCAACACGCGCTGCTCTGAGACAAGCAAGACTACTTAATAAACATATACATTTTAAAACAGTTTTTTAAAATCAAATTCAATAATATATTTGTACCACTGTAGATGCTGCGGTCAGTCAGAGTTGAGTCCTATTGTAAAGTGTATCCGAAAGGCCAAACTTTCAATGTATTCGATGCTTAAGGACACTAAAACCAGATTTACCCCTACAAATATATTAATTTATTATTAACTCTGCATTATAATTGTATAAAAGCCCCTTAGATATTAATTTAGAATCCTCTAAATGTAATTAGATCTACTACTGTAAAATTACATTTTATTGATATGCCAGTATTTTCATTTAGAGATTCCGGTAAACTCTTTGATGTTTCCTTTTAAATGTGTCCTACTAATTATTATTGGGTTATTCACCATGGCAACCAACTATATATATTTCTTAGTTAGGTTGGCTTTTGTGGAGATCAGACTGTTTTCAATTGATATTTGTGCATTTTTGACCAAATGTAAGTCAGAACAAAGACTTATTTCACTTTCATAATATTCCTGTTGCTATTGTTAGATGTAAACACAAGAAATGTGTATGTAGATGGACAACTTTCTTCATCAGTTCTCTTACCATTTTGTACAATTGTGTGATTAGCCTACCAGTTGGTGTAACTGAAATGTTAATTCTCTTGAGAGGGATTATGGTGTGTAATTCTCATTTGTCCTGTTGGTTTTGTCAGACTGCACAGTAGCCTAATAAACATATGCATTTTGAAATAGTAAAAAAAAAATTGAATTCAATTACATATTTCTACCAAGGTAGATTCTGCGTTTTTGGTTGATGGCCAATATTAAAAACAGTCAAATGCATTTGTGAATTCAATCGCTTTTGTCACTCCCTGATCTGTTTCACCTGTCCTTGTGATTGTCTCCACCCCCTCCAGGTATCGCTGATTTCCCCCAGTGTATTTATCCCTGTGTTTCCTGTCTCTCTGTGCCAGTTCATCTTGTATGTTTCCAAGTCATCCAGCGTTTTTCCTGTTCTCCTGCTATTTGCATTTCACCTTTTTCTAGTCCTCACGGTTTTTGCCTCTTGCCTGTTTCTGGACTTTGTACCTGCCTGCCTGACCTTTCTGCCTGCCTTGACCACGAGCCTGTCTGCCACTCTGTACCTCCTGGACTCTGATCTGGTTTTGACCTTTGGCCTGTCCACGACTATTCTCTTGCCTACTCCTTTGGATTAATAAACATTGTAAGACTCCAACCATCTGCCTCCTGTATCTGGGTCTCGCCTTGCGTCATGATAGCTTTATTGTTAAATTATTGAAGGCTACTTTCTCTTCTCTGTGCCAGAGTTCTTTTAAGAACAAAGTAGGCCGAAGAAGGCAACAAATTGTTGATTACTGGAACACCCAAAGTCATCCAATTGTTTTAATAAGCAATAGCCACAATAGATTTGAAGCAATAGCCACAATAGACCACAATAGCCACAATAGACCACAATAGACCACAATAGCCTGTGGTCAACTTTTTCACCACTGTTTCGCGCTTCTCTTAGACAAGCATGGGGACGGGTCTTGATAAATCAATGAGATTTTCATTTTCACTGAATCTCCGTTTGGATATTGGTTAGCCGACAATAAGGGTGTGGAAATGATAGGATTATGTTGCTCTTCACTCACAGTCACTACTCCCGACAGGTCATGGGTTTCGTTTTTCTTGGAATAGAAACACCATAATATTAATCAAATTAATTAAGCTACATTTATTTCTTAAAGTCAATCCCAAATACTAAGTTCTTACAAAAAAAAGTTTTAAATTCTCTAGTACAGCCAATATTAAAAACAGTCAAATGCTTCTCAAAGATGCCCTCTGGTGGTCAAACTAGCACTAACCAGCATTAATGGCAATGATTGACACTTAAAAGACATGACATAGAATTCTGCGGCAGCCCGCAAGCTGTGCTGCAACTTTGAAAGGAAGATCCGCTGATAAATTCCCAGAAAAGGCTGTTTGTACATTGTTATGTCTAGAATTGTGACTAGTATAGTTAAGTGTCTATTTAGTGTTTAAGTTTAACTGCCAGTGCCAATAATACATATTTGATTATAGTATCTATGCCAACCTTTGGCAGCTAAACTTATCAACACTAAATAGACACTTTTTAACTCTATATGTCACAATACATCCCTGTTAGAGAGCATTTCTCCGTTGCCAAGATAATCCATCGACCTGACAGGTGTGGCATATCAAGAAGCTGATTAAACAGCATGATCATTACACAGGTGCACCTTGTGCTGGGGACAATAGAAGGCCACTCTAAAACGGGCAGTTTTGTCACACAACACAATGCCACAGATGTCTCAAGTTTTGAAAAAGCGTCAAATGCCATACTAACTGCAGGAATGTCCAACAGAGCTGTTGCTAAATAATTTAATGTTCATTTCTCTACCATAAGCCGCCTCCAACGTCATCTTAGAGAATTTGGCAGTACATCCAACCGGCCTTAAAACCACAGACCACGTGTAACCACGCCAGCCCAGGAAACTCCACATCCGGCTTCTTCACCTGCGGGATTGTCTGAGGAGGGTGGTGGGGGGTGATGAGGAATACTTATGTCTTTAAATAAAGCCCTTTTGTGGGGAAAAACTAATTATGAATGGCTGGGCCTGGCTCCCCAGGGGGTGAACCTGGTTCCCAAGTGGGTGGGCCTATGCCCTCCCAGGCCCACCCATGTCTACGCCCCTTCCCAGTCATATGAAATACATAGATTAGGCCCTAATACATGTGTTTCAATTGACTGATTTCCTTCTATGAACTGTAACTCAGTAAAATCTTTGAAATGATTGTGTTTATATTTTTATTCAGTATAGATAAAGGGCTTTATTGAGAAAATCCCCTTGAGCATGCCATTAGTTTTTCATTTGCATGTATTACAATACTGTGTAGTCAAACATTTTAAAATAAAATATCTAGCTAAGTCAACAAAAGAATGGCTATATTAGCATGTTATACCTAACGGCTCGTGTACATTAGTAACGCGGTAAATTGCTGCGTGCCGCTACGGCCGCCCAAAGTGGCACGCTTGTTCTATTGTGCATCAAGAATTCAGTTGTAGCAAGTTTGTATGAAGGTCTGGTTATTAAATGGATAAGTAGTTTAATCCATTCTCCATTTAATGAATTTATTCACAGGTAAATAGTAATATGCTCTAAACCGCAATGGTGACGAACAAACTTTTCTGCCCTGTTTCCGATCATCCACATGGCTGGGAGAACCTATTCAAGTAAGTAAATACATTTTGAAAATGTAAAAAAAACGATGTATTATTAGCTAACTAGCTACAGTGCAGGCTAACTCAAATGAGCTGCTAACGTAGCTAGCTAGCTATCTAGTTTTCCTAGATAGCTAGCTAGCTACATACTGTATAGCTAGCTAATTTAATAAAATATCACCCGCTACCTAACTTCATATTAGCTAGCTATCTTGATATATTTCTCATTGTAAAAAACTAACTCCAAAAGCATTTGTAGGTAGCTAGCTAACAGCCATGGAGGAGGGTGAAAGGATAGCAGCCCCAACTTTCAAAGTGAGAGAGTAGGTTATTCTGGATAGGGCAGATACTTTTATGTAATTCCAGTCCCTAGAAGTGGGGACAGAGATAATAGTCTCTATTATCAGAGATAATAGTCTGAAGATGTTTTCTGTCCTCAGATACAGAGTGCAGTGAAAGCCTGTCTGCAGATGAAGAGGTCCCAATGAAGAGGTGTGGTTCTCAATCCTGGTCCTAGTGACTCAAAGGGGTGCAAAAAAAAATGTTTTTGCCTTAGCACTATACAGCCAATTCAAATGATCAACTTATCAACAAGGTTCAAGGGGAATTTACAGTGCATCTGGAAAGTTTTCAGACCTCTTGACTTTTTCCACATTTGTTGCGATACAGCCTTATTCTGAAATGTATTAAATTATTTTTTCCCCCTCATCAATATACACACAATACCCCATAATGCCGAAGCAGAAACAGGTTATTCAAATTTTTTGCAAATTTATTTAAAAAAAACTGAAATATCACATTTACACAAGTATTCAGACCCTTTACTCAGTACTTTGTTGAAGCACCTTTGGCAGCGATTACATCCTTGAGTCTTCTTGGGTATGACTCAACAAGCTTGGCATACCTGTATTTGTGTGTTTTGAGTTTCCCCCATTCTTCTCAGCAGATCCTCTCAAGATCTGTCAGTTTGGATGGGGAGGGTTGCTGCACAGCTATTTTCAGGTCTCTCCAGAGATGTTTGATCGAGTTGAAGTCCGGCATTTGGCTGGGCCACTCAAGGACATTCAGAGACTTGTCCCAAAGCAACTCCTGCGTTGTCTTGGCTGTGTGGTTAGGGTTGTTGTCCTGTTGGAAGGTGAACCTTCGCCCCTGAGGTCCTGAGCGCTCTGGAGCAAGTTTTCATCAAGGATCTCTCTGTACTTTGCTCCGTTCATCTTTCCCTTGATCCTGACTAGTCTCCCAGTCCCTGCCTCTGAAAAACATCCCCACAGCATGATGCTGCCACCACCATGCTTCACCGTAGGGATGGTGCCAGGTTACCTTCAGAGGTGACGCTTGGCATTCAGCCCAAAGAGTTCAATCTTGGTTTCATCAGACCAGAGAATCTTATTTCTTCTGGTCAGAGTCCTTTAGGTGCTTTTTGGCACCAACTCCAACCAAACTCCAACTCCAAGCAGGCTGTCATGTGCCTTACACTGAGGATTGGCGTCCGTCTGGCCACTCTACCATAAAGGCCTGATTGGTGGAGTGCTGCAGAGATGGTTGTCCTTCTGGAAGGTTCTCCCATCTCCACAGAGGAACTCTGGAGCTCTGTCAGCGTGACCATCGAGTTCTTGGTCACCTCCCTGACCAAGGCCCTTCTCCCCCGATTGCTGAGTTTGGCCGGGCGGTCAGCTCTAGGAAGAGTCTTGGTGGTTCCAAATGTCTTCCATTTAAGAATGATGGAGGCCACTGTGTTCTTGGGGACCTTCAATGCTGCAGAATTTTTTTGGTACCCTTCCTCAGATCAGTGCCTCAACATAATCCTTTCTCTGAGCTCTACGGACAATTCCTTCGACCACATGGCTTGGTTTTTGCTCTGACATGCATTGTCAACTGTGGGACCTTATATAGACAGGTGTGTGCCTTTCCAAATCATGTCCAATCAATTGAATTTACCACAGGTGGACTCCAATCAAGTTGTAGAACCATCTCAAGGATGATAAATGGAAACAGGATGCAGCTGAGCTCAATTTCGAGTCTCATAGCAAAGGGTCTGAATACTTATGTAAATAAGGTATTTCTGTTTTTTATTTCTAATAAATTTGCTAAAACTTCTAAAAACCTGTTTTTGCTTTGTCAGTATGGGGTATTGTGTGTAGATTGATGAGGATTTTTAAAATATTGAATCAATTTTAGAATAAGTCTAACGTAACAAAATTGGAAAAAGTAAAGAGGTCTGAATACTTTCAGAATTTTCATTTTTATTTCTCCTTTATTTAACTAGGCAAGTCAGTTAAGAACAAATTCTTATTTACAATGACGGCCTACCCCGGCCAAACCCGGACGATGCTGGGCCAACTGTGCACCGCCCTATGGGACTCTCAATCATGGCCACATGTGATACAGCCCAGGATCGAACCAGGGTCTGTAGTGACACCTCTAGCACTGAGATACAGTGCCTTAGATCGCTGCGCCTCTCGGGAGCCACTTGGGAGCATACTTGGAATGCACTTTATGTATTCATTTGTGATGCTATCCTTGATATGATCCTGCTGTTGTCACATCCAGCAGCCTCCAATCACAATGCGACACATAGTTCACCATAAGGAGACACCACCATTCCCTTCACTGCCCCTGGATGGCTACAGACTGGAGAGCAACTTTCAAGGCTGCACATTTGTGCTCAGTGCAGAAGACCAGCTTCACTTAGTCTCTTCAGGTGAGCTTCACATCAACGCATAAAATAGAGGAAGCTACTGGAGGTGCACATGTGGATGTATCTCAAGGCCTACCTTCAAACGCAGTGCCTCTATGCTTGACATCATGGGAAAATCAAAAGAAATCAGCCAAGACCTCAGAAAAAAATTGCAGACCTCCACAAGTCTGGTCCATCCTTGGGAGCAATTTCCAAATGCCTGAAGGTACCACACTCATCTGTACAAACAATAGTACGCAAGTATAAACACCATTGGACCACGCAGCCTTCATACCGCCCAGGAAGGAGACGCGTTCTGTCTCTTAGAGATGAACGTACTTTGGTGCGGAAATCAATCCCAGAACAACATCAAAAGGACCCTGTGAAGATGCTGGAGGAAACGGGTACAAAAGTATCTATATCCACAGTAAAACGAGTCCTATATCGACATAACCTGAAAGGCCGCTCAGCAAGGAAGAAGCCACTGCTCCAAAACCGCCATAAAAAAGCCAGACTACGGTTTGTAACTGCACATGGGGACAAAGATCATACTTTTTGGGGAAATATCCTCTCGTCTGATGAAACAAAAATAGATCTGTTTGGCCATAATGACCATCGTTATGTTTGGAGGAAAAGGGGGGAGGCTTGCAAGCCGAAGAACACCATCCCAAACGTGAAGCGGGGGGTGGCAGCATCATGTTGTGGGGGTGCTTTGCTGCAGGAGTGTCTGGTGCACTTCACAAAATAGATGGCATCATGAGGTGGGAAAATTATGTGGATATATTGAAGCAACATCTCAAGACATCAGTCAGGAAGTTAAAGCTTGGTCGCAAATGGGTCTTCCAAATGGACAATGACCCCAAGCATACTTCCAAAGTTGTGGAAAAATGGCTTAAGGACAAAAAAGTTAAGGTTTAGGAGTGGCCATCACAAAGCCCTGACCTCAATCCTATAGAAAATGTGGGGCAGAACTGAAAAAGCGTGTGCGAGCAGGGAGGCCTACAAACCTGACTCAGTTACACCAGCTCTGTCAGGAGGAATGGGTCCACATTCACCCAACTTAGTGTGGGAAGTTTGTGGAAGGCTATCTGAAACGTTTGACCCAAGTTAAACAATTTAAAGGTAATGCTACCAAATACTAATTGAGTGTATGCAATTAGTGTATGCAATTAGTATGTCTGACCCACTGGGAATGCGATGAAAGAAATAAAAGCTGAAATAAATAATTCTCTCTCCTATTATTCTGTCATTTCACATTCATAAAATAAAGTGGTGATCCTAACTGACTTAAGACAGGGAATCTTTACTAGGATTAAATGTCAGGAATTGTGAAAAACTGAGTTTAAATGTATTTGGCTAAGGTGTATGTAAACGTCCGACTTCAACTGTATATGCATGACCTACACCAAAGCCCCTGTTAGCATTGCATTACATTATTTCACACGGAAGTAATTTAGTAACAGGAAACCTCTGACCGTCTGGGGCACCATTACTTTCAGTAATCCCCCCTGGCCTGTGGTGACAGTGATTGTTTTTTAAACCTGTTCCTCCAGCTATTCCTGTCCCCTGGACCCACCTGTCTCAGACTTCCACCAATGGCTCTGTCACACTCACGCTGAAGCTGGATGGCACGTGGAAGGCAGAGGACGAGATTGTCATTGTCTCCATAGGTCACAGGTATTTGACACACACACACTCCCCAAGGCGGAATTTACCCTCATTTGACATACTGCCTCAAGGCAGAATTCACACTGGACGTTTCCAATGAAATTCAAACTCTATCTTGCTGATTATCTCTCTATGTAAAGTGGCTTTGGGTGTGCTGAAAAAGGGCATAGTTTGAATGACTAGGCCATCAGGTTATTCTGTGTCAGTTTACCTTATATCATTCATTTCTGCCTGCTTGTTTTCCAATCTAGATACAGCCAGAAGGAGAACGAGGTGAGGAGGATAGCATCAGTGTCGTCTGATGCCTGACCGTCATCCTGAGGTCTGACCATTATCCTAACAGAGCCTCTGACCTACACTCACCTGGACGTGTCTGTCACCCTGCCTGATGGGACCGTCTTCGAGGGCAGAGCTGATGTGGGCCTCCTCACCAGGAACATTGTGGTCAGAGGGTCCAAAAACCCAAAGTGGAACGACCAGATCGAGGCCAGAAGGCTCCGACACAGGTACAGTAGTTAGTGAAACTAGTATGAACCGCCAGAGTAAAGGCTGAGCTGAGTGAATTCAAGGAAATGTGTTTATTGTGTGGCACTTTTACATACCACAAACCAAATCAAGTAATATCAGTTGTTAGAAAATACTATTATTAACAGCCAGAGTAAGGGTTAAGATTTAAGATATTAAATAGTTATTGTAAATAGAAGTCAATTGTATCCAATAAAATGTGTTCCTTTCATTGGTTGAGATATACACTGAGTATACAAAACATTAAGAACACCTACTCTTTCCATGACATAGACTGACCAGGTGAGTCCAGGTGAAAGCTATGATCCCTTATTGATGTCACTTGTTAAATCCACTTCAATTGGTGTAGATGACGTGGAGAAGACAGGTTAAAGAATAATTTTTAAGCCTTGAGACATGTATTGTGTATGTGTGCCATTCAGAGGGTGAATGGGCAAGACGGTGCATGGTACTGTTAGGATATATATATAAACAGAGTAAAAACGAGTAAATGGATGACTAGTAAAGCTCAAACCAAGATTATTCACCCACTGGGATACACAGCTGATCAGACATGTTCCCACCAGCATAAGTATTTATACCCCCCTTTAGGTGGAGTCTCCTCCTTCTCTCTAAACATGACATCTTTGTTTCTAGGCAGGAAGTGATGTGAAGTGGGTAATAAACTCTTACTTCTCCCTTCTCCCTCCCTATTTTAAGAAAAATAAGTGTTAAGTAGAAAATAGACAGGGAAAAATAATTAAAGGGCAGCAGTAAAATAACATGAATGAGGCTATATACAGGGGGTACCAGTACAGAGTCAATGTGGAGGCTACATACAGGGGGTACCAGTACAGAGTCAATGTGGAGGCTATATACAGGGGGTACCGGTACAGAGTCAATGTGGAGGCTATATACAGGGGGTACCAGTACAGAGTCAATGTGGAGGCTATATACAGGGGGTACCAGTACAGAGTCAATGTGGAGGCTATATACAGGGGGTATCGGTACAGAGTCAATGTGGAGGCTATATACAGGGTGGTACCGGTACAGAGTCAATGTGGAGGTTATATACAGGGGGTACCAGTACAGAGTCAATGTGGAGGCTATATACAGGGGGTACCAGTACAGAGTCAATGTGGAGGTTATATACAGGGGGTACCAGTACAGAGTCAATGTGGAGGCTATATACAGGGGGTACCAGTACAGAGTCAATGTGGAGGCTATATACAGGGGGTACCGGTACAGAGTCAATGTGGAGGCTATATACAGGGGGTACCGGTACAGAGTGAATGTGGAGGCTATATACAGGGGGGTACCAGTACAGAGTCAATGTGGAGGCTATATACAGGGGGGTACCAGTACAGAGTCAATGTGGAGGCTATATACAGGGGGTACCAGTACAGAGTCAATGTGGAGGCTATATACAGGGGGGTACCGGTACAGAGTCAATGTGGAGGCTATATACAGGGGGGTACCGGTACAGAGTCAATGTGGAGGCTATATACAAGGGGTACCAGTACAGAGTCAATGTGGAGGCTATATACAGGGGGTACCGGTACAGAGTCAATGTGGAGGCTATATACAGGGGGTACCAGTACAGAGTCAATGTGGAGGCTATATAAAGGGGGGTACCAGTACAGAGTCAATGTGGAGGCTATATACAGGGGGTACCGGTACAGAGTCAATGTGGAGGCTATATACAGGGGGGTACCAGTACAGAGTCAATGTGGAGGCTGTATACAGGGGGGTACCGGTCAGAGTCAATGTGGAGGCTATATACAGGGGGTACCGGTACAGAGTCAATGTGGAGGCTATATACAGGGGGTACCGGTACAGAGTGAATGTGGAGGCTATATACAGGGGGGTACCAGTACAGAGTCAATGTGGAGGCTATATACAGGGGGGTACCAGTACAGAGTCAATGTGGAGGCTATATACAGGGGGGTACCGGTACAGAGTCAATGTGGAGGCTATATACAAGGGGTACCAGTACAGAGTCAATGTGGAGGCTATATACAGGGGGTACCGGTACAGAGTCAATGTGGAGGCTATATACAGGGGGGTACCAGTACAGAGTCAATGTGGAGGCTATATACAGGGGGGTACCGGTACAGAGTCAATGTGGAGGCTGTATACAGGGGGGTACCGGTCAGAGTCAATGTGGAGGCTATATACAGGGGGTACCGGTACAGAGTCAATGTGGAGGCTATATACAGGGGGTACCGGTACAGAGTCAATGTGGAGGCTATATACAGGGGGTACCGGTACAGAGTCAATGTGGAGGCTATATACAGGGGGTACTGGTACAGAGTCAATGTGGAGGCTATATACAGGGGGTATCGGTACAGAGTCAATGTGGAGGCTATATACAGGGTGGTACCGGTACAGAGTCAATGTGGAGGCTATATACAGGGGGTACCGGTACAGAGTCAATGTGGAGGCTATATACAGGGGGTACTGGTACAGAGTCAATGTGGAGGCTATATACAGGGGGTATCGGTACAGAGTCAATGTGGAGGCTATATACAGGGTGGTACCGGTACAGAGTCAATGTGGAGGCTGTAAACAGGGGGTACCGGTACAGAGTCAATGTGGAGGCTATATACAGGGGGAACCGGTACAGAGTCAATGTGGAGGCTACATACAGGGGGTACCGGTACAGAGTCAATGTGGAGGCTATATACAGGGGGTACCGGTACAGAGTCAATGTGGAGGCTATATACAGGGGGTACCGGTACAGAGTCAATGTGGAGGCTATATACAGGGGGTACCGGTACAGAGTCAATGTGGAGGCTATATACAGGGGGAACCGGTACAGAGTCAATGTGGAGGCTATATACAGGGGGGTACCGGTACAGAGTCAATGTGGAGGCTATATACAGGGGGTACTGGTACAGCGTCAATGTGGAGGCTATATACAGGGGGAACCGGTACAGCGTCAATGTGGAGGCTATATACAGGGGGAACCGGTACAGAGTCAATGTGGAGGCTACATACAGGGGGTACCGGTACAGAGTCAATGTGGAGACTATATACAGGGGGTATCGGTACACAGTCAATGTCCGGGGGCACAAGTTAGTCGAGGTAATTGAGGTAGTATGTACATGTAGGTAGAGTTAAAATGACTATGCATAGATAATAAATAGAAAGTAACAGCAGTGTAAAAGAGGAGATGGGGATAATGCAAAATAGTCTGGGTAGCCATATGATCAGCTGTTCAGGAGTCATAAGGCTTGGGGGTAGAAGTTGTTAAGAAGCCTTTTGGACCTAGACATGGCATTTCGGAACAGCTTGCCATGCGGTAGAAGAGAGAGCAGTCTATGACTAGAGTGACTGGAGTCTATGACAATTTTCATGGCCTTCCTCTGACACCGCCTGGTATTGAAGTTCTGGATGGCAGGAAGCTTGGCCCCAGTAATGTACTGGGCCGTACGCACTACCCTCTGTAGTGCCTTGCGGTCGGAGGCCGAGCAGTTGCCAAACCAGGCAGTGATGCAACCAGTCAGGATGCTCTCGTTGGTGCAGCTGTAGAACTTTTTGAGGATCTGAGGACCCATACCAAATCTTTTCAGTCTCCTGAGGGAGAATAGACTTTGTCGTATCCTCTTCACAGCTGTCTTTGTCTGTTTAGACCATGATAGTTTGTTGGTGATGTGGACACTAAGGAACTTGAAGCTCTCGACCTGCTCCACTCCAGCCCCGTCGATGAGGATGGGGGCGTGCTCGGTCCTCTTTTCCTGTAGTCCACAATCATCTCCTTTGTCTTGATCACGTTGAGGGAGAGGTTATTATCCTGGCACCACACGGCCAGGTCTCTGACCTCCTCCTATAGACTGTCTCATCGTTGTCGGTTATCAGGCCTACCACTGTTGTGTCATCGGCAAATTTAATGATTGTGTTGGAGTTGTGCCTAGACATACAGTCATGGATGAACAGGGAGTACAGGAGGGGACTGAGCATGCAACCCTGAGCGGCCCCCAAGTTGTTGTTTCCTACCCTTACCATCAGAGGGCGGTCCATCAGGAAGTCCAGGATCCAGTTGCAGAGGGAGGTGTTTAGTCCCAGTGTCCTTAGCTTTGTGATGAGCTTTGAGGGCACTATGGTGTTGAATGCTGAGCTGTAGTCAAGAATAGGATTCTCACATAGGTGTTCCTTTTGTCTAGGTGGGAAAGAGCAGTGTGGAGTGCAATAGAGATTGCATCATCTGTGTATGCAAATTGGAGTGGGTCT
Organism: Salvelinus namaycush; assembly: GCF_016432855.1. Classification (NCBI taxonomy): domain Eukaryota; kingdom Metazoa; phylum Chordata; class Actinopteri; order Salmoniformes; family Salmonidae; genus Salvelinus; species Salvelinus namaycush. The sequence continues at coordinate 36,396,740 of NC_052333.1, forward strand.
AGGGTTTCTGGGAAATGGTGTTGACCAGCCTTTCAAAGCACTTCTGGCTACAGACGTGAGTGCTACGGGTCGGTAGTCATTTAGGCAGGTTACCTTAGTGTTCTTGGGCACAGGGACTATGGTGGTCTGCTTGAAACATGTTGGTTTTACAGACTCAGTCAGGGACAGGTTGAAAATGTCAGTGAAGACACTTGCCAGTTGGTCAGTGCATGCTCGGAGTACACGTCCTGGTAATCCGTCTGGCCCTGCGGCCTTGTGAATGTTGACCTGTTTAACCTTTTATGGCTGCAGGCCGGTGTCGGGCTCAATATGACAACAGCCCGTCCAAGTGCAGGGCGCGAAATTCAAAAGATATTTTTTTGAAATATTTAACTTTCACACATTAACAAGTCCAATACAGCAAATGAAAGATAAACATCTTGTGAATCCAGCCAACATGTCCGATTTTTTTAAATGTTTTACAGCGAAAACACCACGTATATTTATGTTAGCTCACCACCAAATAGAAAAAAGCACAGACATTTTTCACAGCACAGGTAGCATGCACAAAACCAACCAAACTAACCAAGAACCAACCAAACTAACCAAGAAACAACTTCATCAGATGACAGTCTTATAACATGTTATACAATAAATCTATGTTTTGTTCGAAAAATGTGCATATTTGAGGTATAAATCATAGTTTTACATTGCAGCTACAATCGGAAATAGCACCGAAGCAGCTAGAACAATTACAGAGACCAAATTGAAATACCTAAATACTCATCATAAAACATTTATGAAAAATACATGGTGTACAGCAAATGAAAGACAAACATCTTGTGAATCCAGCCAATATTTCCGATTCTTTAAGTATTTTACAGCGAAAACACAATATAGCATTATATTAGCTTACTACAATAGCCAAAAACACAACCCATTTATCAGCAGCAAAAGTTAGCGATCGCAAAAAAACAGCAAAAGATATATAATTTTTCACTAACCTGGACAAACTTCATCAGATGACAGTCCTATAACATCAGGTTATACAATACACTTATGTTTTGTTCGAAAATGTGCATATTTAGAGCTGAAATCCGTGGTTATACATTGTAAAAACGTAGCAAATATTTTCCAGAATCTCCGGATATATTTCTGACACTCACCTATTCTGACCAAATAACTAATCATAAACGTTACTAAAAAATACTTGTTGTACAGCAAATGATAGATACATTAGTTCTCAATGCAATCGCCGTGTTAGAATTCTAAAAAGAACTTTAGTACGACATGCAGCGTACGTTATAGCGAGACAGCGCAAAAACTCAAGGCGGAAAACACAACAACACATTTTCGACAGAAATAGGAAATAACATCATAAATGGGTCCTACTTTTGTTGAGCTTCCATCAGAATCTTGTACAAGTGGTTCTTTGTCCAGAACAACCGTTGTTTGGATTTAGAATGTCCTTTTTCCCTCTCGAATTTGCAAGCAAAACTTGCCAAGTGGCGCGAAGCTGTCCATCGTCAACAAACGCAGAGAACGGAACACGCCAAAACTCCCGAAAAAATTTCAATAATCTGATTAAACTATATTGAAAAAACATACTTTACGATGATATTGTCACATTTATCAAATAAAATCAAAGCCGGAGATATTTGCCGTCTATAACAAAAGCTTTTCAGAAGCCAATGCGGAAGTCCTTTCCGCGTCTTCCTGAACAAAGGAATTTGGGGTCCTGTCATTCCAAGCTCTCTCTTTTGACCATAGAAAGAGCTAGAGACCCCATTTCACCTCTCACAGCCTATTGACATCTAGTGGAAGGCGTATGAAGTGCATGTATACTAATAGATTTCAAGCAAACGATTAGGGAGGCCCTGGAACAGAGCCCCGATTTCAGATTTCTCACTTCCTGACAGGAAGTTAGCTGCAACTTGAGTTCTGTTTTACTCACAGATATAATTCAAACGGTTTAAGAAACTAGAGAGTGTTTTCTATCCAATAGTAATAATAATATGCATATTGTACGAGCAAGAATTGAGTACGAGGCAGTTTAATTTGGGAACGAATTTTTACAAAGTGAAAACAGCGCCCCCATATTGACAAGAAATGTCACATTGGTAGGATATTCATGATTGTTGTCACGATCGTCATCAAGGTAGAAATGACCGGACCAAGGTGCAGCGTGGTGAGCATACATTTCTCTTTATTATGAATGTCGCCAACAAAACAACAGAAACGATAGACAGCTGTCGCTGATTGAGAACCATACCCGGCCAAAACATAGAAACAGAAAACATAGAAATAAAGAAACTAGAATGCCCACCCTAGTCACACCCTGGCCTAACCAAAATAGAGAATAAAAGCCTCTCTATGGCCAGGGCGTGACAATTGTAGCTCGTCTATTTTGTTATCCAATGATTGTACGTTGGCTAATAGGACTGATATTAGAGGCAGATTGCCCACTCGCCGTCGTGTCCTTACAAGGCACCCCGATCTATATCTTAGTCTCTTTCTCATGTGAATGACGGGGATTTGGGCCTTGTTGGGTGTCTGAAGTAAATCCTTTGCATCCGACTCATTAAAGAAAAAATCTTCATCCAGTACGAGGTGAGGAATCGCTGTTCTGATGTCCAGAAGCTCTTTTCGGTCACAAGAGACGGTGGCAGCAAATAACGTGAAGAAACACACACAATAGCACAATTGTTTCGGAGGCCGTAAAACGGCAGCCATCTCCTCCGGCGCCATTGTAAATCCTATCTCAATGCATTTTTTACACATTTCTTAAAACCTAAATTACCTAAATTCCCATAAATTCCCCAGTGTGTAGACCTCCACAATCAACCTGATACCCCAAATAAACAGTTTAGGGTAACCCTAAATTAATTTACGGGCACAGTTGATCACCCCCCCCCCCCTTCTTGGCACTCATCTTCTGGCGTATTCTTCATTTTCTTATTCAGATAGCGTTATAATTAATATGCCACTGGCACGTATGTAATTCATGCCTGTCACAGTTGATGGCCCATGATAATGTCCCGATTTCAATACTCTGAATCTGAATTTCCCACGCCCACGAATCTCTCACCTGAGCCGCCACCACCATTCTGTACAGTCCATTCTGTCTGGTCCATTTTCCCACCAGATTACCAGCAACATGAGAGAAGTTTGGATTCGGTCTGATTCGGTCTTATGTAGCAAAATTTGAAATTGTGTTTTTTTTTACATTGGATAAAAGCAGAGTCAGAGCTACAAAGTGGTATATCATACGATGCATAATTCTGCTTTGAAAGTTGATCAACGTGTATCCTCACTTTTGAGAAAATGTCCCATTCAGCATTGTTCATATCCTCTTAAGCCAGCCTCATCCATCTCCTTAAGGATTCACATGTGAGGTCATGTGCTAAACGATATCAGTGATAATTGAGGTAGTTCTATGCATAAAATCAGGGGTAAAAAGGATGAGGAGCAGGATAAAAACTACGCATGAACAAGATCATTTATATTTGGAGTGTCTGTTTTTGTCCTGCCCTTGACTTTGGTGAGGGCATGTGACGACCGTAGCCTATTCGTTACAAAACTCCCTGATCTTCTCAAAAAGATACGTTTGTCTAGTTGTGTCCAGTCCAGGCAGACCATCTATGGGAGGAAGGATGTCAGTGTTACGCAGCAGCTGAAACCTGGTCCCGACTGAGTCCCAACGCTCCTTAGCGACAACAACACCAGCCTCCAGAGAATCGAAGCTGTAAAACAGGAAATAACATTTTTTTTAATGTGAGATCAATAAAAGTAGTGCCAATAATGTTGGAGGTCAATTAAATAATCAAAACGTGTTGTTTATGCTTTACATACCAAGTGTTGTCATCGATTCCTTGTAGAGTCACCACACTGCTGCTTTTGTCAAATGGGATGGCAGCAGCTTTCCACCAAGTGTTTGTGTCCTGGGTGGTGTCCTGGTAATACTATTGCATTATCCTCTGCGTAGTTGTTGATAAAGTTCACAACTCGCTGCAAGACCTCATACTTCAGCTGTCACCTGTGCTTGCTTGGGCCAGCTCTCTTTTTGATGGGAGGCATTAGACCATTCTCCTTGTATAACTGGTGGAGGAGAGTGAGGCGTGTTCTACTGATGCTGAAAGACAAATTCCAGATTAAAATATTTTGGCATTATTATACAATAGATAGCCGTAATTACCGACAGACACACCTGGATAACTTGATGGGTCATGTAATCATCTGGCAAAGTGGAGTCTTTTGTTTAGACATGCTAGCTTAACAATGAAGCATAATCTCAATCCATAGAGTAATAACAATACAAACCGATTGTCATAGCTAGCTAAAGTTAACCAAATAGGTTTAATGTTAGCTAGTTAGCTAGCTAACATTAGGCTATAACTAACAATGTGAAATGGCATTCTGAGAACATTACTACACACAGATCATAAACATAATGTTATCTAGCGAGCCAGCCATCTAACGTCAGCTAGCTAGCTAACAGTAAACTTTAACTTGCAATGAAAACAAATTTCTGACAAAATTTGAAACATATAATACCTGAAAATGTAGTTAGACTCTTACCCGTATACATGGATGCACACTTCACGGCATTAAATAAGATGTCCTGTGTCGTTTCTGTTATGTTTGTACAGCTTTCTTGGCCCGTTGAGTCAAGTCACTCTGGTTCACACTGACCATGTGCAATGTCATGAGAATCATCTTATTAAGCTTTAGCCCCCACCCAAACTCTGACCATTTTACTCGCCCTAGCAGAGCTGGTTAGACTGTTATCTTGTTATCCAGAGCGTTGGTGACTTTAACTGTGCTCCTGGCAACAATTTAATTACGCTTTTTTGCTGACGTTTACTGACACCAGCCATATTCAACCGGTGTTGAGCGTTCGTAAATTCAGCAGTTATTCTGCGCTCTGGCACACTCAGACGAGAGTTCTCTGAAACAATTGTTGCAGTGACATTCTATTCAAATGGATACTTGCATAGTGGAGTTTTGTGTTAAGTTTTATTACACAACACATTTAAAAAAAGCTGCGTTAGACAGGATTACTTACACATACTGACCAGCTCATATAGACAGAAGCGTGCTATATGGCAGACTAATCCAAACTCATCTCTCGGCATGTCCAGCCCACTCATTATCTCAATCATGACTAGGGGGAAGGTTGCTGCCTTTTTTTGTGGTTTAACCAACTAGGCTTGTAATTTAACCATTTTATTTGTATTTACAGATGGCGTACAAGTTTGTTATTAAGGCACATGAACTCTCACATGTTCGAGAATGCATTTCAGCAAAAAAAACGCATATAAAAAAAAGTTTATGTTCAAACGGCTCTCATGTGAAGTAGTGACCCACGACATATGCCTAGTTTCCTGAACCGGGTCACATACACTGCTCAAAAAAATAAAGGGAACACTAAAATAACACATCCTAGATCTGAATGAATTAAATATTCTTATTAAATACTTTTTTCTTTACATAGTTGAATGTGCTGACAACAAAATCACACAAAAATTATCAATGGAAATCAAATTTATCAACCCATGGAGGTCTGGATTTGGAGTCACACTCAAAATTAAAGTGGAAAACCACACTACAGGCTGATCCAACTTTGATGTAATGTCCTTAAAACAAGTCAAAATGAGGCTCAGTAGTGTGTGTGGACTCCACGTGCCTGTATGACCTCCCTACAATGCCTGGGCATGCTCCTGATGAGGTGGCGGATGGTCTCCTGGGATCTCCTCCCAGACCTGGACTAAAGCATCCGCCAACTCCTGGACAGTCTGTGGTGCAACGTGGCGTTGGTGGATGGAGCGAGACATGATGTCCCAGATGTGCTCAATTGGATTCAGGTCTGGGGAACGGGCAGGCCAGTCCATAGCATCAATGCCTTCCTCTGGCAGGAACTGCTGACACACTCCAGCCACATGAGGTCTAGCATTGTCTTGCATTAGGAGGAACCCAGGGCCAACCGCACCAGCATATGGTCTCACAAGGGGTCTGAGGATCTCATCTCGGCTGTGCGGCCCCCCAAAGAAATGCCACCCCACACCATGACTGACCCACCGCCAAACCGGTCAAGCTGGAGGATGTTGCAGGCAGCAGAACGTTCTCCACGGCGTCTCCAGACTCTGTCACGTCTGTCACATGTGCTCAGTGTGAACCTGCTTTCATCTGTGAAGAGCACAGGGCGCCAGTGGCGAATTTGCCAATCTTGGTGTTCTCTGGCAAATGCCAAACGTTCTGCACGGTGTTGGGCTGTAAGCACAACCTCCACCTGTGGACGTCGGGCCCTCATACCACCCTCATGGAGTCTGTTTCTGACCGTTTGAGCAGACACATGCATATTTGTGGCCTGCTGGAGGTCATTTTGCAGGGCTCTGGCAGTGCTCCTCCTGCTCCTCCTTGCACAAAGGCGGAGGTAGCGGTCCTGCTGCTGGGTTGTTCCCCTCCTACGGCCTCCTCCACGTCTCCTGATGTACTGGCCTGTCTCCTGGTAGCGCCTCCATGCTCTGGACACTACGCTGACAGACACAGCAAACCTTCTTGCCACAGCTCACATTGATGTGCCATCCTGGATGAGCTGCACTACCTGAGCCACTTGTGTGGGTTGTAGACTCCGTCTCATGCTACCACTAGAGTGAAAGCACCGCCAGCATTCAAAAGTGACCAAAACATCAGCCAGGAAGCATAGGAACTGAGAAGTGGTCTGTGGTCACCACCTGGAAACAGAAGGTGTCAATTGATTTAATTAATTTAATTTTTCTCACTCTTGAATCCATTACCGGTACTTGGGGTATGTTGAGCAGCGACTATACGCATTGCAAAGTGAGTGGAATTAGATTCCACTCTCAATGCGGCTTGAACTATCTCCGCCCATGTGGAGATAGTCCTGCAATAGCAGTTTTGCCTGTGGGTTTCAACCCTGCCATCAAAGCGGAGGTACAAAATCCTGCATTTTCATTAAAATTATCTGCTAGTGCCAGATTTGTGCACAAGACGTCTTCCATCCTGTCAACGTACTCACGTACCCCCTCATTTTGACCTTGAGTGCATTTACAAATGTTAATGTCAGGGCGGAGCAAAATATCATATGTCTTTATTCTCCTTTCACTAGGTGTTCCATGCAGGCCTTCAGACTGGGATGCTACCCCATCCAATGGCATCTGATGTGCTATCCTAGGCTGTGCTATCCACCAGACCTACAACAGGGCTGTGACCATCCACAACACCCACAAGCCACATCATGGACGGGGCCTTCTTCATCGAGGGTGGCATCAAGACTAGAAACGCCCTCCAGTACAATCTCACCATGTTCGTCAATCAGAGCACCAGCCTGCTGAATGACGACGTCACCCCGGCCTCCTACTGGGTCACAAACCCCAACAACATCATCTGGCACAACACCGCTGCCGGAGGCACCCACTTCGGCTTCTGGGACCGCATGCACGAACACCCCGACGGGCCCTCCTACAACCCTAACATCTGCCAGAAGAAGGTGCCTGAAGAGGAGTTCTCCAACAACACAGTGCACTTCCAGGGCTGATTTGGCCTTTGGATCTTCCAGGACTACTTCCCAATGAAGAATGGGAAATGCAACCTCTGTGGAGGTTGGAGTGCCAGGTTTAGTGGGATTGAATACTTCAGCTGATAGACAGTGATGGCTCCCTCACAGGTGATTATTCTCTCAGCCTCTGCTCTGACCCTATCTCAATTACCTCGACTAACCTGTGCCCCCGCACATTGACTCTGTACCGGTACCCTCTGTATATAGCCTTGCTACTGTTGCTCTTTAATTATTTGTGACTGACCAACTTATGTAGCCCAAATGTATTTATTTATTTTTTACATTGGATTAAAGTAGAGACTCAGAGCTACAAAATGGTATATTATACACTGCATTTTTCTGGAACAATGGGAAAGTAACTCTTTGAAAGTTTGAAAGTTGATAAACTTGTAAACTCACTTTTTAGAAAAGGGCCTCAAAGATGTGTTATCTACTGGAGAGCTCTCCTTTGTCTACTACCATTCAGTATTGTTCACAACCTCTTAAGCCTTAGCCCCACCCCTCTCTTTAAGGATTCACGTGAGGTCATGTGCTACACAGTGAGTAGTGTGGTAAAGATTAAGACTAAGATGGTAGTAGCCTACAACAAGGAACAATTCCAGGTAAGTAGAAAGTGTCCAGATAACAATATATTATAAATATTAGATGACACTTACCCAGACACACTTGTCTAAAATGATGGGTCATGTGAAAGAAATTCTATAACCTCCAGCCACATCCAGTGGTGGAAAAAGTACAAAATTGTCATACTTGAGTAAAAGTATAAATCATTTCAAATCCCTTATATTAAACCAAAAAGCACAGTTGTATTTTTTAAATAATTTTTGTTTTATTGATGGATAGCCAGGGGCACAATGTACTTAAATATCAAAAGCAAAAATATAAACCATTTCAAATTCCTTATATTACGCAAACCAGCCGGCACAATTTTCTTTTTTTATGACGGATAGCCAGGGGCACACTCCAACATAATTTACAAACAAAGCATTTGTGTTTAGTGAGTCTGCCAGATCAGAGGCAGTAGGGAGGACCAGGGATGTTCTCTTGATAAGTGTGTGAATTGGACAATTTTCCTCTAAAAAGGTAACAAGTACTTTTGGGTGTAAAGGAAAATGTATGGAGTAAAAAGTACATTATTTTCTTTACGAATGTAGTGAAGTAATAGTTAAATAGCAAAAAATATATAAATAGTAAAGTAATGTACAGATACCACAAAACTACTTAAGTAGTACTTTAAAGTATTTTTACCTAAGTACTTTAAACCACTGCCCAAATGCCTTCACACCAGCACATTAGTATACTTTATATACTGTTACACATGCACTTATCACATAGTATGCCATACATAAGTTAAGGCCATACAACCTGAGTTGAAACCTGAGTGAGGTGCACATGTACAGTACATAAACAGAATCATACACCTTAGCCAAATACATTTAAACTCAGTTTTTCACGTCTCCTGACATTTAATCCTAGTAAATATTCCCTGTCTTAGGTCAGTTAGGATCCCCACTTTATATTAAGAATATGAAATGTCATAATGTCTAATAACTAATGTCATTAGTTATTTCAGCTTTTATTTCTTTCACCACATTCCCAGTGGGTCAGAAGTTTACATACACTGAGTTAGTATTTGGTCGCATTGCCTTTAAATTGTTTAATTTGGGTCAAACATTTCAGGTAGCCTTCCACAAGCTTCCCACAATAATTTGGGTGAATTTTGACCCATTCCTCCTGACAGAGCTGGTGTAACTGAGTCAGGTTTGTAGGCCTCCCTGCTCGCACACGCTTTTTCAGTTCTGCCAAAAAAATTCTATAGGATTGAGGTCAGGGCTTTGTGATGGCCACTCCAATACCTTGACTTTGTTGTCCTTAAGCCATTTTGCCACAGCTTTGGAAGTATGCTTGGGGGTCATTGTCCATTTGGAAGACCCATTTGCGACCAAGCTTTAACTTCCTGACTGATGTCTTGAGATGTTGCTTCAATATATCCACATCATTTTCCCACCTCATGATGCCATCTGGAAATATGATCATTCGTGCAATGTTTTGGTATGAATCCAATTTGGCTTTTACTAAAGACATTCTGCTTATTAAGGAAGTTTAGAACTCTTACATTGATAATACTACAGACAATCTTCCCCAGGTTACTGTTCAAACAAATGCCTCTGTTGTTAGGGTCAAATTTGTCTCTGTTCTTAAAGATTGGGGTTATAAGTCCTTCATTCCAGATGTCAGGGAAATAACATACAGTTAGGATCAAATTAAACCTTTTTAATATAGTCAATTGAAATGTTGCACTAGTGAGTTTGAGCATCTCATTTAGGATGCCATCAGGTCCGCATGCTTTTTTAAATTTGAGGGCCTGAAGTTTCTTATAAAGCTCCTGGTCATTAATTGGGGAGTCCAATGGATTTTTGATTGTACTTTATACCTTTTTCTAATCCATTCAACTTCTCATGAATTTGGCATTGTTCTGCGTTTGCAGCAATTTGAATGGTGTTGTAAAATGGGTCATCCATATGCCACCATTTTGTATCGCTAATTCCTCTAGTTTCGGTTATTTATTTTTTTAAATTAAATTTTGCCAGAAGTTGTTTGTGTTTATGGGCTCCTCAATTAGTGTCAGCTGCTTGCTGTTGTACTGTGCTTTTTTGGTTCTGAGTGTACGTTTATAGAGTTTTAAAGTCTCCGAGTAATGAAGGCGTAATTCACCATTATTTGGGCCTCTGTGCGTTCGGCTTGATGGAGTTCTAAGTTTTTTCCTTGTACTTTTACAATCTGCATCAAACCAGTTGTCATCTGTTGTCTTTTTTTGGTTAGTGTTTTTATACATTTCACTTGTGCTTCTTTTGCCGATTGCCTGACTATATAATTTTTTCAGTTTAAACCAAATGTGAGATTTACCAATTTTGAAGAGATCAATGAGATTTTGAAGTTTTTGTAGTTGCAGCTTCTCTCTAGGAGTCTCTACAGTCTGTGCTGCAGCACCTTCTTGATGACAGACAACTCCTTTGCCATCTCCTCCTTTACCTGCACCAGCCCTCTCCTCATGGTGGCCTTTACCTCCTCAAGCACCGTGGTAAGGCTCTCTCTCAGCTCCTGGACAGAGTTCTCCAGCTGAGTCCTGCACTGGTTGATCTGGTCCTGTAGAAGCTCTGTGTCTGGGCTGGAGGTGGTATGGCTGGGGGGCTGCTCCTTTAGCGCAGTAACCCATACCTCTAACGGAGCCAGCCTGTCTCGCAGCAGGCTGATGGTGGTGTGATCTTGGCTCTGGTGGTAAAAGGCAGGCAGGGGGAGGATAGGCCTGTTGCGTGGATCTGGGCCTGGGCTACTGTTGTTGCAATGCCTGAGGTGAGGGAGAGGTTGGGGTGCTGTCCTTGTCCTTTTTTGTTTCCGCTATCTTTCCCTGGGTGGGTAAGTCCTGCACAAAAGAGCTGAGTGCAGCCTCACTGCCCTGGACCATGACAGTGCCGTTCTGGTACACGTTTCCCGTCAGAAACTAGTTTTACTGGTCCTTTTCACTGCCCTCAAAAATGTGTATTTGCCTTCACTTGCAGATGCCTTTCTTTGTTGTATAGCTGAAATGCCTGGTTACAGCTGTATGCCAGGCAGTAGTGTGTTCTGTGTGAAATAACAGGTTTGTAACAGTCCTGTTGTGTGAGCAGTCAGCAAAGAAAGTTTCCAGTTTCTCCCTCTGAATTCTGTGTTTAAAATGTATTCTCCTCTTCTCTGATATGATTTCTGCTGGAAATTCAAAAAAAAGAGGGGGGGGGTATATCAGTCTCTGCTGCTGGTGGTGTTGCTAGCACTGCATCAGTGGCCATGTTGCTATGGTTACCACCAGTAAACAGTTGGATCTAGCCAGTAAGCTAACTGACACATTTGAATGTAGCTAGCTAGCATGATTTAAGATAGCTCTTTTAACAATTTAAGCTAGCTACAAAGTTAGCTAGCTAGCTACCTGCCTGGCATCACCGTTACCTCGACTTGGAGTGGGCGGACGGCATCTGACCGCGATAACTAGGCATACATCAATAAGTGGGCAGGGACTGGTCATATTTTATGTAAATCACATGACTTTTCAGACATTGGCTTCAATGTGTCATCTATGGGAGTCATCCCATCTCCCCCTTCATCCTCTGACCCAACTTGGAACACTGTGAGACTCAAACACACTATTTGTTTTGCCTGGGTTTTCCTTCAGTTAATAACTGTTACAGTAGCTACATTTCTCACCAGTAAAAGTAGTCACCAGGGTTCTTATTTTCTTTTCCAACAATATGCTCCTCTGTCTTTTTTACTTTCTTATATGAAAGCAGTCCTTTGATGAAACATATTTATTTGATCTCAAATGAATTTTGTATTGTGTCATGCCTTGTTGTTATATAGATATGACATTTGTTTATTATTTATCTCCCTGTGACCCAGGTGGCGAGGAAGGAGGTGACCAGGAAGGAGCCTAAAGTCATAATAGTGGCCAGTGTGTCCAATCTGCTGGTGACGGAGGAGCCTGAAGCAGGGGTGTACGAAGGCCCCCTCACCCAGCATCCCAGCCTACATGGCACCTTATTCCCACATGGCACCTTATTCTCTATTTAGAGCACGACTTTTGACCAGGGCCCATAGGGCTCTGGTCAAAAGTAGAGCACTATATAGCCAATTGAACTTCTTTGACATTATTATATTATCAAACTGCTAGCTCAAATGTTTCATATGGGAATGAGTCACTGGGACGTCGTGGTTAAATAAAGGTTATATAGTATAATATAGTAATCTATTTGCTGGTCACATCTGAATGTATTTTTTGTAGAGTTATGTCCCTTTTGTCAGTCTCTCATTTTTATTTGAATGCACTCACTGTAGTTCTTTGCAATAATTTTTCAATGAAAAGCGTATTTTAAATGCAATCTTTTGTTATTATTCTCTGTAGAGACTGTAACATCTGTCTCCATGGTAACTGTGTCTCAGTGGGAGTGACATCCCTCACCGTCACAGCAACACTGAAAGACTTTACTGGCATGGAGGCAACTGGACTGGAGGGAAACACCACCATGCTCTTTGACAGCTACTGGACTAACTTCACAGATCTGGCCATATTCACCAGTGACGTGCTCTCTCAGCAAATTATTAAAGAACAGTCAATATTCACTCAATTGTAGTCACATAGGGCAATGGGTTCTTTACAATTTGCTGTTTTATTTTTATTATATTTGAAAGGGTGTGCTTCTCCACTTATTACAAATGGCAATGATACAAATAACTGTCAATTGTAAGCGTATGTGGGAACTCCTTCAAGACTTTTGGAAAAGCATTCCAGGTGAAGCAGGTTGACAGAATGCCAAGAGTGTGCAGAGCTGTCATCAAGGCAAAGGGTGGCTATTTGAAGAATCTCAAATATGAAATATATTTTGATTTGTTTAACACTTTCTTGTTTACTGCGTGATTCCATGTGTTATTTCATAGTTTTGATGTCTTCACTATTATTCTACAATGTAGAAAATAGTACAAATAAAGAAAAACCCTTGAATGAGTAGGTGTTCTAAAACGTTTGAACGGTAGTGTACATATACTGTATATTTTTACAATAACAAGCCAGAAAACAGACAGATTTGGAGCTTCTGTTGATGAATGTATTACTTCAACTATCCGACTGTTTGGTGATTGTTGAATCAAAATTATGTTTCTATTAAATGCTAGTTGCAACATCAAAAACTGGGACTTATTTACTTATTTTTGATTCCACCTTCCAGCATGGAGATGTATTACTCAGTTTTTGGGATCAACATACTGGTATACTTTTTTTGCAGTGGTACTTAAGTAAAATGTAAAAATACAACTTAAGTTGTTTTTTGATGTATCTGTACTTAACTATTTATATTTGACAACTTTCACTTTTACTTCACTACATTCCTAAAGAAAATAATGTACTTTTTACTCCATACATTTTCCCTGACACCAAAATGTAGTCGTTACATTTTCAGATGCTTAGGACAGAAAAATGGTCAAATTCGGGCACTTTATCAAGAGAATATCCCTGGTCATCCCTACTGCCGCTGATCTGGCAGACCTACTAAACACACATGCTTCATTTGTAAATTATGTCTGAGTGTTGGAGCATGCCCCTGGCTATCAGTAAATAAATAAAAAACAAGAAAATGGTGCCATCTTGTTTGCTTAATATAAGGAATTTGAAATGATTTATACTTTTACTTTTGAGTACATTTTAGCAATTACATTTTCTTTTGATACTTAAGTATATTACATGACCAAGAGTATGTGGACACCTGTTCGCCGAACATCTCATTACAAAATAATGGGCATTAATATGGAGTTGGTCCCCCCTTTGCTGCAATAACAGCCTTCATTTTTCTGGGAAGGCTTTCCACTAGATGTTGGAACATTGCTGCAGTGACTTGCTTCCATTCAGCCACAAGAGCATTAGTGAAGTCGGGCACTGATTTTGGGCGATTAGGCCTGGCTCGCAGTCAGCGTTCCAATTCATCCCAAAGGTGTTCGATGGGGTTGAGGTCAAGAATCTGTACAGGCCAGTCTTCCACACTGATCTCGACAAAGCATTTCTGTATGGACCTCGCTTTGTGCATGGGGGCATTGTTATGCTGAAACAGGAAAGGGCCTTCCCCAAACTGTTGCCAGAAAGTTGGAAGCACAGAATCGTCTAGAATGTCATTGTATGCTGTAGTGTTAAGATTTCCTTCACTAGAACTAAGGGGCCTAGCTGAACCATGAAAAGTATTCCTCGTCCACCAAACTTTACAGTTGGCACTATGCATTTGGGCGGGTAGTGTTCTCCTGGCATCCGCCAAACCCAGATTCGTCCGTCGGACTGCCAGATGGTGAAGCGTGATTCATCACTCTAGAGAAGGTATTCCCAAACTGGGCAATGCCGTCGGGGGTACGCCAAATAAAAAATGTGATTCACGTTTTAAAAAATATGAATAATATTTTCTTAACAATTTCAAACAGTACATTTATATTTTCCAACAGGGCTATACATTTGGGTGAGTTTTTTTTCTCACCTGAGTAGCCTCGTTTCACTGCCAAAAATAAAATTAAACCATCTAGTGTTCAGCGAAATAACAACACAATGTCAAATACAGGTAGCCTAGTCAAATAATTAACATCCAATCACATTAACCATTACTCTCCCGCAGGAAACCTTCACTCTTGCGCAGACATTTAGAAACGAAACAAAAATATTTGAAAAATAACCCACAGAGTTTTTTGACAGGGAATAAAGATGACTTTCGAGTAGTAAGACATGTATAAAAGCAACAGATACCATTAATAAGAAGGGGCTAGAAGCATCTTATATTGTGAGCTACCGAGTGGCTAGGACAGGCAAGCCCCATACTATTATGGAGGACTTAATTCTTCCTGCTGCCGCGAACATGGCTGGGACAATGCTGGGGGAAAAGGCCAAAAAAAACTATACAGACAATGCCTTCATCAAACAACAATGTTTCACAACGTGTCAGTGACATGGCAGGAGATGTTTTGAAACAATTACTGCTTCGCATACAAGCCAGTGAATTATATGCTTTACAACTGGATGAGTCAACAGACGCGGCGGGCCTGGCACAGCTCCTGGTATATGTCCATTACGTTTATGGGGGGTCAATTAAGGTATACATCCTCTTCTGCAAACCACTGGAAACCAGGACAACAGGAGAGGATATTTTTAAAGTACTGGACAGCTTGGTGACATCAAATGGACTTTGGTGGTCAAGATGTGTTGGTATCTGTACTGATGGAGCAAAAGCCATGACAGGGAGACATAGTGGAGTGGTAACGCACGTGCAAGCAGAAAGACATTTGGACACTACAGTGAAAATGGTTAACTTTGTTAAAGCAAGGCCCCTGAACTCTTGTGTATTTTCTGCGTTATGCAATGATATGGGCAGCGACCATGTAATGCTTTTACAAAATACAGAAGTGTGCTGGTTATCAAGTGGCAAAGTATTGACATGTTATAAATTGCAACAAGCGGTTCTGTGAAAATGTAATTGAATCAGAAGCCACTGCCAGATTACTGAGTTTCTTGCCTTGGCAAATCGGGCTGTTAAGACACTGATGCCCTTTGCAACCACGTACCTATGTGAGAGTGGATTCTCGGCCCTCACAAGCATGAAAACCTAAATACAGGCACAGACTATGGGTGGAAAATGATTTAAGACTAAGACTCATTCCAATACAACCCAACATTACAGAGTTATGTGCATCCTTTCAAGCACACCCTTCTTAACCTGTGGTGAGTTATTCACAATTTTTGATGAACAAATAAGGTTTTATATGTAAGGTGGCTAAATAAAGAGCTAAATTATTGTCACGCCCTGGCCTTAGTTATCTTTGTTTTCTTTATTATTTTAGTTAGGTCAGGGTGTGACATGGGGGATGTATGTGTTTTGTATTGTCTAGGGGTTTTTGTATGTTTATGGGTGCTGTGGTTTAGTTGGTTAAAGGGTGATTGTCTATGTGTAAGTTGCCTGTGTCTGCACTTATTGTTTATATAGCTTCACGTTCGTCGGTTCGTTGTTTTGTTTAGTTTGTCAGTGTCGTTTCGTTTCGTCTTCGTCTTCAAATAAAGAGAAGATGTATTGTTATCACGCTGCGCCTTGGTCCTCCTCTCTTCAAAGTTACGACGAGCGTGACAGAATCCCCCACCAAACCCGGACCAAGCAGCGTGATACAAGGCAGCAGCAGCGATCGCAGGACTATTGGAATTGGGAGGAAATTCTGGACGGCGGAGGACCCTGGGCACAACCTGGAGAATATCGCCGCCCTCGTGAAGAGCTGGAGGCAGCTAAAGCCGAGAGGCGGTGGTATGAGGAGGCAGCACGGAAGTACGGCTGGAAGCCAGAGAGGCAGTCCCAAAAATTTCTTGGGGGGGGGGGCTCTCGGGGAGTGTGGCAAAGTCTGGTAGGAAACCTGCGCCAACTCCCCGTGCTTACCGTGGAGAGCGAGAGTACGGGCAGACACCGTGTTATGCGGAAGAGCGCGCGGTGTCTCCTGTACGTGTACATAGCCCGGTGCGGTACATCCCAGCTCCTCATATCGGCCGGGCTAGAGTGGGCATCGAGCCAGGTGCCATGAAGCCGGCTCAACGCATCTGGTCTCCAGTGCGTCTCCTCGGGCCGGTGTACATGGCACCAGCCTTACGCATGGTGTCCCTGGTTCGCCAGCACAGCCCAGTGCGGGTTATTCCACCTCCCCGCACTGGCCTGGCTACGGGGAGCATTCAACCAGGTAAGGTTGGGCAGGCTCGGTGCTCAAGAGCTACAGTACGCCTTCACGGTCCGGTCTATCCAGTGCCACCTCCTCGCCCCAGCCCATTACCACCAGTGCCAACACCACGCACCAGGCTTCCAGTGCATCTCCAGAGCCCTGTTCCTCCTCCACGCACTCGCCCTGTGGTGCGTGTCTCCAGCCCGGTACCACCAGTTCCGGCACCACGCACCAAGCCTCCTGTGCGTCTCCAGAGTCCTGTACATCCTGTTGCTGCTCCCCGCACTAGCCTTGAGGTGCGTGTCCTTAGCCCGGTACCACCAGTTCCGGCACCACGCACCAGGCTTACTGTGCGCCTCAGCAGGCCAGAATCTGCTGTCTGCCCAGCGCCGCCTGCGCTGCCCGTCTGCCCAGCGCCATCTGAGCTGCCGCCTGCGCTGCCCGTCTGCCCAGCGCCGCCTGCGCTGCCCGTCTGCCCAGCGCCGTCTGAGCTGCCCGTCTGCCCAGGCCATCTGAGCTGCCCGTCTGTCCTGAGCCTTCAAAGCCGCCCGTCTGTCCTGAGCCATCAAAGCCGTCCGTCTGTCTTGAGCCTTCAGAGCCGTCCGTCAGTCAGGAGCCGCTAGAGCCGTCCGTCAGTCAGGAGCTGCCAGACCCACCCGCCAGTCAGGAGCTGCCAGACCCACCCGCCAGTCAGGAGCTGCCAGAGCCGCCCGCCAGTCAGTAGCTGCCTGAGCTGTCCGCCAGTCAGGAGCTGCCTGAGCTGTCCGCCAGTCAGGAGCTCCCTGAGCTGCCCTTCAGTCCGGAGCTGACCCTCTGTCCGGAGCTTCCCCTCTGTCCGGAGCTGCCCCTCAGTCCGGAGCTGCCCCTCAGTCCGGAGCTGCCCCTCAGTCCGAAGCTGCCCCTCAGTCCAGAGCTGCCCCTCAGTCCGGAGCTGCCCCTCAGTCCGGAGCTGCCCCTCAGTCCGGAGCTGCCCCTCAGTCCGGAGCTGCCCCTCAGTCCAGAGGCGCCCATCAGTCCAGTGGGGTTAATTTGGAGGGTCGCCGTTAAGAGGAGGCCACGAAAGCGGGGATTGACTATGGTGGGGTGGGGTCCACGTCCCGCACCCGAGCCGCCGCCGTGAGAAGGCCCACCCGGACCCTCCCCTTCTGTGTCAGGTTTTGAGGCCGGAGTCCGCACCTTTGGGGGGGGGGGGGGGTACTGTCACGCCCTGGCCTTAGTTATCTTTGTTTTCTTTATTATTTTAGTTAGGTCAGGGTGTGACATGGGGGATGTATGTGTTTTGTATTGTCTAGGGGTTTTTGTATGTTTATGGGTGCTGTGGTTTAGTTGGTTAAAGGGTGATTGTCTATGTGTAAGTTGCCTGTGTCTGCACTTATTGTTTATATAGCTTCACGTTCGTCGGTTCGTTGTTTTGTTTAGTTTGTCAGTGTCGTTTCGTTTCGTCTTCGTCTTCAAATAAAGAGAAGATGTATTGTTATCACGCTGCGCCTTGGTCCTCCTCTCTTCAAAGTTACGACGAGCGTGACAATTATTGATTGTTATTATATAGTTATTTGTGCCCTGGTCCCATAAGAGCTCTTTGTCACTTCCCACGAGCCGGGTTGTGATAAAAACTCACACTCATACTTATGTTTAATTAATGTATCGTATAGTGTGTGTGTGGCAGGCTTACAATGATGGCAAAAAACAACATTTGAGAGTGCGCTGACCCTGGTGCTAGAGGGGGTACGCAGCTGGAGGTTGAATGTTTGAAGGGGTACGGGACTATAAAAAGTTTGGGAACCACTGCTCTAGAGAACGCGTTTCCACTGCTCCAGAGTCCAATGGCAGAAAGCTTTACACCAATCCAGCCGATGCTTGGGATTGCGCTTGGTTATCTTAGGCTTGTGTGCGGCTGCTCGGCCATGGAAACACATTTCAAGAACCTCCCGACGAACAGTTCTTGTGCTGATGTTGCTTTCAGAGGCAGTTTGGAACTCGATAGTAAGTGTTGCAACAACTAAGGACAGACGATTTTTATGCGCTACGTGTTGCAGCACTCGGCGCAACCGTTCTTTGAGCTTGTGTGGGGTGGCTATGACGGTGCCACCCCGAAAGTCACTGAGCTCATCAGTAAGGTCATTCTACTGCCAATGTTTGTCTATGGAAATTGCATAGCTGTGTGATCAATTGTATACACCCTTCAGCAACGGGTGTGGCTGAAATAGCCAAATCCATTAATTAGAAGGGTTGTCCACATACTTTTGTATATACAGTATAGTTATATTGAAAACCAAATACTTAAAGACTTTTACTCAAGTAACTTTAGACTATTACTCTTTTCTATTAAGGCATCTTTACTTTTACTCAAGTATGACGATTGGGGATTCTACTTGTTCCACCACTGCTCTTTTGAAGTTAACGCTTGTCATGTTGTTTAATGATAAGACGCTGTCCATGGTGCTGAAAGCAGCATCGAAAGTTGTCTTTCTGTCCAAGCGCTTGCGTCGTTTATTCACTAGGGGGCGGAAACCTCCATCAATTGTAATAGTTCCATTCTTGAGGAATGCGCTGAAATGGCTGGAGACACAATCATGACTGGATATTAGATGTAGCCTAATGTCAACAAGGAATGCTGTTGATATGAATCATGTTTTAAACCGACAGAACTCACCAGTGTTGTTTAAGAACTGTGTCATAGGGAGGAGAGGTGAATGTGCCAACATTTGAAGTAAATAGAACACACGAGTCCATGTGAAGAAGTACACCTGCTGAAGGTAACGTGATAGCTAAGAAATACACGACGGCTGTTGTGTCAGGCTCCTGGAAGTCTTTGTATTTGACCATGTCTTTACCAGGATAGTAAACTAGGACATGATGCTTTGATTGCTTTCCTACCATGATGATATAAGTTAGAACCCGCCGGTCCACTATTAGCAGCGAGTGAATTCCAAGCTGGGCGTGTTTTTGCGCTCCTTTTAGCCCAGTTGACGATCACGTGTAGTGCACACTGCAACGCCGGCACTTGTTGAAAGTGGATGAAGTCCAGCTTCGATAGTGCCCGTGGTCCCATCGCCACATATTAAGCATCTACTCTGACACATATTAGACATTTCGCTGACGTTTTTTTTATCAATCTATTTATTTGGAAAATTATGGATTTCTATCAAATAACCACATTTTACGCGGTCCTCACATGTGTATGGGATTTACCATGCTTTCAATCATTTACTATTTTCCTTCCGTCTGCCTCAAAGAGCAGCAAGGTCCCGAAAGTATTTGATGGACGAGAGGCAAAATATTTCAAAGATATCTACTCATCATCAAATGAGCGGTATTACAAGGGTGGGCTCAAAGATCCAGTTGAACCACACGACTACATGCTTTCAATTTATAAGACTTTCTCTACAGCCGAAAAATTGGGGCTAAACGCAAGTTTCTTTCGGTCGTCAAAAGCAGCTAACACTATAGCAAGTTTTGTGGACATCGGACAAGGTATGTAAAAACCATTTAAGACACGTTTAAAATAGCAGTTTCCATTTTGAATGTTTCTCTCGTTCACTCACCATGCTGTAGCCTGGTAAATGTGTTATGAATGTTTGTGTAACGTAGCCACATTCCTGACTGTATATATCAGTCATGTTTTCTCTCTTGTGAATAAAAAATTCCAAATCTACAATCAATCTACAAGATTGAACTAATCCTCCGTTTAATGCTAAAATACTCACATTTACAGCCTATTATATTATAGGTGGACTGTTTTGAAATTGTCAGTGTGATTTTCATAAAGTGAAGATAAACAATGGGTAAAAATCCTATTGCATGAAAGTGATTTCTTTAAAGAATGCTCTCCCCCGAAAAAGTATCTGACTGCAATTATTTAATGCCTTTCACAGATGACCTCCCACTCTCCCCTTTGCGACGACAGCAGTATCTGTTTGACGTCTCAACCCTCTCAGACAGAGCTGAGGTGCTGGGGGCTGAGTTGAGGATATACACCAAAGTGTCTGGGAATTTCAGGATGTCGGAAATGGAGCCAGTGGACATTCAGCTACTCTCCTGCCGCTCTCAGCAGCTGCTGGATTCCAGAACGTTGGATCTTCAGGAGTCCCATCGGCCCAGATGGGAGGTGTTGGACGTGTGGGAAATATTTAAGGACAGGGATCACCTCACACACGGGAGACAGTTCTGTCTGGAGGTCAAGGCCATGCTGGACAACCCCGAGAGGGAGCTTGACTTGCATCATCTGGGCTTTCACAGAAATGGTCGCTCACAACAAAAGAAGGCCATTTTAGTGGTGTTCACCAGGTCCAAGAAGAGACAGACCCTTTTCAGTGAAAGGAGAGAAGGAAGGACATTGATTGGCCCTGGGGAAAGGGGGAAAGAGAGGGGCCCTCGTTCTAATTCCAAAGCCAGCCGGAGACGCAGGACGGCGATATTGAAGAATCGCCACGGGAAGAGGCATGGCAAAAAGTCAAAATCGAGATGCAGCAAGAGGCCGTTGCATGTGAACTTCAGAGAGCTGGGCTGGGACGATTGGATCATCGCTCCTCTGGATTACGAGGCGTACCACTGTGAGGGCGTGTGTGACTTTCCTCTGAGGTCACATCTAGAGCCCACAAACCATGCCATCATACAGACCCTTATGAATTCGATGAACCCCAGCAACATGCCTCCTAGCTGCTGTGCCCCGTCCAAACTCAGCCCTATCAGTATTCTCTACATCGACTCAGGAAATAATGTGGTGTATAAGCAGTATGAGGATATGGTGGTTGAGTCGTGTGGTTGTAGGTAATGCCTTTTTGGAAAGGCTGTGTTTTGAGTGGGAATGAAATGTGATCATCAGGGCCTATCTGGTGTGAAGGCAATACTTTAAGCTACCTGATGGTTTGCATCCCAAATGGCACCCTATTCGCTATGTAGTGCACTACTTTTGATCTATAGGGCTCTGGTCAAAAGTAGAGCACTATATAGGCAATAGGGTGTCATTTGGGACGCAGATGAACAGAGAGCATTGTCTAATATTGTAAAATGGTGTGGTGGGATTAATAATCACCTGCCCCAAACTAAACCACGTTCATTTTTTCTTCCCTGGTCTGGTTCTCAGTTTAAGCCTGGCAAGCGAGGCTACTTCTTCCCTGAACCCTGTCACATGTTTTTATTGAACAATTAACAGGAGAGACACTTCTAAACACCCAGCAAATGACTGAAAATAAAAATGTGTCATATCAATGTAAAAACATAATTCAAACAGCAGAAGTCCTTTCATAGCTCCTTGGCTTGGCCTTTCGACTCGAGAGGATGCTTGAGTGCTACTCAGAATGTAAAGCCTTATTGAGTTGCAACATCTGTGTAATTCAAGTGCACTTCCACCAGAAATGCCCCCAGGCTTAGCCTACTTAACCAAGGGCTCGGTCTGTGTTCCAAATGGCACCCTATTCCCTACATAGCTACATAGTGTAGTGCACACAATATATAGGGAATTGGGTGCCATTTCAAACGTAGTCATGTTGTGGTTAGATACAAGGTGATAAAATAATGCCCATGGGCCTTTTCCTGTAATGCACTGAGATTCATATTACCATATGTAAGTACTTGATATGGAAATTATAATTTATGTTCTATCAATAAGTTATTATATTTTTGTTGTTGGAGTTTGCTGTCGGGGTTTAATACCTATCATGTTTTGGTCCTGTACAAGACTGTATTTCAGGTCCCATAAACGAACAACAACTTTGAAGGCTTAACAAAGCCTTCATAAACCATGTGTAGATGCTTCACAACTTATTTATTAATAAGAAAATTCATACTCTTTAAAAGGTAACGTACAGTATGGGGTTTGTAAAGCGTCTATGAAGACCTTATAAATGATGGTTTCAGAAAGTCTTAAAAGTTGTTGTTTGTTTAAAGAGGGACCATATTTCAAAACTTTAAAGATTGAATTTTGTAAACCTTATGGTGTAGATTTGAACAAGCAAAGTATGAGGGAGCCTTAACTGTTCAAACAGGAAATGATTACCAGTCAGAAAAAAAGACCCCTGTGTTTTTGCAATGATATACTGCTCCATAGTTTATAGACCTGTTACAGCCTGTTTTATAATATTTAAGAGTAATCTTTGTTGGATTTTGTATTTTACTTTCTATTTTCTACTGGAACTCAAAACCAATTTATTTAATATTCTCTAACAAATTTAAAACAGAAGGTACGTTTACAAATGTGCATTGGTGATACTGTCCTGACATTGTGTCAAAAAAACTATGGAGATCTAATTATTATTCAAATACAATTGTAAGAAAATACATACTGTATGACAAATTAATGATAAGAACAATCAATTAAATTATTTAACCAAATTATATATTCCTTTTTTTACCTGTTAAGGTTACATGTTTTATATAATAGTATATTAAATTATCTTTTGTATTATGTATTTTGATTAAATTTTCCAAAATATGTGTATCATTGCGTTTTGAACTGATTTGCGTTACTCGATTGTGCAGTGTCACTATAGTCCAGTGGCGGTCGGTGCCGTTTAAGATGAGGGAGGACGAGTATTTTCTTTATGACCATGGCTTTATTTCTATTACAGCAAATTGGATGACTGTTATTCGTATTCCAATCACCCAGCTCAATGTAACATCAATGGGTTTAGGCTATTACATGATACTCACATTTTCTATTGGTTTCTATTGAGTTTCTATTGGACAAACTCAGGAATGTTTATCCCCGTTTCGTTCCGTTTGCTTAAGTTTCAAAAACGTTTTTCAACAGAATCGGCGGAATGAATACACCCCTGATCACCCGCAAACAAAGTTCACTTTCATAACACCCACATACGAACAGCATGATACTTTTGCTCAATGTAAAATTCCTTCATGTATCTCTGCCCTCTCCTCCTCTCACCTTTTCCCTTCGTTTGTAGACTTCCATGCACAAAACTTCAGCTGTCTGTGACCAAGCAAAAAAAAACAAGCCAAACCTTCATATCATAACTGCCAACCGCTACACACAGCCTATCTACATCGCCGAAGCAACTTGAACTAACACATTAGTAAACCCGCTACAATCATGCAGCAAGCAGTTTAGTGGTTACACTGGCGAGCCCCAGTTGCAATACATTTATAAAATCAAAAGCTTACCTTGACTTGGAAGAGTTCCAGTGTTGGATAGCCATAGCCAGCCAGCAATCATAGCCTCCCTCTCTGTTTGAGTAGGCTAAACTAGCTAGCTGCATTTTCTAGCTAAGTGAAAGTAAAAACAAACAAAAAATATATCTCTTGCTTCCTCTTTATTTTGGTGTTAATTTTGGTGTTCGTGTCTGTGGGACCTATTTTCAATGTTTACTAAAAGAAAAGTAATACAATTAATTATTTTTTCAACCTGAGACTGATTGGCCTTGACTCATTTTCTGTGAAGAACATGTAAAATAACACATTTTCATTGAGTGCACACTGTGCACCCCCTTACACATTTATATTACATATATGGTGTTTGGGTCCACTGGACCCGAGGGTAATAAAAGTGTGGAAAAGTGTGTGTGTAGGTGAAAACAAGTAAAACTTTAACAAAAAGGTTTGCTGTGTGCCTTCACTCTGTCTTCATCCTCCCTGGGCCTGCTGTTTCAACATAGCACCAATAACCTGTCTGTCTCCCTGTCTGTCTGCCTGTCTCCCGCTTTTCTCGCACTCTGTACCCTTTACCCTCCCAGTTAGGGGGAGTGATGAGCTCTACAGCAGAGTCTCACAACTCAGTCGCTGGTTGAAAACTGTTTTCTGCCCCTCCCAAAAGATAGAATTTGTAGATAATTGGCCCTCTTTTTGGGACTCACCCACAAACAGGACCAAGCCTGGCCTGTTGAGGAGTGACGTACTCCATCCTAGCTGGAGGTGTGCTCTCATCTTATCTACGAACATAGACAGGGCTCTAACTCCCCTAGCTCCACAATGAAATAGTGTGCAGGCCAGGCAGCAGGCTGTTAGCCAGCCTGCCAGCTTAGTGGAGTCTGCCACTAGCACAGTCAGTGTAGTCAGCTCAGCTATCTCCATTGAGACCGTGTCTCTGCCTCGACCTAGGTTGGGCAAAACTAAACATGGCGGTGTTCGCCTTAGCAATCTCACTAGAATAAAGACCTCCTCCATTCCTGCCATTATTGAAAGAGATCGTGATACCTCACATCTCAAAATAGGGCTACTTAATGTTAGATCCCTCACTTCAAAGGCAGTTATAGTCAATGAATTAATCACTGATCATAATCTTGATGTGATTGGCCTGACTGAAACATGACTTAAGCCTGATGAATTTACTGTGTTAAATGAGGCCTCACCTCCTGGTTACACTAGTGACCATATCCCCCGCGCATCCCGCAAAGGCGGAGGTGTTGCTAACAATTACGATAGCAAATTTCACGTTTTCGTCTTTGGAGCTTCTAGTCATGAAATCTAGGCAGCCTACTCAATCACTTTTTATAGCTACTGTTTACAGGCTTCCTGGGCCATATACAGCGTTCCTCACTGAATTCCCTGAATTCTTATCGGACCTTGTAGTCATAGCAGATAATATTCAAATTTTTGGTGACTTTAATATTCACATGGAAAAGTCCACAGACCCACTCCAAAAGGCTTTCGGCGCCATCATCGACTCAGTGGGTTTGTCCAACAAGTCTCCGGACCTACTCACTGCCACAGTCATACTCTGGACCTAGTTTTGTCCCATGGAATAAATGTGGTGGATCTTAATGTTTTTCATCATAATCCTGGACTATCGGACCACCATTTTATTACTTTTGCAATCGCAACAAATAATCTGCTCAGACCCCAACCAAGGAGCATCAAAAGAAGTGCTATAAATTCTCAGACAACCCAAAGATTCCTTGATGCCCTTCCAGACTCCCCCTGCCTACCCAAGGACGTCAGAAGACAAAAATCAGTTAACCACCTAGCTGAGGAACTCAATTTAACCTTGCGTAATACCCTATACCCTATACCCTATACCCAATGCAGGTTAGCAAATGTGCGGGAGCACTGGTTGGTCGGGCCAATTGAGGTAGTATGTACATGAATGTATATTTAAAGTGACTATGCATATATGATAAACAGAGAGTAGCAGCAGCGTAAAAGAGGGGTTGGGGGGGGGCACAATACAGATAGTCCGGGTAGCCATTTGATTACCTGTTCAGGAGTCTTATGGCTTGGGGGAAAAAACTGTCAAGAAGCCTTTTTGTCCTAGACTTGGCACTCTTGTACAGCCTGCCATATGCGGTAGTAGAGAGAACAGTCTGGGGTGGCTGGGGTCTTTGACAATTTTTAGGGCCTTCCTCTGACACCGCCTTGTGTAGAGGTCCTGGATGGCAGGCAGCTTGGCCCCAGTGATGTACTGGGCCATATGCACTACCCTCTGTAGTGTCTTGCGTTCAGAGGCCGAGCAATTTCCGTACCAGGCAGTGATGCAACCAGTCAGGATGCTCTCGATGTTGCAGCTGTAGAACCTTTTGAGGATCTCAGGACTCATTCCAAATCTATTTAGTTTCCTGAGGTGGAATAGGCTTTGTCGTGCCCTCTTCACGACTGTCTTGCTGTGTTTGGACCATTCTAGTTTGTTGGTGATGTGGACACCAATGGTGTCAAAGGGTTTTCTAATGATCAATTAGCCTTTTAAAATTATAAACTTGGATTAGCTAACACAACGTGACATTGGAACACAGGAGTGATGGTTGCTGATAATGGGCCTCTGTACGCCTATGTAGATATTCCATTAAAAATCTGCCGTTTCCAGCTACAATAGTCATTTACAACATGAACAATGTCTACACTGGACAACAAAATTAGCTTTTCTTTAAAAAACAAGGACATTTCTAAGTGACCCCAAACTTTTGAACGGTAATGTATGTGAGTGAGTGAGTGAGATGTTAGTAAAATTCTTGAACTAAGAGTTTTCATCATTCTAGTTTGCAGTCGGTAGCAACAAGAAGAAGCGCTGCGATTTTTGAAAACAAGAATCTTTTTTTTGTTTTTAATAAACGAATGCCGCTTTTATTAACAAATGTGATCAAGCAGAGGTAAATGGCAAATATTAACCATGTACTGTATGCGGTCTATATTGATTGTAATTGATATAAATCATCATCTAAGTATTAAGTATTTTTACGTAAATTGTTATGGCTGTATTGTTTTAAAAACCCAATAATGTTGTGGGTCCATCAGACCCGCGAACATTGGGTGAATAACAAAAACATGAACACCACACAAGAGTTAAAGAAATGAATTAGTCCAAAATTGTTCCGTTATTGTCTTTCTCTCTATTTGAGTCAACTACTCACCAAATTTTTGCACTCTAGTGCCAACAAGCTGTAGCTTATGCTTCCAGTACTAGATTAATTCCCTGGTCCTTTGATTGGGTGGACAAAATGTAAGTTCATGCTGCAAGAGCTTTGATAGGTTGGAGGACGTTCTCCAGAAGGTGTCATAATTACTGTGTAAGTCTATCGAAGGGGGTGAGAACCATAGCCTCCTAGGTTTTGTATTGAAGTCAGTGCCCAGAGGAGGAGAGAGACTAGCTGTCCTCCGGCTATACCATGGTGCTACCTCTACAGAGTGCTCGTGAGGCTACTGTAGACCTTAATTGCAAAACAGTGTTTTTTTAAGAAATTATTTGGTGACGTGAATATATTTAGTATAGTTTAATCTAAAACGGTTAACTTGTTCAATGTTTCAAAATAATTTAAAAAAATATGAAATTCACTGCGGAGGATGGTTCTCCCCTTCCTCCTCTAGGAGCCTCCACTGCTATAGTCCCCCTACACCAAACCTGTTTGCTATACCTTATAGGACACCAGTCTAAACAGGACTCTCTCAAAGCCTGTTTGTCACATACAGTACCAGTCAAAAGTTTGGACACCCCTACTCATTCAAGGGTATTTCTTCATTTTTACTATTTTCTACATTGTAGAATAATAGTGAAGACATCAAAACTATGAAATAACACATATGGAATTATGTAGCAACCAAAAAACTGTGAAACAAATCAAAATATATTGCCAAGAGTGTGCAAAGCTGTCATCGAGGCAAGGGGTGGCTACTTTGAAGAATCTAAAATATAACATTGATTTGTTTATCACTTTTTTGGTTACAATGTGATTCCACATGTGTTATTTCATATGAGAGATAGTTGAATTGAGAGATAGTTGAATTGAGAGATAGTTGAATGGCTTGAGTGACAGTTTACGGCAGGGGTGTCAAACTCATTCCACGGAGGGCCTAGTGTCTGCAGGTTTTTGGTTTTTCCTTTCAATAAAGCCCTAGACAACCAGGTGTGGGGAGTTCCTAACTAATTAGTGATGTTAATTCATCAATCAAGTACAAGGGAGGAGCGAAAACCCGCAGACACTAGGCCCCCCGTGGAATGAGTTTGACACCTGTGGTTTACGGGGTTTAAGGGGGTAAAACTCTATATTCCACAGGTGGGCTGTATGTGTATGTGTCTGGCTGTGGAGAGGCGGAAGAGGGACAAACAAATTGGTTGGTGAGGCGTGGTGGGCAGATGCATGGCCTGACCCCTAGTATAGAGCTACATTCAGGCTTCAGTCCTGAAAACAATGGTAAGAGAGGATCCTGACATGAGATTTGAGCATGCCTTTTCCTACAGACCAAAGGTCAAGTGGCCTATTGTCTCTGTGGCCTGTGTGCATTCTACAAGGTATACATCCAGTAATAAAGAGTTTGGCAATCAAGAGAAAGAGGGGAACAAGGGAAAAGAATGTGTGTGATGCTTTCTACAGCCCTCCCCTGCATTTCTCTGTGCAGAATGGCAGCCTGTCCCAACCGGCCCCTATACAACAAGTAAGATATAAAAAGGAGAGGCTACTTCAAGGCAGAACAGGAGAGAACAAAAGATCGGAATGTTGCTTTTCTATAGGGATATCAGGAGGCCTTCTCGGCTCTGTCTGTCTCACTGGAGCCATTTTTGCTCTGAGTTAGGGAAATATCTGTCGAGAAACAAAGGGATTGCTATTTCATGCTTGTTTAAATCAAGATGGAAATTACAGTTGGCTTCAATTGAGATAACACTGACTGCTAAGGGACAGTTTTCTTTCAAAGAGATTCCTAATATGTTTTACTTTTCTCCAATAAAATTTTTCTCAAACTGTATCTAAATTTACATTGTATTCCATTGTAGGTTTTAGACACTCGATATCTTTCCTCAAACGTGTCTCTCTTGTCAAGCTAACAGGCAAAAGTGATCCCCCTTGGCCTGGACCTCTGTGTTTGCTCTTGTTAAACCTCCTTTTGAATGGCTTTAAAGTGGAAGTCTTTTCTACAGAGGAGTCAAATGGCAGCAACCCCTGAGCCCTCGAATTGTTACAGAGGTGGAAAAGAGGGACTGCACAGTCGAGTGAGTAAGCAAAGTGATGAAGGAGGTCTATTTTGATAGCAGGAGGTCAGAGGGAGGCTCACTAATCCAGGGAGAGAGGGGTCTTCTGTGGGTCAGTGCTGTTAGCAAAACACTATCCCCTTGAGCATACCCTGCACTACCTGCTGGGAGAAGCAGATTCTGGTCTCGACTCATCCAGCCACACAGAGTGAATGTCTGACAGAACTTGATCCAACACTGTAGGACACTGTCCACATCCTAAACCCTATCCCTGAATCTGTCTAAAACTCTGTTCTGAAATAATCCTGAATGTTTACTATTTCACTGTTTGTGTTACACGTATTATCTTTAACATTTGCCTAGTTTGCCTAGTTAAATAAAGGGAAAAAATAATAATAATACATTCTATTGTCTCTGGTAGAGTTTTAGGGAGATTAGAACAGTTTAAGGATTTACTAGGCTCAGTGATCAGCGTGAAGAAAGAGCTCCCTCTCCCATAGGAAATCCCAATCACTCACTGCCTGGCTTGGCAAGGCAACAGACCCAGTTAGAGTTAGATAGGGTGTTTCCCCAAACCTGGTCTGTTGTAGCGTTAACCCTGGTGCTGCAGCCTTTTACTGTCATACCAGGGATCAAATGATGAGGACATATAGAACATACAGATGTTTGTAATAGCCTTCTATTATGAACTTTCTCATACGACCACCTGGCTCTGATTTGGCAGAAGACTGTATGTAGTATACACTTGACGTTAGTTTTATGTGGGAGTATGATACTTAAAGAGGGGGGCTTTAAGTAAAACCAGGGTGACCCCGGCCCATTCATGTGCTTTGGCTGAATGATAATCAGGGGTCTGGACTTCTTTTGTACATTAGAAGGCTTGGGCTCAGTGACAGCAGTGCTAGTGTTGTTTTACAGTCAGTCTGCATTTGAAATGTGAACCAGATGAGGAGGGTCCACAGTAAATCAGTCTCTCCCAACTAATTAGAAATGCCTGCTGAGGGCTCTTTACTACACAGCCAGATCACAGATCATCACTGCATTTTCACATCAAAAGGAAATGACACAGGACACAAGGCAAGCCATTAGTGAGTATATTTCCCCAAAAAGATCACAGACATTTATTGGGCTGTTGATTACCTACAGATTGTCTGTTTTTTCTCCTGCTCTTAACTGGCAAGGAGACGGTGCAGCAAGGAGACGGTGCAGCACGTTGCATTGCACACTACAACCCCCTTGGGTTGTGCCGTGGCGGAGATCTTTGTGGGCTATACTTGGCCTTGTCTCAGGATGGTAAGTTGGTGGGTTGAAGATATCCCTCTAGTGGTGTGGGGGCTGTGCTTTGGCAAAGTGGGTGGGGTTTTATCCTGCATGTTTGGCCCTGTCCGGGAGTATCATCGGAAGGGGCCACAGTGTCTCCTGACCCCTCCTGTCTCAGCCGCCAGTATTTATGCTGCAGTAGTTTATGTGTCGGGGGGCTAGGGTCAGTCTGTTATATCTGGAGTACTTCTCCTGTCTTATCCGGTGTCCTGTGTGAATTTAAGTATGCTCTCTCTAATTCTCTCTTTCTCTCTTTCTTTCTCTCTCTCGGAGGACCTGAGCCCTAGGACCATGCCTCAGGACTACCTGGCATGATGACTCCTTGCTGTCCCCAGTCCACCTGGCCGTGCTGCTGCTCCAGTTTCAACTGTTCTGCCTGCGGCTATGGAACCCTGACCTGCTCACCGGACGTGCTACCTGTCCCAGACCTGCTGTTTTCAACTCTCTAGAGACAGCAGGAGCGGTAGAGATACTCTTAATGATCGGCTATGAAAAGCCAACTGACATTTACTCCTGAGGTGCTGACTTGCTTCACCCTCGACAACTACTGTGATTATTATTATTTGACCAAGCTGGTCATTT
Organism: Salvelinus namaycush; assembly: GCF_016432855.1. Taxonomy (NCBI): domain Eukaryota; kingdom Metazoa; phylum Chordata; class Actinopteri; order Salmoniformes; family Salmonidae; genus Salvelinus; species Salvelinus namaycush. The sequence continues at coordinate 36,427,792 of NC_052333.1, forward strand.
ATGAACATTTGAACATCTTGGCCATGTTCTATTATTATCCCCACCCGGCACAGCCAGAAGAGGACTGGCCACCCCTCATAGCCTGGTTCCTCTCTAGGTTTCTTCCTAGGTTTTGGCCTTTCTAGGGAGTTTTTCCTAGCCACCGTGATTCTACACCTGCATTGCTTGCTGTTTGGGGTTTTAGGCTGGGTTTCTGTACAGCACTTTGAGATATCAGCTGATGTAAGAAGGGCTATATAAATACATTTGATTTGATTTACCCTCAACTAATCTTTGGTACCAATGTTGAATTGGATTTTGTGGTGTTATTTATATATTGTGGCTGAGACAGACATTTAGGTACACTATCCTGTCTTGTTTGATAGTTTTGGTCCTCTGGAGAGCCTTTACCCCTTTGTGTGAATATTAACATAACTGAGCCATTTAGTATTCTCAAAGGTAATAAAGGAAATTATTTTCAGGTTCAATAAGCAACGCAATACCTATTTCAATCCATAACAGAATCATCTCGCTTACTTTCATATTCTCAAAAAGAAATGTGACCAAGTGCTATTTGGGAAGGAAATTAAAGTAATATTTAGAGTAAATAAAAATCCCAAAAGCAGTTCTTGACTTTGAAGCCCTTTGCGTTTTGAGAGAAACCCAAAACCGGGCCGTTTCTTCTGAGCCGGACTCGTTGAGTCGGGAGAGGAAATGCTCTGTGACACTAACAGGCTGAAGGAGGAAGTGTTGATGGACTGAATTAAACAAGGGGGAAAGGGCTGGGGGGGGGTTGGGCCGTGACACTAATGTTTTCCATTAATAAGATGGAAAAGCCCCGCTGCTATGCCACACACAGGCACACACATGCACACACACACACACACACACACACACACACACACACACACACACACACACACACACACTTATTCCCAGTGCACACACATCTTAGCTTTCACTGGCATACATTTGGGCACTCACCCATGCATATTTTGTGGAAGAAATTATACGTTTTGGGTTCAAACTGAAGATTAAAGCTTGGGGGGAAAAAATAGCACTATCAATATAAGCTCAGTATTTATCGTTGGATAACATGACGTTTTTTTTTTAAAAGAGCTGAAGAAAAAACGAGTCCTGCAATGCAGATACATATTGCACTAAAATAAGCAATAAGTTGCCATGAGAACAAATGTATTGGCACTAAAAGAAATGTAGTCTATAAAATGGCAATATGTTTCAGTCAACATCCTCTAAAAAAGAAAACAGATTTGAACTATTATTGGGCTACTGTAACTCAACAGTCCACATGCAATGTGTTTTCAATTACAGCTCTTAAGCTGTCTAAGGAAATGTATGGTAACTTCAAGAGGAAATATTTTACATGTGAGTTCCATAAGAGCAGCACGACTTAGTTCAGCTGACATTGACTGTATAAACTCTTACAGGCTCCCTATCTTTCCCACACAGACATCCATTCTGAGATGAATAGTCAGTAGTAACTTACTAAAGTAACTGATTTATTTTTGTCCAGTCCAGAATAAAGAGGCCAAATGGTACCCTATATCGTGGGTATTTTTTCTCTCTGTACAAACTGTGTGCTTCTCTCCACATCAGGGCAGTATGAACAACACGGGGAGTATGATGAAAGCATGTTTTGATCGACTAAATCTGTAAGCTACTTTTCAAAGTTGGCTTTAGGAGGCACAAGGCATGGGAGAGGTCAGTGTGTACGGGCATTAACACTGGGGTCAGACCAGACCTCCCACCGCGCTGTTATTCATCTAAAAGAAGCGGCAGGTTGGCTTTGCCAAGCTTCCCTCATTGTCCTGATAAGATTGTCAATCAGCTCTGCTCCATACCCTCACCCAGACTACTGTCTGGAACATGGAACCTCCTAGCCATGTAGCCATAATACATTTGAACCTATCCTTGATTCTCTCCTCGCTTTCCTTCATTGTCATTCGATTTTTTACCAGTAATGACTCCCCATCTGGCTCGTTTGTAAACGCATTTTGAGAAGAATGTACGATTGTGTATACCTACTCTATTCAAAGTGGTATCATCTTCAAGAGAAAGGTGACTATAAGAAATCTAGCGAGTGTTATCTAATATTGAGAACCAAAACATGGACATATCACCATTACCATGGATTTGATCCACCCTGCACCCAAAGACGTTTGTTTAGGGACTATTGAGTTGAGCACTCCAATTCTTGATCCCATAGGTTTGATCAACTCATTGGTCAGGGGGGTAAGTAGCAGAGGTCCTGGCTCCACTCTTTCACCTTTTGGTGTTGATTGCTCTGAGAGCCCTAAATCTAGATGGGGGGGGGGGGGTTCCCATGGAGATTAGACGATCTGTCTTGAAGCTGTTTCAACAAGACGCTTGTGGAGGGTCAGAGGTCAATTGCATAGTAGTGCCTAATGGTAGCAAATAACGTCAATCACCTTAAATGTACCAGCGGCGAGACTTGTGCCGGACTTTGAGAGGAATGTTGGGAATCCGGGGGTTAATCTGGTGCCATGAGGCGGCAGACGAAGACACACACATACACATGCACAAGCAATCATACACACACACATACACACACAAGCACGCACATCCAAAGGGTTCTCCCTTATAGGAGTTGGGGGAACACACTCACTTATTGTCTACCCTCAGTGGTTGATTAGTTTATGACCTCATTTAATGTCAGACATTATCATTTGTAGAATCAGCATAGATGAGATCAAGAACGAATGGGTGTACAGTAATCTCCTTGTTACTATTTCCCTAGTTATGGTGGCAGAGGTGAGATATTCCTCCCACAATGGTAGATCTTTGAGTTCGTTAGGGGCCGCTTCTGAACCGAGTTGAGCAAGCGTAAATGGAACATAATTCCCTTTTTATATACTTTTCTCTCTATGTGTATTCTGACCTTGAAATGATGCATGAGAATAGCATGCTATTCACTGGCTATTCACTTGGGGTGGAGATGGAATAAATGAAGATGTGCCGGAGGTGTTTCTACAGATACGCTGTATTCTAACCATGACTTAAATGCTTTACGTGTGGGGAAAGGGTTCATGTGTGTGTATATATCTTTGCGCTTCATTTAGTTAGTCTGCCTTTTAATTAGTTAAGCAGCTTTACGTGCGTGGAAACCATGAATATGGTCTAGGGAACTTCCCAGTTCCAAGTGGAAAAAGCATCGACTGTATTTTTTTTAGACGTAAATAAGACCATTCTCCATGCACTGACATTTACAACTTAATAAGAGCTATTGATAAGAGATAAGTAAATGAGTCATCCATTTGGATAAAGGAATTGTAAATATAAATGATACTTCTTTTAGATCTATTTTTACCTTATAATCACTGTAGACAAATGTGAAACCAGTCATACGCCAGCAAATTGAAGCATGCTTTGTCATCCTGAGGGTCCCAGAGATAAAAAATGTAGCATAGTTTTGTTTGATAAAATCAATTCGTATGTTCAAATGTAGGAACTGGACTCCCATCTGAAAGTATGGCCTTTCTCTTGCATTTCAAAGATGATTGAAAAAACATGTTTTTTTGTTTGTCTTATCTTTTACCAGATCTAACGTCTTATATTCTCCTACATTCATTTCACATTTCCACAAACTTCAAAGTGTTTCCTTTCAAATGGTATCAAGAATATGCATATCCTTGCTTCAGGTCCTGAGCTACAGGCCGTTAGATTTGGCTATGTCATTTTAGGCGAAAATTTAAAAAAAGGGTATGATCCTTTTTAACTTGCAGGGAATGGCATTCTTGAATGTCGTAGTTGGGGTAGTAGGCTACCCCAACTTTTTCTGTCTCCTATTTCTATCATCGTTAAATAATAGCCACCATCAGTATCGACGGTCAGTTGGCCTAATAACCACACATATTCAAATGGCAATTTACTGTTAGTTCCCAATAGTTGGTACTAACTACATTATCACTCCATTTAATTACATTGTTTTGTTTACCTTAATTTGCTTCCTCTCATCACCACCACATGGCTGTTGCTGAGGATAATTACTAACAGTTGATATAAAAAAAGACGTGGGCTAATTAAATCGTTATGGAGCAGAGCGCAGACCAAGCCGTAACAGTTTGAACCCGAAGCATGGCGCAATACTTGGCCATGTCATCACACGGCCAAGTATTGGTATAGCCTACTATTGTACACTATTCTCCCAATTATAATTCTATGTACACACATTTTACAACATTACCATGGGTTGAAAAACTGAATTTGGCCATTTTCAGAATAAAACTTTCTTTCATGTGTAAATAATATCCTGAACCAGTTCTCTGTCTGTGAACAAAATTCAAACTTAAAAGGTACACTGTATTTAAAGGGATGGTTTAAGATAAATGTACTGAAAACCGTATTGAATGAAAACTCCACGAGAAACTCTTTTGGCCAGCAAGTTGGAGGTTTTTCAGCAGTTGAATGAAATGTACTCAGAGTGTCCAAGGTAACCACACCTGCTGAGCGCTTTACGGAACTGAATAAGGAAAGTCTGAATACCAAATACCGAGAAGTACGTAGGTAAGGCGTGTGTAGGAAAGGCATTTAGGACTCAGCCATTCGTATGTTGGAATCGGCCCCTATATGATGAGAGCTACTGCACCAATGCCCTCCATTTTAAACCATACATGATTTGTAAGGCTTCCAGAAATGTACTTTGTAATTAATGACCCTGCCTTAGGCGAGTCAACAGATGACGAGCTGTGTAACCATAACAACGTAGATGAGTCATACCTACGGAGCTCTCACCTGGCCCGTCGGCTCTGCCAAAGACTGCTTCCCAAATGGCACCCTATTGCCATTTGGGACGCATATGAGTGTGATTTCCTCACCGGGGCGAAACGCTTCTAAAGAAGCCTGCTCAACTCCTGCAGGTTACAGTCCACTTCACCTATCAGTCTCCCGATTCACTGACTGAGTCCTAAATGACACCATATGAGCCTTGGTCAAAAGTAGTGCTCAATATAGGGAAGAGGGTGCCATTTGTGACGCACACACTCTGTACCCTGGGATAGATGGTTGATTGGCCACAATTATGTACACAGTAACAAATGACATCAGAACATCTACGGTAAGACTTCCACCCATAGGGGTTCATTACACTATTTGTTTAGGGTTTGGAGTTGTTCTGATGAAATGTTTTACCTTGTTATGTTGCCTTAGGGATTTATGTAAGGTAAATCCGTAAAATGTCAAGGGACCTCGGTCGGCATATCTCAGGGCGTATAATCTCACATTACTGTGTCTGCATGCGAGTGTGCATGTGTGTTTTGCGCCACGTGTACAGCCCCAACTACTGTCTGCAGCCTGGCTCAAGCCCACAGTGTCTGGCTACTTTTTGGCATCTGACGGGTGTGAGGAAATGTAGATCTAGATTGTGTTCTTTTTGTGGTGACTATTCTGTCCAGGTCCCTCTATAAAAAGTATTCTGCTGGGAATTGCACATGTCAGTCTGGATCAGTCTGGGACAGTTTATGGCAGTCCATCAATATGTCTCACATTGAAAGGAAATATTGATGATGTTTGTGGTGAGTGATTTGTACACAGAGCAGTCACTGTGACACTGACTCCACACCATGCCCAGGACACTAATAAAGAGTCCATCTGGCCAGGGACAAACATTACCTTATTGCCCTGTCTGGTGGACAAGTAAGACAGAGAAAAACATTTACACCAGATATATGTTGGTTTATTACACTCTTAGAAAAAAGTTGTTCCAAAAGGGTTCTTCAGCTATCCACATAGGAGATCCCTTTTTGGTTCCAGTGAGCAAGGGCGTCATTAAGGGGGGGGGGGGGGGGGGGGGGGGGGACATTAATGATTAATGGGGCTCTAGCCTGGTAGGGGCACCTAAATGTTTAGAGAAATATTTGTTTATCATTTAAAAAATGTTAGACAAAAAATTCTGTGATGAAAATTAAAATGTATAACCATAATCAGATCAGGCATCTCTACCCAAATATCCTGTTTATACCCCCCATAATGCACATGGTTTGGTCTATTCTCGACGAGGAGAAAAAATACAGCTGATCTGACAGTTGCTCCGGCATGTAGCCTAAGATAACCACCATGCCCCCCTCAAAAACGAATTTCTTGAAAAGGAAAGAAATGAAACAGAGACAGATACAGCAAAATTCAGGAAAAAAATTACTCACTACGATTAAAAACGAAAAAAACGAGGAGAAGGATTTGAGTGGTAACGATGGCGCTGGAGGGTAGGGCTGCCATCTTATCGGCTCTCGACCAATCATGCTATTTTGTTAGTTTTTTTGCGTTGTTCGTAACTTGTATTGTACATAATGTTGCTGCTACCGTCTCTTTTGACCGAAAGCGCTTCTGGACATCGGAACTAGGATTAACCACCTCAAATTAGACAAGGAGTTCTTCTTCAATGAGTCGGACGTGAGGGATAAACTTCAGACACCTGACCAGGCCCTGATCCACGTGATTCGCTGGAGAAGGAAACTGAGATTGAGGCAAAAGATCAGGGTGCCTTGCGAGGATCAGGCGACGAGTGGCTAATCTGCCCTTGCCTTCCGTTCTGCTAGCTAACGTCCAATCGCTCCAAAATAAATGGGATGAACTGAAAGCACGTATATCCTACCAATGCGAAATTAAAAACGGTAATATCTTATGTTTCACTGAGTCGTGGCTGAACAACAACATTAAGAACATACAGCTGGCGGGTTATACACTCTATCGGCAAGACAGAACAGCAGCCTATGGTAAGACACAGGGCGGGGGCCTATGCATTTATGTACACAACAGCTGGTGCACAATATCTAAGGAAGTCTCAAAGTTTTGCTCACCTAAGGTAGAGTATCTCATGATAAGCTGTAGACCACACTATCTACTAAGAGAGTTTTCATCTGTATTTTTTGTACCTGTCTACATACCACCAAAGAGCGAGGTTGGCACTAAAACCGCACTAAATGAGCTGTGTTCCGCCATAAGCAAACAGGAAAACGTTCATCCAGAGGCGGCTCTCCTAGTGGCCTGTGACTTTACTGCAGGGAAACTTAAATCTTTTCTACCTCATTTCTACCTGCATGTTAAATGTGCAACCAGAGGGGGAAAAAATCTAGACCACCTTTACTCCACCCACAGAGACGCATATAAAGCTCTCCCTCGCCCTCCATTGGGCAAATCTGACTGTAACTCTATCCTCCTGATTCCTGCTTACAAGCAAAAATTAAAGCAGGAAGCACCAGTGACTAGGTCTATAAAAAAGTGATTAGATGAAGCAGATGCTAAACTACAGGACTGTTTTGCTAGCACAGACTGGAATATGTTCCGGGATTCTTGCGATGGCATTGAGGAGTACACCACATCAGTCACTGGCTTTATCAATAAGTGCATCGAGGATGTTGTCCCCACAGTGACTGTAAGTACATACCTCAACCAGAAGCCATGGATTACAGGCAACATGACGGGTAGAGCTGCCGCTTTCAAGGAGCGGGACTCTAACCCGGAAGCTTATAAGAAATCCCGATATGCCCTCCAACGAACCATCAAACAGGCAAAGCGTAAATACAGGACAAAGATCGAATCGTAATGCACCGGCTCCGACGCTCATCGGATGTGGCAGGGCTTGCAAACTATTACAGGCTACAAAGGGAAGCACAGCCGAGAGCTGCCCAGTGACACGAGCCTACCAGACGAGCAAAATAACTTATATGCTCGCTTTGAGGCAAGTAATACTGAAACATGCATGAGAAGTATGGGAGTAAGACCTTTAAACAGGTAAAAATTCACAGATGGGCCAGATGGATTACCAGGACGTGTATCCAAGCATGCGCTGACTAACTGACATTTTCAACCTCTCCCTGTCTGAGACTGTAATACCAACATGTTTCAAGCAGACCACCATAGTCTCTGTGCCCAAGAACACTAAGGTGACCTGCTTAGGTGACTACCGACCCGTAGCACTCACATCTGTAGCCATGAAATGCTTTGAAAGGCTGGTCATGGCTCACATCAACACCCAGAAACCCTGGACCCACTCCAATTTGCATACTGCACCAACAGATCCACAGAGGATGCAATCTCTATTGCACTCCACACTGCACTTTCACACCTGGACAAAAGGAACACCTATGTGAGAATGCTATTCATTGACTACAGCTCAGCGTTCAACACCATAGTGCCCTCAAAGCTCATCACTAAGATAAGGACCTTGGGACTAAACACCTCCCTCTGCAACTGGATCCTGGACTTCCTGACGGGCCGCCCCCAGGTGGTAAGGGTAGGTAACAACACATCCGCCACGCTGATTCTCAACACAGGGGCCCCTCAGGGGTGAGTGCTCAGTCCCCTTTTGTACTCCCTGTTCACTCATGACTGCACGGCCAGGCACGACTCCAATCATTAAGTACGCTGATGACACAACAGTGGTAGGCCTGATCACCGACAACGATGAGACAGCCTATAGGGAGGAGGTCAGAGACCTGACCGTGTGGCACAAGGACAACAACCTCTCCCTCAACGTGATCAAGACAGGAGATGATTGTGGACTACAGGAAAAGGAGGACTGAGCACACCTCTATTCTCATCGACAAGGCTGTAGTCTAGTTATGGATAGGGGGCAGTATTCGGAAGTTTGGATGAATGAGGTGCCCAATGTAAACTGCCTGTTACTCAGGCCCAGAAGCTATGATATGCATATAATTGGTAGTATTGGATAGAAAACACTCTAACTTTTCCAAAACTGTTAGAATAATGTATGTGAGTATAACAGAACTGATATAGCAGGCAAAAACCCGAGGAGAATCCATCCATGATTTTTTTGGGGGGGCTCACCACTCATTATAATGGCTGTCTTTGGGAATATAAAAGGAATACCTCCCAGATTGCAGTTCCTAGGGCTTCCAGTAGATGTCAACAGTCTTTAGAAAGAGTTTCAGGCTTGTTTTTTGAATAAAGAGCTAGAATTTGTAGTTTTTCTAAGTGGCTCCCATTTTGGCTGTAGTGTTTGTAGCGCGCTCCGGTGAGGGCGCGCACTTCGTTATTTATCTCCGGTAATGAACATACTATTCTCCGTCTTAAATTTGATAGTTTATTTACATATTAGGGTACCTGAGGATTGATTAGAAACGTTGTTTGACTTGTTTGGACGAAGTTTATTGGTGACTTTCGGGACTCAATTTTATGCATTTTGAACGAGGGAAACCGGTTGATTACTGAGTCAAGCGCACCAACTAAACTGACTTTTTTGGGATATAAAGAAGGACTTTATCAAACAAAATGACCATTTGTTAAGTAGCTGGGACCCTTGTGATTGCAACCAGAGGAAGATCTTCAAAGGTAAGTGATTTAGTTTATTGCTATTTCTGACTTTCGTGACGCCTCTGCTTGGTTGGAAAATGTATGTAATGCTTTTGTGTGCTGGGCACTGTCCTCAGATAATCGTATGGTGTGCTTTCGCCGTAAAGCCTTTTTGAATCTGATAACGCGGCTGAAATAACAAGAAGTTAAGCTTTTAAACGATGCATAACACTTGTATTTGCATGAATGTTTAATATTACGAATTTTGTATTTTGAATTTCGTGCTCTGCAATTGCACTGGATGTTGACGAGGCCGGGCGCTAGCGGCACGCCTATCCCAAAGAGGCTAGCAGGTTGAGAGCTTCAAGTTCCTTGGCGTCTACATCACCAACACCAAGCACCAAGCACACCAAGACCGTCGTGAAGAGGGCACAACAAAACCTATTCCCTCTCAGGAGGCTGAAAATATTTGGCATGGGTCCTCAGATCCTCAAAAGGTTTTACAGCTGTACCATCGAGAGCATCCTGATGGGTTGCATCACTGCCTGGTATGGCAACTGCTTGTCCTCCGACCGCAAGACACTACAGAGGGTAGTGCTTACGGCCCAGTACATCACCGGGACCAAGCTTCCTGCCATCCAGGACTTCTATACCAGGCGGTGTCAGAGTGCAAATAGTCTGGGTAGCCATTTGATTAGCTGTTCAGGAGTCTTATGGCTTGGGGGTAGAAGCTATTTAGAAGCCTCTTGGACCTAGACCTAGTCATAAACTGTTCTCTCTGCTCCCGCACGGCAAGCGGTACCGGAGCGACAGGTCTAGGTCCAAGAGGCTTCTAATCAAAGGGCTAACCATACTATTTGCACCCCCCCCCCCCATACGCTGCTGCTACTCTCTGTTATTATCTATGCATAGCCACTTTAATAACCCTACCTGTATGTACATAATTACATCAATTACCTCGACACTGGTGCCCCCGCACATTGACACATTGACTCTGTACCGGTAGCCCTTGTATATAGCCCCTGTATGTAGCCTACCTATCCATGCTGTAGATGCTACTACTACTACTGCTGTAGACAAAGATCCCAATGTGTGTCTACTACATGAAGTTGAAACAGCGGACCTTGGAGGTGAGGCAATTGTTTTGTAGCAGCAGCAGCATAACTAGAGATTGAACAAGCAAGTAATAAGGGAAAGGAAGAGTATGGGCAGATTTGAAGTGAAGAAGATGAGGTTTTAGATGATCCAGCACTGTGGCCAGAGAAAGTACAAGATCATGAAAGAGAAGCTATTGTTCGCAGACTAGCCAACAGGTGTGGTGAGGAGACAGAACTGTGTAAAATCATGCCCCCAGACTCAGAAGGCTAGCCATTCCCCAACTATTTACAGTACAGTAAGTCAGCAAACGGAAGAGAAAAGATGCAGCGAGACTGGCTTATAGATTGTAAGATTGTAAGATTGTAAAGGCATTATATAGCATTCCATGTGTTTTTTTTCTCATGAGCAAAGTAAACCATCACCCAGTTCTCTGAATAGTAAGGATGGCTATAAGATATGATCAGTGAAATGGCGGAGAATGTATGACAAACCACCAGAGCATGAGGATGGTGTGTCTTACAAGAACTGTTACTGGAAATTGAAAAATCTGCAGCATACTATAACAACAGCTACAGGTATAGACAATCAGCTGCAGAAACAAATCCAGTCAGAAACTTCTAGAATGGATTTTGGATGTGACACTGTACTTAGCATCTAGGAATCTGCCATTCCGGGGGAAAATCACTCAATCTTGATGATGTACATAATGGACATTACCGAGGCTTACTTGAACTGTTGTCAAATGATGTCCCCATTACATGAGCACTTACAGAAAGTCAGGGACAAAAAGAAAGGAGCACAGCTGACTCATTACCTCACAGCCCTGAGAGACAAAACAAATTCATAGGAATATGTGGTCAAAGGGTTTTGAAAGCAAAACTTTATGAGATAGAAAATGGTTACATGTGACTCGGTTACATGTGATGCAACTCCAGACATTTCCCATACTGAGAAAAATGTATTATTGGTGAGATATGTACAAAAAGATAAAGTTCAGGGAACAGGTGAATTGGAAATAATTGAACGTTTTCCTGATTTTAAAGAGTTTGCTAGAAAGACAGGCAGTGACATTTCTGAAATGATTTTGAGTGCATTGGAAGGGCATGGTATTGACATAGCAGATTGCCGTGGTCAAGGCTATGATAACGGTGCAAATATGTCAGGGAAAGGGAAGGGAGTTCAAGCACACATACTGCAAAAGAATCCACTGGCCACATACTCACCTTGTGCCTCCCACACTCTTAATCTTGTGGGTGTACATGCAGCTCAGTCGTGTCCAGAAGTATCAACCTTTTTTTGCTGTGTGAATCGTTAATCATTTTACAATCTGTGCCAGCCCAGAGCGATGGGCCATTGTCAAGGAAAATACTTTCTGCTGTCTTAACTGCCTTTCAGACACCCAATGGAGTGAGCGTATTGCTGAGGTCCGACCAGTGGCAACTCATTTACCATCTATCATCAAGGCCCTAGACATGCTTCTTGCTACCTGCAGCCTGACAAACGAAGCCAAATCTGAGGCAAAAGGTCTGAAAAGCGACGTCATGTCTTTCAAGGCAATCTCCTGCTGACTTTCTGGTGTAAAAGTTTTGTAGTGTATTGAGAATAGAAGCCTAATCCTTCAGTCAGGAAATATTTCTCTGGACACTGAAGCAGCTCACAATAAGACACTACAGGAAGAAATACATGCTCTGCGTAATCAATGGTGACGCTCTTCTGGCAGAAGCCTCCATGGTGGCAAATGAAATGGGTGTAACTACTCAGTTCCACAGTGAACAGAGGAGCCACCAGAATTTTTTTTTTTAAATTTTAAAATTTCGGTGATGAGACTGAAGATGACATAGCAGATGAACAGAAGTCAGACGCTGGATTTCGCAACACAGTGTTTTATGTGGCTCTGGATAGTATAATCAGTCATTTGGACATGCAGTTCCACACGATTGCAGCATTATGCGAGGAGTTTGCCAATACTTACATTTAGGAAAATGACTGAAAATGACTGAAAACCAAATTCGTGGTATCTTGCCACAGATTGAGAAACAAGTACTCCAAAGATCTCACAGATGGATTTGAAAATGAAGTGCGACATCTAAAGACGATATATCGTTCCACTTTTTCAGATGGTCTTTCTCCTGTAGAGCTCCTAAATGCCATACACAAGATGCAGCTACAGAGGATTTTTGGAGAGGTGTGCATTGCACTGCAAATCTTCTGTACAATGGCTGCAACAGTTGCTGGAGGTGAACGTGCCTTCAGTAAGCTGAAACGTATAAAGAACTATCTAAAGATCTACAATGTGCCAAGACAGGTTGAACAGCCTTGCCATCCTTTCAATTGCAAACCAGTTAGCTAGAAAATGTAATTTTAAAGACATTATAAATGAGTTTACTCACAAGAAGGCTCGACGCTGGGCTCTGGTGCAGTTTAACCTCTGAGTTTTGTTTACATGGAACAAACACAAGGACAAACGCCTTAACCTGTTCTACCCAAGCCTGCCCGGGGACTGTTTCAGAGTATTTTCTGCTGTGGTTTATCTCCTGTTGAACTTACTCAGGAATGCCCACATAATGTCTTGAAACTAAAATTTCAGTTTCACAGATGCTTGTTCTAGGTAGGTAACACATTTATGCCTGCAGTCTACATAGTTCAGGATTTTTTTACATTTTGGGTATGTTATTTAGGAATTATGCATAGGGCAGAAGAGGGTTAACCTTGTTTATAAGAATTGGTAATAAATTCTTTAATGTGAAACATGGATCATTGGTAATGTCTTCATTAAAACTGACTACAATAATCAGGAATATTAAAAAATTGTCGCCAATTGTGTAGTTATTTATAATAAAGCATTAGAAAAATCTCATGACACAGACAGCTTTAGTTAACATTAGCAACCAAAAATGTTTGCAATACTGTAAATATAGGCAAAGGATGAAGGTGGAAACTAGAATCTGCACGATTGTAGTATAGAGCAGCAGAAACTTATAGTTAGTACATTTAATAACACATATTGTTTAGTAATTGATTTTAATCTGAAACATTCTGATTTCTATGTTAGGGACCCGGTAGCCAAGGAGATCCCTTTTGGGTTCCATCTAGAACTGTCTGTTGAAAGGGTCCTACATGGAACCTAAAAGGGTTCTACCTGGAACCAAAAGGGTTCTTCAAAGGGTTCTCCTATGGGGACAGCCGAAGAACCCTTTTAGATTCTAGATAGAATCCATTTTTCTAAGAGTGTATCATACATTACATAATTACTAATGTATCATTTCCTACACTTTCCCTCTCCATTAACACATTTGACTGTGGCTTAAACTTACCTTGCTTCTCTTCACTTCATACACATATTTGTATATAGCTCCTATAGAATGATGTAAGCGAATTTTCATTATCTACCAGTTGTGAACCCTTTCTCCACTCTTCGTAATACCAGTGAGAACTGTCCCAGGCAGCTGTCCTTTGGCCTTCAGGCCGGACTTGTCACTTTTACTTCACATAGGTACTGTATCGCCCATTGATGGCTGCTTTAACACACTGAGTCGCATCGACACGCAAAAGGAAGTCATTTTTTACAACCTCCAAGCACCACTGACCAAGTTTAAAAGATAGCTTAATTCTGCTGTTGACCTTATTATGGCTAAATGAATGTGTCCTGTAAAGGCTGAGCCTGTTAGCTCCAGCAAGGTACAAGGGACAGAGGTTAATGACCTCAACGCTGCACCGAGAGACTAACTTTCAAGTTTGGCTTTATTTCTTCATACAGACTAATAAATGTGTCTTGTAAAAAAAACCTGCAAAGCAGCATGGCTAATTCTCTGGATCCTCTCTTTGACCACATCATCATCACATCAATCCATTTGTCACAAGAATCAGTTATTACAATCATCATACTCAATATTTCCTTCCATGGCGAAGTATGAGAAACATTCTAAACTTTATACTTGCATTTTATGTAAGAATCCATCTTGAAAATCCTCCTTAATGTTTGGTACAGTAGTCAGAGGAAATGAGGTAATGAGATCTTCACTGGGAGTGCACAGTGTGTCTATAGATGCACTGACCCATGTCAACCCAGATAGGTCCAGTGAAGTTAAAAGGTGAATTGGATCACGGCACTCAGTCAGCCACTTAACCAAGAACCTCCTGATGAGGGCTTAGCAGCAGCAGTGAAAGCAACCTAATGAGTAATAAGTAATCAACACTATTCCCCCCAGCCTCGCTAATGCCGCCAAACAGCCACCACAGACAGACAGCATGTGCTACCGCCATTTACAACGTGCAGAGAAACTGCAGTTGTGTTTTGACTGTTGCTTTGTGCACAGAACAATACATGGAAAGCCACAATGTTAGACTGTACTGTAATGCACATAATTAGAGATAATGAAAGCAAATACATTTTGGTGAATTGACTTAGTGTGTAAGGCTTTGATTTATAGGCCTTGGGCAGTATGTAATCCTTGCCATTGCCAGGCCATGAGAAAGCTTTGATTAATAACATGAAGTGGAAGTTGGTGCCTTACCATCTGGAGTTTTACCTAAACGAATGACTTCATAAGTACTCATTGGCTATGCTCCATTCCCACTTCATATTCCTGGAAAGGGATTCTGGGTGCCAATACTGAGGGCATCTGGGTAAGCGCCAGTCAGAGGACCATTGAAAACCACACAATTCATCTG
Source organism: Salvelinus namaycush (assembly GCF_016432855.1). NCBI lineage: Eukaryota > Metazoa > Chordata > Actinopteri > Salmoniformes > Salmonidae > Salvelinus > Salvelinus namaycush. Next base: position 36,442,828 of record NC_052333.1, read on the forward strand.
ATTGTAGTATTACAGTTCACTAGTATTTTTGCCCTGTGTGGCTCAGTGAATAGAGCAAGGTGCTTACAATGCCAGGATCGTGAGTTTGATTCCCGCTGGGGCCACCCGTATGAAAAATGTGTGCGTGCAAGACTGTAGTCGCTTTTGAATGAGGAACGTTTGCTAAATGACATGGTATGTTGTTGTATTAATGAAACACAGAAAGCATAGTGTTTTTCAGACTTCTACCATATCTGGTGTGCGATAGGTATGACTTCTTTGCACTCTTGAAAATAGTCATTTGAGGGCTTGTTTTTGTGGTGGTGTAGGCCTGTTTTGTCTGAGAAACAGGGATCAAGGCAATGGATTATGGCAAAGGTGAAATAATAATCTTTTCAAAGGTCAAAAAGGTCAAAAAGATACTACATTTAAGCAGACACTCTTAACTGCTTTGCTCAAGGGTACATCAACAGATTTTTCACCTAGTCGGCTCAGGGATTCAAACCAGTTACCAGTTTCAGTTACTGGCATAAAACTCTTAACCGCTAGGCTAACCACCGGGGTCTCCTTGGAGATGTTAAGCCCCGACTTCTTCCTTATGGGCTTCTCATTCCAGATCTGATCCGGAGGTACCTGCGTCTTCGTCCTCTGTTCTGTCTACCGCTCCGGTGGCTACTACCTCGGGTTCAGATCCTTAGCACTCCCACCCTCATCAGACCGTGTGGCTGCCTGAGAGACCGGCCCATTCAACATCACCAGCTGTCATCATCGGCAGCTCGACGGTGAGAAACATCTAGGTTCCCAATGCCCTTTGCTACCCAGGAGCATGAGTACAGAACATCACAAGGATGCTTCTGACTGTTCTACGGCAAATTGGCGGGAGCTGACGCTGTCGTAGTCCATGTGGGGTCAAACGACATCAGGAGGGTTAGCTCGGGACATCTAAAAATGTATTTTAAAGAACTGATTTTGGCATTAAAAGACTCCAAAAAGCCAAAAGATTAATGTGAAAGATTCAGCAGGCTAATGGCTAAAACATGACTGTAGCTCTGCTGGAATCCCTTTTATAGATAACTTTGACATCTTCTGGAAACAGAAGGTGCTCTACAGGACTGAGTCCATCCAATCATCTTGGATCCTGGATTCTGTCCACGCATTTCAAGGCTGCGTTGAAACAATGACTTATCAATGACCCAAGACCAGCTCAGTTAATCCCTACCATTGTGACAATGAGTCGTCATAATGCTGCATCAAATGTACATTATCCTAGGGGTGTTGGCAGACACAATGTAAGTAGTTAAACAAAGCTAAAAAAATAATTATGTCACCAGCTCCAATATAAATAAATTTAGCAAGTCTACTTCTGATAAGCTTCCCAGTAAAGCATTAAAAACAATCAAGCAACCCAGAAAAGTGCTAAATATAGCCCAGCCTGAGAAACAAGGTCCATGAAGTCAATAACTTGCTTGTAAAAGATGACAATCATATTCTATCTCTGAAACTCACTTAAATAATACCTTTGATCATACAGTGGTAGCAATACATGGTTATAACATCTAACGGAAATACAGAAATGCCAACGGGGGCGGTGTTGCGGTTTATATTCAGAACCACATTCCTGTAAAGCGTCAGGTTCATCTGCCTCACCTAAAGCCCATTCTTGTGGGAAGGTGCTATAGACCAAGTGCTAACAGTCAGTATCTGGATAATATGTGTGAAATGCTTGAATAGGCTATGTGATATAAACAGAGAAGTATATTTTCTGGGTGATTTAAATATTGACTGGGTCTCATCAAGCTGCCCACTCAAGAAAAAAGTTCAAATTGTAAGCAGTGCCTGTAACCTGGTTCAGGTTGTCAGTCAATCTACCAGGGTATTTACAAACAGCACAGGAATAAAATCATCAACATGTATTGATCACATCTTTACTAATGCTGCAGAAATTTGCTTGAAAGCAGTATCCAAATCCATAGGATGTAGTGATCACAATATAGTAGCCATATCTAAGTTTCAAAGGCTGGGCCTAATATAGTGTAAGAGGTCATACAATAAATATTGTAGTGATTCATATGTTGATGATATAAAGAATATTTGCTGGTGTGTAATGAGGAGCAACCAAACAATGCACTTGACACATTTATGAAATTGCTTATTCCAGTTACTAATAAGCACGCACTCAGTAAGAAAATGTCTGTAAAAAAGTGTTGAATCCCATTGGATTGATGAGGAATTGAAAAATTGTATGGTTGAGAGGGATGAGACAAAAGGTATGGCAAATAAGTCTGGCAGCCCAACTGATTGGCAAATGTATTGCAAATTAAGAAATCATGTTAGTAAACTAAATAAAAAGAGACTATACTATGAAACAAACGTAAATTATATAACGAATTATAGTAAAAAGCTTTGGGGCACTTTAAATGAAATTTGGGGAAAAAAGCCAACTCGGGTCCTTCATTCATTGAATCAGATGGCTCATTCATCATAAAACCTAGTGGTATTGCCAACTACTTTAATTACTTTTTCATTGGCAAGATAAACAATCTTAGAGATAACATGCCAGCAACAAAAGCTGAGACTACACATCCAATTATATCTGACCAAATTATGAAAGACAAGGATTGTACTTTTGAATTCCGTAAAGTCAGTGGAAGAGGTGAAAAAAGTATTGTTATCTATCAACAATGACAAGCCACCGGGGTCTGACAATCTCGATGAAAGATTACTGAGGATAATAGTGGACGACATTGCCACATCTTCAATTTAAGCTTACTAGAAAGTGTGTACCCTCAGGCCTGGAGGGAAGCTAAAGTCATTCCGCTATCCAAGAATAGTAAAGCCCCCTTTACTGGCTCAAATAGCCGACCAATCAGCCTGTTACCAACCCTTAGTAAACTTCTGGGAAAAAAGGTGTTTGACCAGATACAATGCTATTTCACAGTAAACAAATTGACAACACACTTTCAGCACACTTATAGGGAAGGGCACTCCACAAGCACAGCACTTACACAAATTACTGATGATTGGCTGAGAGAAATCGATGATAAAATGATTGTGGGGGCTGTCTTGTTAGACTTAAGTGCAGCTTTTGACATTATTGATCATAGTTTGCTGCTGGAAAAACATATGTGTTATTGCTTTACACCCCCTGCTATACTGTGGATAAAGAGTTAATTGTCTAACAGAACACAGAGGGTGTTCTTTAATGGAAGGCTCTCAAACATAATACAGGTAGAATCAGGAATTCCCCAGGGCAGCTGTTTAGGACCCTTACTTTTTCAATCTTTACTAACGACATGCCACTGGCTTGTGTTTATGTATGCAGATGACTCAACACTATACACGTCAGCTACTACAGCAACTGAAATGACTGCACTTAACAAAGAGCTGCAGTTAGTTTTGGAATGGGTAGCAAGGAATAAGTTAGTCCTAAATATTTCCAAAACTAAAAGCATTCCATTTGGGACAAATCATTCACTAAACCCTAAACTTTAACTACATATTGTAATGAATAATGTGGAAATTGAGCAAGTTGAGGTGACTAAACTGCTTAGAGTAACCCTGGATTGTAAACCTTCATGGTCTAAACATATTGATACAACAGTAGCTAAGATGGGGAGAAGTCTGTCCATAATAATACGCTGCTCTGCTTAACAACACAATCAACAAGGCAAGTCCTACAGGCCCTAGTTTTGTCACACCTGGACTACTGTTCAGTAGTGTGGTCAGATGCCACAAAGAGGGACGTAGGAAAATTGCAGTTGGTTCTGAATAGGGCGGCACGGCTGGCCATTAAAAGTACATGGAGAGCTAATGGAGAGCTAACATTAATGACATGTATGTCAATCTCTCATGGCTCAAAGAGGAAGAGAGATTGACTTCATCACTACTTGTTTTTTAAGAGGTGTTGACACGCTGAATGTACCGAGCTGTCTGTTTAAAATATTTGCCCAAAGCTCAGACACCCATGCATACCCCACAAGACATACCACCAGAGGTGGATTGATGAGGGTGGCATTTTCCAAGCTAAACGGACCAACAACACATAAAAGGTCACATAATTCTGCCCAAAAAGAATGACAATGTCTCTCACCCAGTGGCATATGGGCTATATAGGTGAGCGCTGATGCTGTAATCTACTTTATTCAAATTGTAGATCAAAATAATTTGCTTGTCCATGCCGAACACACCTCTCCATGCACAGCTGCGGCGCTCTACCAACGTTATGTCAAAAAATCAGAACATAAACTATGTAACCTGTAGCCTACGGCAGAAAGAGTATATGGCATTTTCTGTAGCCTACAGGCTAGAGTGGAGATCAAATGTATGACAATGCCATGAGACAGCCACTTTTTACATCATGCACATTTGTTCGATCAAATAGCTTAACCTAAAAATAAAAAATGCGAAAAAACAACTTCTCTATTTCCCACAGTGTAAACACATTTATTCTCATTGCAAATAGGCTCATGGTAACTCCTGGTGAAGTTGGGTAGCTGATATTCAGAGCTTAAATAGCCAAAATTATTAGTCACAAGAATCAGGACTTAATAAAGCCTGTTTTACAAACGGTCGGCCTACCAACTGGATGGGCATTCATAAAATTAAATTGCAGCTGACACTGTAGGCTACACCCCAGTAAGCACGGGCCGACATCTTTTGGACCCCTTTTTTTGGTCCTGTTTGGACCGGACATCTTGTCTTTTTTTTGGTACGGTCAGGACCGGCCTTGATTTCAACGTCCATGGACCGGACCAAATCTGAACCAATCACAGACATCTATGTTTGGTTCAGATTTGGGCCGGTCTGGACCGGCATATATTTGTCCCAAACATAGACGTCTATAATTGGTTCAGATTTGGTCCAGTCCAGACTGTCCTTGACTTGGCCAAAACATTTGATCAGACCAAATCTGAACCAATTATAGACATGTTTCCGAAGTTTGGACAGCACAGCACAGTACAGTACAGTACAGTAAAGAAAAGTAGATTACGGTACAATACAATAGAGTAGAGCGCAGAAAGGAAAATATAGTTCAGTACAGTACAATAATACAGCACAGTAGAGTATAGTACAGTATAATGTTCTTTATTGTACCCTACTTTAATCTCGCTATCCAGCAGTAAAATTATTGCGAAAGTTGGGGGGGAATGACATTAACAATTGTGACTTCCGTTGTGTGAAGGAAGGAAGCGAAGTCTCCTCCCTCGCAAAAGGAAACTCTCAGCCAAATCCCTCCCTTCCACTCATTTCACCCATGTTTATGATCCGTGTGGACACGTACGAAGCAGTAGACACGGAAGATGTCAGTGAGGATGTTTTAAACACAGTTATTTAGAATCTTAGCATTGACCATTCCATCCCGTCATTAAAGCCAATGCAACAGTCGTGCTTAGAAATGTTGACTGACGAAGGGGGAGTTTTAGCATGCTTGCCAACTGGCTAATGCAAAAGTTTCATATATCAAGCGATGTATGGAGAAAAGTTACTCAAACAACTGATATCAGTAAGCGGTTGAAAGAACAGGCGGTGGACTAAGTGCACACTGTTGTTCACCGGTAAGTCTACATTTTAGATAAACTCCTGGCTAGACATCGGCATTCCAATTGCAACTAGCTAGCTGTATCATTCATCCTACTTTACTATTTTTATTTATTTTATTTAACCTTTATTTAACTAGGCAAGTCAGTTAAGAACAAATTCTTATTTACAATGACGGCCTACCAAAAGGCAGAAAGCCTCCTGCGGAGATGGGGGCTGGCATTTAAAAAAAAATATATATATATAGGACAAAACACACATCACGACAAGAGACATCACAACACTACATAAACAGAGACCTAACACAACAACATAGCATGGCAGCAACACAGCATGGTAACAACACAACATGACAACAACATGGTAGCAACACAAAATGGCAGCAGCACAACATGATAGCAGCACAAAGCATGGTACAAACATTCACTGAGTTCATCAGGAAGTGTATAGGGGATATTGTTCCCACTGTGACTATTAAAACCTACCCAAACCAGAAACTGTGGATAGATGTCAGCATTCGCGCACCACATTTAACCAAACAGTGTAGTTAATCCCTCTGTAAGGCATTCAAACAGGCAAAATGTCAGTACAGAGACAAAGTGGAGTCAACGGCTCAGATACGGCTCAGATACGAGACGTATGTGGCAGGGTCTACAGACAATCATGGATTACAAAGGGAAAACCAGCCACGTCGTGGACATCGACGTCTTGCTCCCGGACAGCTAAACACCTTCGCCCACTTTGAGGATAGCACAGTGCAACCAACACAGCCCGCTACAAAGGACTGTGGGCTCTTGTTCTCCGTGGCTGAAGTGAGTAAGACATTTAAGCCTAGCAAGGCTGCCAGCCCAGACAGCAACCCTAGCCGCAACCTCAGAGCATGCGCTGACCAGCTGGCTGGAGTGTTTACAGACATATTCAATCTCTCCCTATCCCAGTCTGCTGTCCCCACTTGCTTCAAGCTGTCCACCATTGTTCCTGTACCCAAAAAAGCAAAGGTAACTGAACTAAATTACTATCGCCCCGTAGCATTATGAAGTGTTTTGAGAGGCTCATATCACCTCTACCTTACCTGACACCCTAGACCCACTTCAATTTGCATACCGCCCCAATAGATCCACAGACGATGCATTGCACACAGCCCTATCCCATCTGGACAAGAGGAATACCTATGTAAGAATGCTGTTCATTGAGGATCACTACCGGCTACCACCCTGTTACTCAACCCTGCACCTTAGAGGCTGTTGCCGTATATACATAGGCATGGAATCACTGGTAACTTTAATAATGTTTACTTACTGCTTTACTAATTTCCTATGTATATACTTTATTCTATTCTACTGTATTTTAGTCAATACCACTCCGACATTGCTCGTCCTAATATTTATATATTTCTTTTTCCAATCATTTACTTTTAGATTTGTGTGTATTGCTGTGAATCGTTAGATATTACTGCACTGTTGGAGCTAGGAACACAAGCATTTTGCTACACACGCAATAACATCTGCTAAATACAGTACCAGTCAAAAGTTTGGACACACCTACTCATTGCAAGGCTTTTCTTTATTTTTACTATTTTGAACATTGTAAAATAATAGTGAGGACATCAAAACTATGAAATGACACATATGGAATCATGTAGTAACCAAAAAAGTGCTAAACAAATTGATTTGAGATTCTTTGAAGTAGCCACCCTTTGCGTTGATGACAGCTTTGCACACTCTTGGCATTCTCTCAACTAGCTTCACGAGGTAGTTAACTGGAATGCATTTCAATTACGTGCTTCTACACCTGCATTGCTTGCTGTTTGGGGTTTTAGGCTGGGTTTCTGTACAGCACTTCGAGATATTAGCTGATGTACGAAGGGCTATATAAAATAAACTTGATTGATTGATTGATTGAATTAACAGATGTGCCTTGTTAAAAGTTATTTTGGGGAATTTCTTTCCTTCATAATGCTTTTGAGCCAACCATATTATGTCAAGAACAGCTCAAATAAGCAAACAGAAATGACAGTCCATCATTACTTTAAGACATCAAGGTCAGTCAATAAGGAAAACGTCAAGAACTTTGAAAGTTTCTTCAAGTGCAGTCACAAAACCATCAAACGCTATGAAGAAACTGGCTCTCATGAGTACCGTCACAGGAAAGGAAGACCCAGAGTTACCTCTGCTGCAGAGGATAAGTTCAATTGAGTTACCAGCCTCAGAAATTGCAGCCCAAATAAATGCTTCACAGAGTTCAAGTAACAGACACATCTCAACATCAACTATTCAGAAGAAACAGCGTGAATCAGACCTTCATGGTTGAATTGCTGCAAAGAAACGACTACTAAAGGACACCAATAAGAAGAAGATACTTGCTTGGGCCAAGAAAGACGAGCAATGGACATTAGACCGATGGAAATCTGTCCTGTGGGGGTGCTTTGCTGGTGACACTGTCAGTGATTTATTTAGAATTCAAGGCACACTTAACCAGCATGGCTAACACAGCATTCTGCATCGATACGCCATCCCTTCTGGTTTGCGCTGAGTGGGACTATCATTTGTTTTTCAACAAGACAATGACCCAACACACCTCCAGGCTGTGTAAGGACTATTTGACCAAGATGGAGAGTATTGGAGTGCTGCATCAGATGACCTGGCCTCCACAATCACCTGATCTCAACCAATTGAGATGGTTTGGGATGAGTTGGACTGCAGTGTGAAGGAAAAGCAGCCAACAAGTGCTCAGCATATGTGGGAACTCCTTCAAGACTGTTGGAAAAGCATTCCAGGTGAAGCTTAGAGCTCCCGAGTGGAGCAACGGTCCAAGGCAATGCATCTCTGTGCTTGAGGCGTCACTACAGACACCCTGGTTTGATTCCATGCTGTATCACAGCCGGCCGTGATTGGGAGTCCCATAGGGTGGCGCACAATTGGCCAGGCGTCGTCCGGGTTTGGCCGGTGTAAATAAGAATGTGTTCTTAACTCACTTGCCTAGTGAAATACATGTAAAAAAATATTTTAAAACAATAAGATAAATAAAAATTGAAAATATAATAAAAAAGATGGTTGGTTGAGAGAATGCCAAGAGTGTGCAAAGCTGTCATGAAGGCAAAGGGTGGCTACTTTGAAGAATCTCAAGTATTGTCACGTCTACTCTTGCTCCTCCCCTCCGGCGTTCGACGTCGCTGGTATACTAACCCCCGGTTCTGGCATCCATCATTACACACACCAGGCACCTATCATTACGCGCACCTCTACTTCATCATGAGGCACACCTAGACTCCATTACCTCACTCATTACCTCCCCTATATCTGGCACTCCCTTAGGTTCTTTCCCCAGTCAGTATTGTTTCTGGGTTTTATGTGAAGACGCCACTGCTATGCTGTCTCGTTCCATGTTTGTTGTTTTATTAAACGTACCACCTGCACCTGCTTCTCAACTCTCATTGTCTTCATTATAGAATACTGACTCAAACAATGGATTCAGCAGGAAAATAGAATATATCCCAGACGGTCGACTAGCAAAGGATACTCTACAACCAGTCGAGCCAGCACAACAGCCCATTCAGCAACCCGCTCAGGTCAGCGATGCCCGTTTGACCCTCCCGGATAAATATGACGGCACCCCGTCTAAATGCTGTGGCTTCCTACTTCAGTGTTCCCTCTACTTTGTGCACCAGATGGGAGCCCCCACCACCGAAAAGTCCAAGGTTGCCACGGTTATTTCTCTGCTGACTGGGCATGCGTTGTAATGGGCCACGGCCATCTGGGAGAGAGGAGAGGAGGAACCAGATTCATATGAGGGGTTCATGGTTCTGTTCAAATGTATCTTCGGTCATCCACCGGAGGGCAGAGAGGGGGGTGAGCGCCTACTCCAATTACGGTAGGATGACCAGACGGCTGGCGGGTACGCGCTCATCTTTCGGACAGTAGCAGCATCCAGAGGATGGAATGAGCCAGTGCTTCGTACGCTATTCAGAAGAGGTCTGCGCGAGGAGGTCCAAAAGGAACTGGCCCGTCGAGACGACAACCTCTCCTTGGACGCACTCATTGTGGTGGCTATCTGTCTGGATAACCTACTTCGGGAGTGTCGGTACTCTCATTGCTTCTCTCCCTCCCTCAGTGAACACTCTGGATCAGAGCCTGAACCCATGGAGGTAGGGGTCACATGCTTCCCTGCGGCGGAGCGAAGCAGATGGAGACAGCTGGGGCTCTGTCTTTATTGTGGTCAAGAAGGGCACCAGCTGCAGCGATGTCCGGTACTTCCCAACCCGGGATCCAAGAAAGCAGAGGGACGGTCACATGATCTTCCACCTCCTGGGGCAGGAGTGAGTATTCCCTCTTCATCACTTTCTGCTAAACTGTTTTTGGTATCCATCACACTAGTTGACTGTCCCTCATGTACTGTGTCTACAGCGTTAGTGGATTTCGGTGCAGGTGGGCACTTTATTGACCAGACCCACTCATCATCTCATATCCGCTCTCCTCTCCTTTCCCGGTTCAAGTCCTCGATAATCGGCCACTAGGATCCGAAACCATCACACACATCAACCAACCACCCACCATCACCGTGGAGTCCATTCATCGGGAGAACATCCCCTTCATCACCAGTGCACCAGTTTGCAAGATCATCCTCGGCCTCCCTTGGCTTCAACGCCATAACCCCACCATCTCATGGTCGAGGATGTGAATCACAGATTGGTCACCCAAATGCCAGAGGACCTGCTTCCCCATCCCCTGTGGTTCCACATTGGTTGAGAGTCCTGTGGTTGCTCTTCAGCCCAACATCCCGGAGGTATACCGAGACCTGCGGGAGGTATTTTCCAAGACCCACTCGCCCTGTCTTCCTCCTCATCATGCCTGGGACTGTGCCATCGACCTGCTGGCAGGTTCTGCGCCCCTGTGCAGGCGCATCTACCCTCTGTCGGAGGCTGAGACCCAGGCCATGGAGGAGTACATCCAAGAGGCGCTCCAACAAGGTTTCATCCGCACGTCCACTTCTCCTGCGTAGGCTGGATTCTTCTTCGTGGCCAAGAAGGATGCAGGGTTACGTCCATGTATTGATTACAGAGCACTCAATGAAATCACCACTAAGTAGCGTTACCCTCTCCCGTTGGTGCTGGCAGCCATCGAACAGCTCCGCGGGGCCCGGTTCTTTACCAAACTGTTTGCACTCCTCCGGTCCAATCTCATCCGCATCCAGGAGGGGATGAATTGAAGACTGCTTTTAGCACGATGTCTGGTCACTACAAGTACTTGGTGATGCCATTTGGCATAGTTGCCTTTGCCCATAAAAACGACGTCCTCTCTGTGCAGCTTTAAAAACAAAGTATGTCTTCTGTGCCGATATGAATAACCCCTACGATGTAACTGCAATGATGAGATAGATGTTCTTCTTCTTTGTTTTATGTTTTATTATCTCAATGCCATACGGTGTTAAACTTCATTCGATCTTGCCAAGCCATCTTGTCTCAAGAAGACCACAATGGAAATAAGTCCCAGACTTTGTGTGTTATCCTCAATGATTTTATTCGTGTGCATGTATGGCTTTTTCAAGTTTTATGTGTGCTTGTATTTTCAAATGGTCGAATTAATAAACTAAAAACTACAGAACTCATCCATTGTGTTTTGTATCAAAAGTGGGTTGGGCCTCTTTGTATCTAAGGAGAGAGTTCATGCAGAAACTTCCTATGTATCTATCATTATTAACTCAACTTAGACATATAAATTACCAAACCCGGTCTCAGTCTTGGATAACTCTGGAGGCCCCTTTGGTCTCCACAGAGTTGGGTAAAGCTGTTTTTAGTTTAATTGCACCCTTTATGTGTTACAACAGTTCTCTGAAATTAGATGTTCTGGTCCCCCTTTGTCAGTTCAGAGTCCCGATCAGCAGCCTCTATGTTGATAAATGCATCTTATTTTCTTAATATGTTTTGTGATGTTGTATATTGCATTTGTTTGACATATTTATTCGGAGCTCATCTGTAAAATATACCCTAGTTTCAGTATGACTTCCAAGTCAAATAGAATTTAAATAAAATACAAGTGAATAAAAATAACCACATAGGAGTTAAATTGGTACTGCATTCTCACTCAGGGGTGCAACAAATATAGTTTCTTACAAAGGCACAATATGTTAATGAGCAAGAAACAAGAATAACATGCACCCACTAGTGGTCAAAATAATTTTGGCACTCCAAGAATCCGGTACGGTACTCTATTCTGTGGGGTGGAATCCCAGTATCATTTGAAACACAGCTTCCTACAATGCACCATCATTTACAGTATGCTGCAGCAGCATGTTTCAGAGTTTTTATTACTGTTGATACCTAAAATAGCTGTATAAATTAGTTTTCCGTTACCGTGCGTTTCTGTTTCTACTGTGTGCATAAGGGTCCTAATTGTTTGTATTCATACTGTGCATTAATTGTAATTTGTACACACATCAAGATACTCATTTGTGTGGTGAATGTTTTAGCGATGGTAGAGATTCTCTGAATATTTATTTGAATGTTTATTTGTATGGCTGTGGACAGGTTGAAGTTATCGGGACAGTAGCCTATTAGTACTAATCGTTGGATAACAAAAGTGTTCTGTTTTCTGTCAATTTATACAGCTTGTGTCATAAGGGGAGGTTAAAGCCAGGTTGGATAAGGGAGGGACCAGTGAGTCTGGTCACAATACGGACACATTGGGCAGCTGGGCAGCTTTTATTACCATGTGTAGACGGAACAAATCTCGATAAGATAGTGATCGGATCATCATGTTGATCAGATGACGATAACCACATCTTAATAATGCAAGGTGTAACCGCGGCTTCAGTGTAATGGTGGGCGGGCTGTTATACGTACCAGATTCTCTGACGCGTGAAAGAGATTGGATTTCATATGAAGAAAGGGCCAATAATGAATGTGTTTTTCTTGATCCAAAACTATTAAAGATGAGTGAAATTAATCAGGGGGGATAGCTTTGATTGTTGACACATTCATACTGTAAATCTCCAGAAAGAATCATCTGACCTTCCCACTTATTTTGACTCATGCACGCTAAAGTATTGGTAATCTACCATGGCACATATTCTCCTTGTAAGGAGATCTCTTTATCCTAATGATAATTTTTTTAAACAGTACTTTATACTGTCATTGCATCATACCATTTGGTAGGCAACCAGACTATTGCTTGATACTTTGCAGCTGCTTGATATGTAATGGACCGAAAAAGAAAATGCCAGGTTCTGTTTCAAGCAACAGTGATTGTTTATGTTGGCCTGGTACCAGATCTGAACCACTGTTGATTTCCTGTTTGAAAGGTTCTCACAGTGTTTCATTTGATTGGCCCCCCTTGCAAACCAGCTATAAATAGATAGTTGTCACATGTCATTAGAGTTAGTGAAATGTGGTCCCATCCGCTCTCTTTCTATAACTCTCATGCCCTACATTTCAAGGACCAGGAAATGATGAGCTTGCAGTGGCACCATGTGGTTAAAATAGATATTGATATTAAAATGCGTCTTCCTTGTTTTCCCCTGTGGACTACATCACCAGTCATTGTATGTTACAAACTGAACAAATATCATAACTGCATATTATGAAGTGCTGGGTCTTGAAAATATTAAACAAATATATAAAGAAATATGATCACAATCAAAAACACATAATAAACGTACATATGGATGATGTATCACAACACATAATTTCAAACAATTAGCTAGCTACTCTTTTACATGAACAGAAAACTGGACATCCAGCTCATTCAGTAGCCTTGCTCTGGGTTTGAGAACCCGGTAGTTAGCAATGTCATCATAGTCACTCTCTGAGGACTGTTTGGGGTCAAAAGTGAACAGGTGGTCCTCCTCCTCCTCATAATCATCACTCTTCCCATCAGCCACCCCTGGTTACAAACCATGATAAACAGAATATAGTGTGTCAGAAAATATAGTGACCATCCCAAATCCCTTATTGCCAAAATAGAGTAAATAGAGAAGAGGATAAGAGAGGAGAAGCTCATTTATCCTGGTCATGTACCCGAGTTTGATCAGGGTTCCCTGAAGAAATCAGGTGGATATTTGCATTGTGGGTAACTGGAGAATGCCATGGATCTATTCCCTTTGGCAGAGAAAAATAAATGCACAAGATGAATAGAAATTCAACTTAGAGCTATTGCAACATTACAGCTACTATGAAAATGTTATGATTGTTGCCTGATCATTTTCACAGAATCCCGGTAGTCCTGGTCATGATGTTCAGTGGGCGTCTGCAGGTTAGCATGTCTTTGCTGGACTAAAAGCTAAAGTATCAGGTCCTATCCAATCCAACAGTACCTATATTGGACCATACGGTAGGGCTGCAGGTTAAATGCAGAAGACACATTTTAGTTGAATGCATTCAGTTGTACAGCTGACTAGGTGTCCCCCTTTCCCATATGGTTGATTCTACAGAAGTGGTGCAAATTGCATTCTAACTATTAAAAACACAGTTACGTCTCCAAATTTAGAACCTTTATTTACATCATGAAATTGTCTAATTCAATCCAAGGCAATAACAAACATATTGTTAAATGAATATGGTACAGTCATTGTTTATACTCCTATTTCTATAGAGATATGGCTGTCCTAAAGCCTGATTCCTAATCTTCATGTTTGAAAATAAAACAATTAATGATTTAATTAACACTATTATTTCAACAGAACATCTTGAGTTGTTCTATTATTACATTGAAAGATGTTAATCTAATTAGTAGTTTTATTTATTGTTAAACATATTTATCTAAAAAAATATGTCAAATGTTTGGACACACCTACTCCTTCAAGGGTTTTTCTTTATTTTTACTATTTCCTACATTGTAAAATAATAGTGAATCAAATCAAATATATATATTTTTGAAGACATCAAAACTATGAAATAACACATATGAAATCATGTGGTAACCAAAAAAGTGTTAAGCAAATGAGAATCTTTAAAGAAGCCACTCTTTGCCTTGATGACAGCTTTGCACACTATTGGCATTCTCTCAACCTGCTTCATGAGGTAGTTACCTGGAATGCATTATAATTAACAGATGTGCCTTGTTAAAAGTTAATTTGTGGAATTAACTGCACCTCAGATTGCAGCCCAAATGTATGTTCAGAGGAGACTGCGTGAATCAGGCCTTAATGGTAGAATTTCTGCAAAGAAACAACTACTAAAGGACACCAATAAGAAGAGAATTGCTTGGGCCAAGAAACACGAGCAATGGACATTAGACCAGTGGAAATATGTCCTTTGGTCTGATGAGTCCAAATTTTAGATTTTTGGTTCCATCCGGCAGAGTAGGTGAACGGATGACCTCTGCATATGTGCTTCCCACCGTGAGCATGGGGGAGGAGGAAGTGTGATGGTGTGGGGTGCATTGCCTGTGATGAATTAGAAATAAAAGGCACGCTTAACCAGCATGGCTACCACATCATTCTGCAGCGATACACCATCCCATCTGGTTTGCCCTTAGTGGTACTATCATTTGTTTTTCAACAGGACAATGACCCAAAACACACCTCCAGGCTGTGTAAGGGCTAATTGACCAATAAGGAGAGTGATGAGTGCTGCATCAGATGATGCACTCACCCGACCTCAATCCAATTCAGATGGTTTGGGATGAGTTGGACCACAGAGTGAAGTAAAAGCAGCCAACAAGTGCTCAGCACATGTGGGGATTTATTCAAGAATGTTGGAAAAGCATTCCTCATGAAGCTGGTTCAGAGAATGCCAAGACGCAAAGGGTGGCTACTTTGAAGAATCTCAAATATAAACTTTTTTGGTTACTACATGAATCCATATGTGATATTTCTTAGTTTTTCTACAATGTAGAAAATTGTAAAAAATAAAGATAAACCCTTGAATGAGTAGGCGTGTCCAAACTTTTGACTGGTACTATATATATCTCCTACCGATTTGTGCACATTCATTGTTTCATAACTTAATTGTGTGAATTGTTTGCATTTGAATGTTAATGTCTATCAATTCCCCATTACACATACACTACATGACCAAAAGTATGTGGACAGCTGCTCGTCAAACATCTCATTCCAAAATCATGGGCATTAATATGGAGTTGGTCCCCCCTTTGCTGCTACAATAGCCTCTACTCTTATGGGAAGGCTTTCCACTAGATATTGGGACATTGCTGAGGGGGACTTGCTTCCATTCAGCCACAAGAGCATTAGTGAAGTCGGGAACTGATGTTGGGTGATTAGGCCTGGCTCGCAGTTGGCTTTCCAATTCATCCCAAAGGTGTTCAATGAGGTCAGGGCTCTGTGTAGGCCAGTCAAATTCTTCCACACCGATCGACAAATAATTTCTATATGGACCTCGTTTTTGCGCATTGTCATGCTGAAACAGTAAAGGGACTTCCCCAAACTGTTGCCCCAAAGTTGGAAGAACAGAATTGTCTAGAATGTATCCGCCAAACCCAGATTCATCCGTCGGACTGCCAGATGGTGAAGCGTGATTCTTCAGTCCAGAGAACGCATTTCCACTGCTCCAAAGTCCTATGGCGGCAAGCTTTACACCACTTGGCATTGTGCATGGTGAGCTTATACTTGTGTGCGGCTGCTTGGCCATGGAAACCCAATTCATGAAGCTCCCAACAAACAGTGCTGACATTGCTTCCAGAGGCAGTTTGGAACTTGGTAGTGAATGTTGCAACCGAGGACAGACTATTTCTACACGATTCAGCACTCAGTGGTCCCGTTTTGTGAGCTTGTGTGGCCTACCACTTCCCGGCTGAGCCGTTGTTGCTCCTAGACATTTCCACTTCACAATAACAGCACTTGCAGTTGACCGGGGCAGCTCTAGCAGGGCAATTTTTTTAACGAACTCACTTGTTGGAATGATATCATCCTATGTGCCACGTTGAAATGCGAGAAAATCTGGTACTTACCGGTATTAAAGAAAATGAGGGTGAAGATCCTGAATGTGTGGTGAAAGAATTCTTTCTTAAAGCGCTACAGATCCCAGTTATTAACTCGACATTTAAGCTTTTCATAAAAATGTCTACAAAAAAAAAAAAAAACGCTTTGACATTGTGTATAGGCCAGCGACCAAATGTCAATTTAATCCAGGCTGTAACAACAAAATGTGGAAAATGTCAAGGGGTGAATTCTTCCTGAAAGCACTGTAAACAGACAATATTTATCATTATCACTTTTCTCTATAAGTATCTTGATTGGTGGCTAAAGGCAATCAACGAAGACTGGTTCAGTGAGTAAACATACCCGTGTGACCTGTATATAATGTGACCTGTATATAATTCTCCTGAGAAAACACAGGCAACAGATTAACACAGTCAGGTTGGTCTGCCAGTAATGACATCTGAATCATGAGCTTCAGCCACACAACAACGGTCTCAGGACAAAGATTCCAGTTCAATGCCTGTTAAATGGATCAAGGATAGTTAAAGTATATCAACGTCTGTAGTTCACCTACTGAACTCCCTAAAGAACAATGTATGCTTCCCAAATTGCACTTTATTCCCTGTGTGTATATATATATATATTAATAAATATATATTTATATGAATACATTTATATATTAATATATATATTAATACATTTATATATTAATATATATATATTAATACATATATATTAATATATTAATACACATATATTAATACATATATATTAATACACATATATTAATACGTATATATTATATATTAATACATATATTAACATATATTAATATATATATTAATACATATATTAACATACACACACACATCTCAGGGTTCTCTAACCCTGTTCATAGAGAGCTAGTGCACCCGATTTGAATTATTAGCTGGTTGATAAACTGAATCAGGTTAGTTACAACTGGGATTGGAGCAAAAGCATATGGCAGGGTAGCTCTCCAGGAACAGGGTTGAGAGCCCTGATCTATCTCAAAATCAAATTGTATTTGTAACGTGCCGAATACAACAGGTGTAGCGGAAATGCTTACTTACAAGCCCTTAACCAAAAATGCAGTTCAAGAAATGGAGTATTTTTTTTTTTAAATAGTCCAGGTGGCCATTTGATTAAATGTTCAGCAGTCTTATGGCTGGCGGAGGGTAGAAGCTGTTAAGGAGCCTTTTGGTCCTAGACTTGGCGCTCCGGTACCGTGCAGTAGCAGAGAGAAAAGTCTATGACTTGGGTGACTGGAGTCTTTGACAATTTTTTTGGGGCCTTCCTCTGACACTGCCTAGTATATAGGTCCTTGGATGTCAGGAAGCTTGGCCCCAGTGATGTACTGGGCCGTACACACTACCCTCTGTAGCGCCTTTAGGTCAGATGCCATACCAGGTGGTGATGCAACCGGTCAGGATGATCTTGATGGTGCAGCTGTTGAACTTTGAGGATCTGGGGACCCATGCCAAATCTTTTCAGTCTCCTGAGGGGGAAAAGGTTTTGTGCCCTTTTCACAACTGTCTTGGTGTGTTTGGACCATGATAATTTGTTGATGTGGACACCAAGGAACTTAACTCTCAACCCGCTCCACTTCAGCACCGTCAATGTTAATTGGGGCCCTCCTTTTCCTATAGTCCACGATCAGCTTCTTCGTCTTAATCACATTGAGGGAGAGGTTGTTGTCCTGGCACCACACTGCCAGGTCTGGAAGGCTCGCAAGCGCTGCCACATTCGACGAGCGTCAGAGCCGGTGTAGTAGGATTCAATCTTAGTCCTGTTTGATGGTTCGTCTAAGGGCATAGCGGAATTTATTATAAGCATCCGGATTAGTGTCCCGCTCCTTGAAAGCAGCAGGTCTAGCCTTTAGCTCGGTGCAGATGTTGCCTGTTATCCATGGCTTCTGGTTGTGAAATGTACGTATGGTCACTGTGGGGATGACATCATCAATGCACTTATTGATGAAGCCAGTGACTGAGGTGGTATGCTCAATGCCATTGGATGAAACCAGGAACATATTCCAGTCTGTGCTAGCAAAACAGTCCTGTAGCATCCGCATCATCTGACCACTTCCGTATTGAGCGAGTCACTTGTACTTCCTGCTTTCATTTTTGCTTTTAAGCAGGAATCAGGATAGAACTATATACTACTTTTGACAAAAGCCATATGGGTCTATGTGGTGCCAATTGGGATGCAGACAGCACATTTCAAATGAATACCTTCAAAATGAACAGTTCCATTTGCAGAATCTCCTCCATGCATGCCCCATCTGTTACATAAGCTTCATGAGCTAGCCTTGGTGGATACATTTCCTACAAGAGAAGAAAAGTAGGCTATTATGCACCTTTCCAGCAAAACAGAACTTAAGATCTGACTGAAATATGAAAGCAGAACAAACATTTTTCATCTAATCTAACCGATGGTGTCTGGCACCAGCTGATGTGGGCCATGTTTTGTGTGTACAAGCAAGTGGGTGTGAAGTGTGGGCTGTTTTAAAGTGCCTTCTCGTTGGGCTGGCCATTAACAGGCCAATTATCTCATCTGACCACCACGCCCAACAACAGTCTCAGACAACATTTTCCACTATGGAAACAGAACATATAGTCAGAGCAATAGTTTTCCCTACATGCAAATTGAAGGTTAAAGAACACAGAAGTACCAGGGAATATCAAACTAGCGCAGGGCCGCCCAAATCGGTTCCTGGAGAGCTACCATGTTGTAGGGTTTCGCGACAACCCTAATCTATCACAACTGATTCTAACAATTAGCTAGTTGATAAGCTGAGTCATGTTTGTTAAAACTTCTTATGACTGGAATCCCGTTAACGGGATGATATGACAACAGCCTGTGAAAGTGCAGGGCGCCAAATTCAAACAACAGAAATCTCATAATTAAAATTCCTCAAACATACATGTATCTTATACCATTTTAAAGGTAATCTTGTTGTTAATCCCACCAAAGTGTCCGATTTCAAATAGGCTTTACAGCGAAAGCACCACCAACGATTATGTTAGGTCACCGCAAAATCACAGACAAACAGTCATTTTTCCAGCCAAAGAAAGGAGTCACAAAAAGCAGAAAGACATAAAATTAATCACTAACCTTTGATGATCTTCATCAGATGACACTCATAGGACTTCATGTTACACAATTGTTCGATAAAGTTAATATTTATATTCAAAAACATCTCTTTAAAAAACATCTCTTTACCCCCTTTTCTCCCCATTGTATTTCATATGGTTCGTGGTATCCAATTGTTAGTAGTTACTATCTTGTCTCATCGCTACAACTCCCATACGGGCTCGGGAGAGACGAAGGTCGAAAGCCATGCGTCCTCCAAAACACAACCCAACCAAGCCACACTGCTTCTTAACACAGCGCGCATCCAACCCGGAAGCCAGCCGCACCAATGTGTCGGAGGAAACACCGTGCACCTGGCGATCTGGTTAGCGCGCACTGCTCCCGGCCCGCCACAGGAGTCGCTGGTGCGCGATGAGACTTTTCAATGTGATTACTGAGGAGACTGTTATTGTCTCTCGCTCTCCCAGGTCTGATGTGGGATGTCCTGGACGTGTTACTGACTGGATGGCTCCCTTTGTGGAAATGGTTGCTGTGTGTGGCAGGGCACAATTGAAGGACTTTACCAAAGTAGCCTCTGAGGACAGGCATAATATTCAGACACAACATGCAGACACACTCAAGCTACCTACTCATGCTGGTGAGTACTTAGTACCTCAGACACCATCGACTTAATTTCTTCAATTTCCATACTGTGGATGTCAATGTGGTTGCTGTAAGTAACACAGTTGTAGAGGAAGGATTCTCAGTGCGTGAATTGGGATTAAGCTTTGGCCAACCACTTGGTGTCTTTTCTTTTCAGGAGGATGCCAGGAGGGAGTTGGAGCACCAATTCCTGACTCCCCCCAACAGCACAGAGAAGCCCATGACACACTGAGCCTGGAGAGACAGTGGTCTGAAGCGCTAAACTAACGCTTGGAAGATAACAGTAAAGAGCTGGCTCTGGCATTCTAATAGGAAAATACAGGACATGGTTCGTGGTTGATTATTAAGGACCAAAGGAATGACCAGTCTGCTTTGCGCCAAGGGGTCCAGACCTGGCTGTTTTGTCTGAGCTGGATGTCCAGCTCGTTTAATGAACATTTTTGCATAGGAGTCATTGTATTTCATATGGTCAATTTTTATTTCTTTTAATGTTATGGTTTGAATGAGGACCGTCATACTGACGCTCAGTAATGGGGACATGTTACCTCAACGTATTATGGGTTTATTGGCCTGTGGTACTTGTGCTTAGATTGATCTTTAACTTTGTTTTTTTAAATATCCACTGATTAGTATACGAGAACATTAAAATGTGAGGTTATATTGATGAGTTTTCTGAATTGTATTTCTGGAAGATTCTATTCCTTTAAATCAATTGCAGAGTATGGCATTAACTACATGTACTCAATGGCCAGTTTATTAGGTACAGCCATCTAGTGCCAGCTTGGACATCCCCTTTGCCACCTGAAATCTCCTTTGACCTGTCATCGAGCTGTTTTTGCACACAGGACTGCCGCTAACTGGATTTTTTTGTTTGTCACACCGTTCTCCGTAAACCTTAGCCACTGTCGTGCATGAAAAGCCCAGGAGGCCGGCCGTTTCTAAGATACTGGAATCGACGATCATACCATGCCCAGGCCACTTATTTTGCCCACTAATATTCAATTGAACAGTAACAATGCCTGTGTCTGTCTGCCTTATAAAAAGCCACAGAGTGAACCTTTTTCGTGAACGGGGTGGTGTACCTAAAACTGCCCACTGAGTATTTTCTTGTATATGGGACCAGAGGTAGAACTTGTTAACTTGAACACTTCTGAAAGGCTAATGTCATTTATTAAAGTGGTGCTGTTTGTTAAACCAGGCCATTGTACATCAGGGAATTACCTTCTCTGAACACAGGGAATAAAACTGCTTACAGGTATTGAGTACAAAATATGAACTTAATTATTTATTTGAAAAAAATTCTCCCACATGTTTGGTGGCCCGGTTTTATCTAAAAGTACAGTTTGGCCATAGCTTGCAGGAATTTCTTCTTTCTCTTCTGTGCAGCCAGCTGCAGAACTTCCTCGGGGTTACTGGCATTCAGCTCAGTCTGTCCAATCGCCTTGATCTGAGGAGAGAGTCTGTTTTAGTCCAGGATTAAGCTTAATCTGTACGGGAAACCTCCCCTAAGGTTAAGTCGATTGGGCTTCTAGGCTCTCCAAAAGACACATGACTGTCGACGGAGACAAGCCATAGCGAATCAAGGTATTCAATGGAAATAGATTCTACTTACAGCAATTTGTCTCTTCTCGCTCTCACCCCTTTTATGGTGGATGTCTACACGCATGCACAGTCAAGGGGTAAATATTGTTTTAAAAACTTGCCTGTTAAAATAATGCCTAAGTAAATAACTAAAGATTAAAGGATACGTGTGAGATATTCAAGGATGGTGACGTCCCAGATGTAGTCATAGAACGAATCCATGGCATCGTGACTAAATGATAAGATGGAACAAATAGGCCTATATTAGTCACAGGGCCATCCTTCCAAATCGCATTTCGTTGCCTGGGTGTACAAGGCCCGCCCTCCCAATAAATTGTCATACCTGTTCTGTTCTTGAAGAGCTTTGAACGCTGTCATGTAGTCCACCTCCCTTAGAAACTGGCACAGAACTGCAACCTAATCAGCAAGACAACATGATCATAGCCTTCAACCATGTAACATTTACAAAGTTCAAATCTCAGCGTACTGAATAAGAACCATTATAAACTTTCTGGAAGGAAGTCTGACCTGTGTGTGACAGTTCAGCATCGAACAACACTTGATCATTCTCTTTAGGACCTGCAAAGAAAAAAGATCAGCGTCACAACTAATCCAGTGATCTTGGGTGTTTAAACAAGAAAACACCAAGTCTGCGTGCCAAATGGCACTCTATTCCCTATATAATGCACTACTTTTGACCAGAGCCCTTTGAGTTCCATTTGAAAACACCAGACTGTTTCGCTACCTGGTCAGTGTAGACATCAGGAGCCACAGCCTTGGTAAAGAAGTCAGAGCACACTGCCCCAGCCTGGAGGTAGAAATGCAACGCTGCAGAGTACTGGTTGGTCACTGCGGAGACAAAATAGAGAAGGACATTACTTGACTGTGACAACTAGCTACCCACTAAACTTGTTCTAAGGTCTGTACAGTGCATTCGGAAAATATTTCAGACCCCTTGACTTTTTCCACATTTTGTTACATTACAGCCTTATTCTAAAATTGCTTAAAATGCCCCCCCCCCCCCCCCCCCCCTCAATCTACACACAATTCCCCATAATGACAAAATTGGGTATGACACTACAAGCTTGGCACAGCTGTATTTGGGGAGTTTCTCATCCTTCTCTGCAGATCCTCTAAAGCTGTCAGGTTGGATGGGGAGCGTCGCTGCACAGCTATTTTCAGGTCTCTCCAGAGATGTTCTAGCTGGGCCACTCAAGGGCATTCAGAGACTTGTTCCAAAGCCATTCCTGCGTTGTCTTAGTTATGTGCTTAGGGTCGTTGTCCTGTTGGAAGGTGAACCGTCGCCCCAGTCTGAGGTCCTGAGTGCTCTGGAGCAGGTTTTCATCAAGGATCTCTCTGTACTTTGCTACGTTTATTTTTCCCCTTGATCCTGACTTGTCTCCCTTCCGCTGAAAAACATCCCCATAGCATGATTCTGCCACCACCATGCTTCACCGTAGGGATGGTACCAGGTTTCCTCCAGACGTAACGCTTAGCATTCAGGCCAATCTTGGTTTCATCAGACCAGAGAATCTTGTTTCTCATCGTCTGAGTCCTTTAGGTGCCTTTTGGCAAACTCCAAGCGGGCTGTCATGTGCCTTTTACTGAGGAGTTGCTTCCATCTGGCCACTCTACCATAAAGGCCTGATTGGTGGAATGCTGCAGAGATGGTTGTCCTTCTGGAAGGTTCTCCCATCTCCACAGAGGAACTCTGGAGCTCTGTCAGAGTGACCATCGGGTTCTTGGTCACCTCCCTGACCGAGGCCCTTCTCCCCCGATTATTCAGTTTGGCCGGGCAGCTAGCTCTAGGAAGAGTCTTGATGGCCACTGTGTTCTTGGGGACCTTCAATGCTGCAGAAATGTTTTGGTACCCTTCCCCAGATCTGTGCTCCGACACAATCCTGTCTTTGGCTCTGACATGCACTGTCAACTGTGGGACCTTATATAGACAGGTGTGTGCCTTTCCAAATCATGTCCAATCAATTGAATTTACCACAGGTGGACTCCAATCAAGTTGTCGAAACATCTCAAGGATGATCAATGGATGCACCTGAGCTCAATTTCGAGGCTCATATCAGAGGGTCTATTTCTATTTATTATATATTTGCCAAAATGTCTAAATACCTGTTTTCGCTTTGTCATTATGGGCAGATTGAGGGGAAAAAATGATTTAATCAATTTTAGATTACGGCTGTAACGTAGCTAAATATGAAGTCAAGGTGTCTGAATACTTTCCGAACGCATTGTGTATATATAGTGTACAAAACATTAAGAACGTCTTCCTACTATTGAGTTGCAGCCCTCTCCAACCTTTCTGACCTCAGAACAGCCTCAATTCGTCTGGGCATTTACTCTACAAGGTGTGGAAAGCGTTCCACAGGGATGCTGGCCCATGTTGACCCCAATGCTTCCCACAGGGTGGTGGACATTTGTGTATACACATGGGAAACTGTTGAGCGTCAAAAACCCAGCAGCGTTGCAGTACTGGCACCTACTACCATACCCTGTTCAAAGGCACACATCTTTTGTCTTGCCCATTCACCCTCTGAATAGCACATACACAATCCATGTCACAATTGTCTCAAGGCTTAAAAATCCATCTTTAACCTGTCTCTCTACACTGATTGAAGTGCATTTAACAAGTGACATCAATAAGATATCATGGATTCACCTGGTCAGTCTGCCATGGATAGAGCAGTTGCTCATAATGTTTTGTGCACTCAGTGTATATCAAGTGACTCGGAGTAAGAGGGCTGATTTAGGGCCAGTTTTGCCTTCTAGATCACAATGAATTAGATCCCATGAACAAAGGGGATCCGATTCCAGATCAGCACTACTCAGACACTTGATACATACACCCCCTGGCAAGGTTCCCTACCACCATTTGAGTGCTGCTTACCAAAGTAGATGTCGGCCTGCGTGATGAGCCAGGACTGGTTGTTGGGGTTCAGTGTAAGGGCGTAGGTCACGAGCTCTTTAACCGTCACAGCCACCGCCTCCACATCCACAGCCTGCATGCTAGAAGACAAACATTATTGAAGACAGTAAAGTAGCCTTATTGTCGGATGAGTAGCAAAGTAAATAGTCTTCATAAACTCATACTGTGAGAAGACGCTATCTTCTAGAAACTCAAAAATGGAACTCAATGGAAAATAGGACCACATTCTGTAGCCATATAGAAGCAAACAGGTGTTCATACTTTGCCAGGGTTGATGGCCAAATGGCAAGGTGTTCTGCTGTCACTTCATTGACAATATCATCCTGTAGAGAGATGCACATTTGTTCAACCATGAGAGAACATGTTTCGTTATAGCCTGCACCAGTGTGCGGAAGGTGGCCAAACCTACCCGGACTATGCTATGAAACCTCACGAAAAGTGAGATGAGGGTGGTCAGCACCAGTGGTTCCCGAAGCTTCTTGACGAATGTGATGAATCGGCTCCTAAAAATAATATGGGAAACGTCAGCAAGAAGGCGACTTAGCACATTGATGTCTGCCTCAATTTTCAGTATAAACCGATGAGGACTAAGCCAGGTGAAGAAACCTGTAGTTATAAAACAGTAGTTAACCTGAGTGTAATCATGTTTATTTCATCCATTCTTATTTGGTAATTGACCAACTATGACTACCGGCCCGTTTACCTTTGCAGGATGCCCATACTGGACTCTCTCTGTTTGATGAGGCTGACACGTCCGTCGCTGTTTCTCTTGTGCTGGTTGGACACACTGCAGATCTGGACTACCACCTCCCACAACTCTTTGGCTGTACGCCGGCTCTCTTTAGGACCCGGGAGCTCCTTACAGGTGGAGGCCAGGAGCTGACCCAGCTATTGGGGTCAAAAGGTGTGCCACAGGTGTAGAGCAAAGGATTTGAGTCTATCAACAGACCACAATTGGCAGAACACAATACAACTTAACTGGCACACAAGTAACATTGAACACTTCTCAATATCACAAAGCAATAACCAGTGTGGTAGTTGTGTGCGTCACAAATGTATTTATGATACGGTTCAGTCACAGAACACTGATGATAAAACACATCTTATATCCTCTTCAGATAGAAAGTGAGGTGTCGTGCAGTCTTTGAGAGGCCTGTACCTTGATGTAGGGGTTGTTCATGACCAGCTGCTGGGGCACCTGCAGAGTCAGGTATTCATTCTCCCTCCAGTTCAACATGAAGGCCACACACTCCTCCCCTACTATCTGTCGCAGAGGGAGATCTGGAATGGCAAGAAACACAGGGACCTTAGGCAGTCAGAGTTTTGGCCAAATATATTGGCACCCTTTTCTTAATTCCTTATTTAAGAAAAATACAAATGTGTCAAATTTCCAACATTGTAGAAGCAGTTTTTGTAAACTTTAGTTTAGAACGGGCACGGGCAAAATTATTGGCACCCCAGAGCTCGGTCACACAGCCTTTGGCCAAGGTAACTGCAGCAAAACGCTTCTTGTAACCATCAATGAGATTGTTGCTCTTACTGGCAATTTGGCCCTCTTTTAGAAGCAAACTACTCTAATTCTTCAATGTTTGAGGGGTGGCCCTACACCGACTGCTGTTTTGAGATCCCCATTTATTTTTTTAAATGCCCCTTTTCTCCCCAATTTCGTGATTACAATCTTGTCTCATCGCTGCAACTCCCCAATGGGCTCGGGAGAGGCGAAGGTCGAAACATGACCCGCCAAACCGCGCTTCTTAAAACCCGCTCGCTTAACCCGGAAGCCAGCTGCACAGATGTGTTGGAGGAAACACTGTTCATCTGACGACCGAAGTTAGCCTGCAGGCGCCCGGGCCACCACAAGGAGTCGCTAAAGCGCGATGAGCCATGTAAAGCCCACTGGCCAAACCCGGACGACGCTAGGCCAATTGTGCGCCGCCCTATGGGACACCCAGTCACGGCCGGTAATAACACAGCCTGGGATTGAACCGCAGGCTGTAGTGACGCGGCAACACTGCGATGCAGCGCCACTTGCCCGGCCCTCACCATAGGTTTTGGATGCGATTCAGCTCTGGACACGTCAGTGGCCACTTAACAGTCCAGCATCTCGTCTTCAACCATTCCTGGGTGCTTTTTGGTGTGTGTTTGGGGTCGTTGTCCTGCTTGAAGACTCACAACTTTCAATGGAGACCCAGGTTGCTTTTCTGTCTCTGGTACTGAATGACTTGAATGTGTGCAAGACATCATGAAATCAGCAGATGCAATGTTCAACCCAGGATCCAAAACCTGTGTCTCTGTTGAAGGTTGTGGGTATTCCAGCAGGACAACAACCCAACACACATCAAATGCACCCCGGAATGGTTCAAGAACAAACATTGGACTGTTCTGGATTGGCCAGCGAAGAATGAATCACATCTATAACCCATGGTGAGAGCTGAAAAAAGCAGTTGGTGTAGGGCACCCCCTCAAACATTGAAGAATTCGAGCAGTCTTCTGCAAAGAGCTCATTGATGGCTACAGGAAGCATTTGTGAACAGCCAAAAGCTGTGTGAACAAGTACTAGCTCTAGGGTGCCAATAATTCTACCAATGCCATTTGTCTTAATTTTTAAAATTAAAATTCTAAACTGAAGTTTATTAAAACAAAATTGGTTCTACAATGTTGAAATTATTTAAATTTATTTCAGAAGAAATAGGGAATTATTTAAGAAAAGTGCCAATATATGTTGCCACAACTGTACATTATAGGACACTGATATGGCAAAATGCTGAGGGACCGGAGGCCCGAAATCAAACGTTCAATTCCATGTGCTTCATTATTTTTGCCTTGAACGTTTCACGAGTAAAGTGACCGTTTCTCCATTCACCTACCATGTATCCTCATCTCCAGGTAGCCTCGCACCCTGCTGACCAGGTCGGGTGGGGGTCTGACATTGCTACCCTCAGCCACCCCGGTCTCATGGGCCCGCACCTCCAGAAGCAGCATCTCGTTTAGCATCACCTGCCTTAGCTTAGGAGAGAACTCCGTCACCAGCTCCAGACAGGCTGAGAAGAGCTGCCGCGTGTGGGCAAAGTCCTGGGATACCAACAACATTAAAGGTTGAGATCAACCTAAATTCTTTATGGGCTGGTTTCCCCAGACAGATTAAGCATATTCCTGGACTAAAACGAAGAAAGCATTTCTTAGACCAGGGTTAGGCCTAATCTGTGCCTGGGAAACCGGACCTACAAGTATTACAAAATCAAGGTTTGTTGACAAGGAATACATCCCATCTTCTATCAACCAACAGTAACATTGTGTTGACCCATGAACTTCATATTCCATAATTCTCATGATTTTAATAGAGAATTTGAAAGGGATAGACCTTTACAGTGATGCAGTGTAGCCCTTTGGCCATGAGGATATACACCAGATCCTTGGTCAGGTTGTCTTTGATGTTGAGTATCACATTGATGTAATCTGGAGGAACTTCCCACTGTAGGTACAAGGAATAACGTTTCAGGTAAGTATCCTTCGAACAACATCCCTGCTAACATTTAAAATAATAGGTGCTGTAGAAGCAGTCTGTGTCCAGCTGTGGTGACCTTTGAACCCTGACCTTGTTGTTAACCCGCCAGAAGGGCCGTTCGGCCATGCTGTGCAGCTCAATTAGGATCTGCCGGATGCGGCGGGCGTCCAGGCAGAGGATGAGCTGCTGCTCCAGCTGTCCAATGTTGACACTGGCCGCAGCTGGGGAGCAACAGGGAACAGAAGGATAAGCACAGGATCAGAGGGATATGCACATCCATAACATAATGCATGGGAAAGAAGACTGCATCACTCCTTGATGGGAGCTTTAGATTAACAAGAGGGCAAACTTTCCATGCAAGACAGACAAGAGGTATGATAAATATGTAATCTACTAAATCACCTAAGAAACCACATACTGGCCCCTACTCCTCCACCCCTGCCATACAGAGCTCTGAATACTTGCCGAAGTGATGTTGTGTGGCACCTGTGTTTAGCCAGACAGCAGTGCTAATATAAACTCTACAAAAAAAAGAAACGTTCCTTTTCAGTACCGTCTTTCAAAGATACAGTTGAAGATGGAAGTTTACATACAATTAGGTTGGAGCCATTAAAATTCATTTTTCAACCACTCCACAAATTTCTTGTTAAGAAACTATAGTTTGGCAAGTCGGTTAGGACATCTACTTTGTGCATTCACTTAATCACAATTCCAGTGGGTCAGAAGTTACATACACTAAGTTGACTGTGCCTTTAAACAGCTTGGAAAATTCCAGAACATTATGTCATGGCATTAGAAGCTTCTGATAAGGTAATTGACATCATTTGAGTCAATTGGAGGTGTACCTGTGGATGTATTTCAAGGCCTTCAACTCAGTTCCTCTTTGCTTGACATCATGGGAAAATCAAAAGAAATCAGCCAAGACCTCAGATCTCCACAAGTCTGGTTCATCTGTACAAACAATAGTACGCAAGTATAGGGACCACTCAGCCGTCATACCTCTCAGGAAGGAGATGCATTTTGTCTCCTAGAGATGAACGTACTTTGGTGCGAAAAGTGCAAATCAATCCCAGAACAGCAGCAAAGGACCTTGTGAAGATGCTGGAGGAAACAGGTACAAAAGTATCTATATCCACAGTAAAACGAGTCCTATAAATCGACATAACCTGAAAGGAGCAAGGAAGAAGCCACTGCTCCAAAACCAACATAAAAAAGCCAGACTACGTTTTGCAACTGCACATGGGAACAAAGATTGTACTTTTGGGGGAAATGTCCTCTGGTCTGATGAAACAAAAATAGAACTGTTTGGCCATAATGACCATCGTTATGTTTGAAGGAATAAGGGGGAGGCTTGCAAGCCGAAGAACACCATCCCAACCGTGAAGCACGGGGGTGGCAGCATCATGTGGTGGGGGTGCTTTGCTGCAGGAGGGACTGGTGCACTTCACAAAATAGATGGCATTATGTGGATATATTGAAGCAACATCTCAAGACATCAGTCAGGAAGTTAAAGCTTAGTCGCAAATGGGTCTTCCAAATGGACAATGACCCCAAGCATACTTCTAAAGTTGTGGCAAAATGGCTTAAGAACAACAAAGTCAAGGTATTGGAGGGACCATCACAAAGTCCTGACCTCAATCCTATAGAACATTTGTGGGCAGAACTGAAAAAGCATGTGCGAGCAAGGAGGCCTACAAACCTGACTTAGTTACACCAGCTGTGTCAGGAGGAATGGGCCAAAATTCATCAAACTTATTGTGGGAAGCTTGTGGAAGGCTACCCGAAACGTTTGACCCAAGTTACAGAATTTAAAGGCAATGCTACCAAATATAAATCCAAATAACTTCACAGATCTTCATTGTCAAGGGTTTAAACACTGTTTACCATGCTTGTTCAATAAACCATAAATAATTAATGAACATGCACCTGTGGAACGGTCGTTACGACACTAACAGCTTACGACAGTAGGCAATTAAGGTCACAGTTATGAAAACTTAAGACACTAAAGAGGCCTTTCTACTGACTGAAAAACACCAAAAGAAAGATGCCCAGGGTCCCTGCTCATCTGCATCCGAACATTACACCTGCGGGACAGGTACAGGAAGACACCAGGAATGCACAATCCCTCCATCAGTGCTCAGACTGTCCGCAATAGGCTGAGAGAGGCTGGACTGAGGGCTTGTAGGCCTGTTGTAAAGGCAGGTCCTCACCAGACATCACCGGCAACAACGTCGCCTATGGGCACAAACCCACTGTCGCTGGACCAGACAGGACTGGCAAAAAGTGCTCTTCACTGACGAGTCGCGGATTTGTCTCACCAGGGGTGAGGGCTGAGAGAGGCCTGTACTCTGGAGCGGGATCGATTTGGAGGTGGAGGGTCTGTGATGGTCTGGGGTGGTGTGTCACAGCATCATCGGACTGAGCTTGTTGTCATTGCAGGCAATCTCAACGCTGTGCCTTACAGTGAAGACATCCTCCTCCCTCACGTGGTACCCTTCCTGCAGGCTCATCCTGACATGACCCTCCAGCATGACAATGCCACCAGCCATACTGCTCGTTCTGTGCGTGATTTCCTGCAATACAGGAATGTCAGTGTTCTGCCATGGCCAGCGAAGAGCCCGGATCTCACGTCTGGGACCTGTTGGATCAGATGGTGAGGGCCATTCCCCCCAAAAATGTCCGAACTTGCAGGTGCCTTGGTGGAAGAGTGAGGTAACATCTCACAGCAAGAACTGGCAATTTTGGTGGAGTCCATGAGGAGGAGATGCACTGCAGTACTAAATGCAGCTGGTGGCCACACCAGATACTGACTGTTACTTTTGATTTTGACCCCCCCCCCCCCCCTTTGTTCAGGGACACATTATTCCATTTCACTTAGTCACATGTCTGTGGAACTTGTTCAGTTTATGTCTCAGTTGTAAAATCTTATGTTCATACAAATATTTACACATGTTAAGTTCGCTGAAAATAAACGCAGTTGACAGTGAGAGGACGTTTCTTTTTTTGCTAAGTTTAGCAGCATACCTGGGATGTCATAGAAGGAGGGTAGAGGCTTGGCACAGAGGTTGACCGTGGCTGACCTCTTCCTCATCTGCTCCACCAGGATCTTCCTATCCTCCTCCTTCAGCAGCTCCGTGAACAGCTTGTGGGCGGTCACCACGAACACCAGGTGGGGCTCGGCCAAGCTCTCACACAGGGTTCTGTATGGGAGTGGGGACAATGATGTATAAAGATATTAATACATGTCTATGATTGGGAAGCATCAAATGTCAGGACAGGTATCAGCATTTGGCATACTGCTCACCATCAACAAGCTACAACAACACATTAAATCTGCAGGTATTACAAGCTTACAAAATGCCTCATCTAAGTTAATCAACTCAATCCTACGCACTTTAGAAAAATAACCATCTTCCTCTTGGAGGTCTCTGATGAACGGTCCTTGTCTAAAGACCTTGTGCATACCTGTAAGAGGAAACAGCTTGAATGTAGATTAGTGTTTATAGATAGGAATGAAGTTTTCATTGAGAAGAGTGGGTTTGTTAGCCTGGTTAAACCAGACTGAAACAATGGTGAGCACAGCATTTATTGTGGTTTAAATCAGGCTATGAGTTTGTAGTTCTACCTCTAGCATAAAGTCCACCACATGTTTCCTTGGCTTGTGGAGCAGCTGCTGAAAACGCACACTGAGGACCTCCCCTTGCAGGGCGTCGCGAACAGCGTTGCACACACAAAGCTTGTGACACACTTCGTCCAGGCCCCTCTCCCTGTGTACATCATGTAAACAGAGCATTAACATAACACCGGCAAGCATTTAAACGTCTTAAAGCTGGGATTGCTTGCATGCAATCAAGTCTGATGTGCCTCATTTTAATATATTTGGTTCTAAGAAAAATATTCACACCTAAAACAGTGAAGTGGTGTATAGTACATGTCAAAGATACCATTTTAATTCTGGGTTGAATACTTTAACCACCAAGTGTTCTCACCCTTGCTGGACTTTGTGCAAAAACTCCCTCAGGACAGACTGTCTGAGGTGGTTGGGCAAGCTGAGGGACACATTGTCTTTGATGAAAGCCTCTACAAGAGCCTGAGGAAAAGAAGAGCCTTCAATTACTTCAAGGACTTCCGGTTACTGAGCAAGATAGTGGCATAGGAGTTTTGCTCACGCTGGTGCAAACTTTTAAAAATGCCATTTCTATCGTACTTTTGACCATCTCTTAACTAATCACGAACAAGGATGAACACTGAAACACCGGCTAAGAGAAAACTCGATATGTTGGACCTGACTACCAAGTCTACAACTCAATAAGAAAGAGGATGTAGCTTGCAGAACGCGTTCCCCACTAAACACTTTCTGTGTTTGGGGCTACAGGCACACACCTTCCCGGCATGGATGAGTCCGTTTTATCTCAACTCTTCCTTATTCCGGGACAGCGTGGTGATCTAAAAATACTCTTTACTTGAAATGCGCACTGATATGATATCTACCAGTGTCACAGTCAATTCCATCTTCACAGACATGGAATTATTCAAGATGAAATTCATCCAACTTCAGACTGAGAAACACAAAAGGTAAACTAGGCTGGTCGCAACAAAATCATCCCACACAGACAATACAATGTAAACAAAGCACTGATGAAATCAGTAACTACGCAGATAACTCCTATGGGATTAGGAATCATTTAGCCGAGATGGAAGATTATTCATGCAGCTCATCCTTACGCCTGTGGCTCCCCAGACTGTTATCCCGTGGGGTGATTGAGCTGGAACGCGCACCGACGCTGAACTAAAACCAGGCGGTAACAACCAACCGAGAACATTTATCTTCAGGATGCTCCGCTATACCTACAAAAAGGCCTTCATGGATGCATACAAAGCAGCTGGGTCGCTCTGAAGCCTGAGAAAGAGCTATACCGAACTTTCTACTGTATCCTGCTAAGCTTAAAGTGTCCCACAACAAATCGATATTCGACACTCCTGATGAGGCTCAGAAAGTCCTGCATAGCCTTCAGAAAGCATTGACTGTCCTCATTGTACATGAACGAGCAATAGAAAACAGGAAACTGTAATAATCATGAGTTCTGCTTAGCGCTCCCATGGTTCCCTTCTATAGATTAGATAGATACTACCGGTCAAAAGGTTAAAAAGACCTGCTCATTCAAGGGTTTCTTTATTTTCACTATTTTCTACATTGTAGAATAATAGTGAAGACAAACTATGAAATAACACATTGAATCATGTATTAACCAAAAGTGCTAAAACAAATGACAATATATTTTATATTTGAGATTCTTCAAAACGGCCACCCTTTGCCTTGACAACTTTGCACACTTGGCATTCTCTAGCCTATTTGACCTAGATAGTTTGTGTGTATGCATTGATATGTAGGCTACGTGTGCCTTTTTTTTTTAATGTAGTTCTGTCATTGAGCTGTTCTTGTGTATTGATGTTCTGTATTATGTCATTCTGTATTATGTTTCATGTTTTGTGTGGACCCCAGGAAGAGTAGCTGCTGCTTTTGCAACAGCTAATGGGGATCCTAATAAAATACCAAATACTAAAACCAGCTGCATCTGGAATGCTTTTCCAACAGTCTTGAAGGAATTCCCACATATGCTGAGCACTTCTTGGCTGCTTTTCCTTCACTCTGCGGTCCGACTCAACCCAAACAATCTCAATTTGGTTAAAGTTGGAGGCCAGGTCATCTGATGCAGCACTCCATCACTCTCCTTCTTGGTCAAATAGCCCTTACACAGCTTGGAGGTGTGTTAGGTCATTGTCCTGTTGAAAAATAAATGATAGTCCCACTAATCCCAAACCAGATGGGATGGCGTATTGCTGCAGAATGCTGTGGTAACTATGCTGGTTAAGTGTGTCTTGAATTCTAAATAAATCACAGACAGTGTCACCAGCAAAGCACCCCCCCACACCATCACACATCCTCCTCCATGCTTTATGGTGGGAATCTTGCGGAGATCATCCGTTCACCCACACCGCATCTCACAAAGACACGGTGGTTGGAACCAAAAATTTCAAATTTGGACTCATCAGACCAAAAGGACAAATTTCCACTGGTCTAATGTCCATTGCTCGTGTTTCTTGGCCCAAGCAAGTCTCTTCTTCTTATTGGTGTTTTTTAGTGGTTTCTTTGCAGCAATTCGACCATGAAGGTCTGATTCACACAGTCTCCTCTGAACAGTTGATGTTGAGATATGTCTGTTACTTGAACTCTGAAGCATTTATTTGGGCTGCAATATCTGAGGCTGGTAACTCCAATGAACTTATCCTCTGCAGCAGAGGTAACGCTGGGTCTTCCATTCCTGTGGCGGTCCTCATGAGACAGTTTCATCATAGCGCTTGGTGTTTGCGACTGCACTTGAAGAAACTTTAAAAGTTCTTGAAATGTTCCATATTGACTGCCCTTCATGTCTTAAAGTAATGGACAGTCGTTTCTCTTTTATTCTTTGAGCTGTTCTTGCCATAATATGGACTTGGTCTTTTATCAAATAGGGCTATCTTCTGTATACCACCCCTACCTTATTACAACTGATTGGCTAAAACGCATTAAGGAAAGAAAATCCACAAATTAACAAGGCACACCTGTTAATTGAAATGCATTCCAGTTGACTACCTCATGAATGCCAAGATTGTGCAAAGCTGTTATCAAAAATATACATTTGATTTGTTTAACACTTTTTTGGTTACTATATGTGTTATTTCATAGTTTTGATGTCTTCAATACTATTCTACAATGTAGAAAATAGTAAAAATAAAGAAACACCCTTGAATGAGTAGGTGTTCTAAAACTTTTCACCGGTAGTGTATGAAAAACATTTTAAATTGTGACATACTTTAACTCCCAGAGATTTAGTTTGTCTCCCAGTATATACCTTATACAATGACTGACGTACAATATTAATGAGGATCATTAATGGAGGTTTATTCCTCCCACAATGTTTCTCCATACATTTAGTTATGTACATGTATGGATTAACCACCTCGTGTTATCGAGAATGTCATTGTCGATTGTCATTGTCGATAAGAATGCCTCCCGGGTGGCGCAGTGGTCTAGGGCACTGCATCGCAGTGCTAGCTGCGCCACCAGAGTCTCTGGGTTCGCGCCCAGGCTGGGTTGGGTTCGCGCCCAGGCTCTGTCGCAGCCGGCCGCAACCGGGAGGTCCGTGGGGCGACGCACAATTGGCATAGCGTCGTCCGGGTTAGGGAGGGTTTGGCCGGTAGGGATATCCTTGTCTCAGTATGTAAAATGTAATGAAATGTAATGTAAAAAAAAAAAAAAAATGTAATAAAATGTATGCACTCTACTGTAAATCGCTCTGGATAAGAGCGTCTGCTAAATGACTAAAATGTAAATGTAAATTTATTTGAGTGGGCATTATGTTAATTTTGTGGGCCCTAAGCCATGCCAAACTATTTGTATGGGCTGTCACCTTTGTTTCCCCCTCCCTTTTTCACAATTTATCTTCACACCCTCCCCCAACATCCTTAAGTCTTGACTGGTTCAGGCTCGTTTATACTTTGACTTTAGCATTTTCCCTCTGCAGTGAACTTACAGTGCATTCAGGAAAGTATTCAGACCCCTTGACCTTTTCCACATTTTGTTACATTGCAGCCTTATTCTAAAATTGATTAAATTGTTCCCCCCCCCCTCAATCTACACACAACACCTCATGAAGAAAAATAATAAAGTACTTTGTTGAAGCACCTTAGGCAGCGATTACAGCGTCGAGACTTCTTGGGTATGACGCTACAAGCTTGGCACAACTGTATTTGGGGAGTTCCTCCCATTCTTCTCTGCAGACCTTCTCAAGCTCTGTCAGGTTGGATGGTGACTGTTGCCTCAGCTATTTTCAGGTCTCTCCAGAAATGTTTGATTGGGTTCAAGTCCGGGCCACTCCTGTGTTGTCCCGAAGCCACTCCTGCGTTGTCTTGGCTGTGTGCTTAGGGTCGTTGTCCTGTTGGAAGGTGAACCTTCGCCCCAGTCTGAGGTCCTGAACGCTCTGGAGCAGGTTATCATCAAGGATACCTCTGTACTTTCCCCCATTCATCTTTCCCTCAATCGTGACTTGTCTCCCAGTCCCTGCTGCTGAAAAACATCCCCACAGCATGATTGTGCCACCAACATGCTTCACCATAGGGATGGTGCCAGGTTTCCTCCAGACGTGACGCTTGGCATTCAGGTCAAAGAGTTTAATCTTGGTTTCATCAGACCAGAGAATCTTGTTTCTCATGGTCAGGTCCTTTAGGTGCTGTTTGGCAAACTCCAAGTGGGCTGTCATGTGTCTTTTGTCTAGCCACTCTACCATAAAGGCCTGATGGGTAGTGCTGCAGAGATGGGAGAACCTTTCAGAAAGACAACCATCTCCACAGAGGAACTCTGGAGCTCTGTCAGAGTGATCATCGGTTTCTTGGTCACCTCCCTGACCAAGGCCCTTCTCCCCCAAATGCTCAGTTTGGCGGGCGGCCAGCTCTAGGTAGTGTTGATCGTTCCAAACTTTTTCCATTTAAGAATGATGGAGGCCACTGTGTTCTTGGGGACCTTCAATGCTGCCTTGGCACAATCCTGTCTCGGCGCTCTACGGACAATTCCTTTGACCTCATGGCTTGGTTGTTGCCCTGACATGCACTGTCAACTGTGGGACCATATGTAGACAGGTGTGTGCCTTTCTAAATCATGTCCAATCGATTTAACTGACCACAGGTGGCCTCCTATCAAGTTTTAGAAACATTTCAAGGATTGTCAATGTAAACAGGACGCACCTGAGCTCAATTTGAAGTCTCATAGCAAAGGGTCTGAATACTTATGTAAATACATTTATTTTTGTTTTTTATTTGTAATACTGCAAAAATGTCTAAACCTGTTTTCGCTTTGTCATTATGGGGTATTGTGTGTAGATTGATGAGGAAAACATGTATTCCATCCATTTTATAATAAGGTTGTAACATAACAAAATGTGGAAAAAGGGAAGGTGTCTGAATAATTTCCGAATGCACTGTATGTTTATCTGATAGAGAAGAACACAATAAGCTTTTTATTTTAAATATAAGGTTTGCTTGGCGTCCCCATATTGTGTCAGCATCCAAGGGACGCCCAACTCAGGTCTACCAGCTGGCGATCTCTCGGCCTACTGGCCTTTTCTATTTTGTTTTTTCTGTTGGTTATGTTTATTTTAAACACTATAGAATATGTACACTACCGCTGAAAAGTTTGGGGTCTCTTAGAAATATCCTGTTTTTTTAAAGAAAAGCACATGACATCAAATTGATCAGAAATACAGTGTAGACATTGTTAATGTTGTAAATGACTATTGTAGCTGGAAACGGCAGATTTTTTATGGAATATCTACATAGGCGTGCAGAGGCCCATTATCAGCAACCATCACTCCTGTGTTCCAATGGCATGTTGTCTTAGCTAATCCAAGTTGATCATTTTAAAAGGCTAATTGACCATTAGAAAACCCTTTTGCAATTATGTTAGCACAGCTGAAAACTGTTGTCCTGATTAAAGAAGCAATAAAACTGGCCTTCTTTAGACTAGTTGAGTATCTGGAGCATTAGCATTTGTGGGTTCGATTACAGGCTCAAAATGGCCACAAACAAAAACCTTTCTTCTGAAACTCGTCAGTCTATTCTTGTTCGGAGAAATGAAGGCTATTCCATGTGAGAAATTGCCAAGAAACTGAAGATCTCGTACAACGCTGTGTACTACTCCCTTCACAGGACATCGCAAATTGGCTCTAACCAAAATAGAAAGAAGAGTGGGAGGCCCCGGTGCACAAGTGAGCAAGAGGACAAGCACATTAGAGTGTCTAGTTGGAAAAACAGACACCTCACAAGTCTTCAACTGGCAGCTTCATTAAATAGTACCCACAAAACACCAGTCTCAACATCAACAGTGGAGAGTTGATGAGGCGTCTGTTTCTCAAACTAGACATTTTAATGTACTTGTTCTCTTGCTCAGTTGTGCACCAGGACCTCCCACTCTTTCTATTCTGGTTAGAACCAGTTTACGCTGTTCTGTGAAGGGTCTAAACAATATTCTGTGCAAAGTTTTTTCAAACACCCCTATCAAGAGAATTAAGTGTTGAGTACTTACTACGTACAAAACAAATACAGATTTTGCATTCCTACTTCCCACTGATATCAATTTCAGAACAAATTTTATAAGAACAATTTTTTTTTAAGTTCTCACATGCGCCGAATATAACAGGTGTAGACATTACCGTGAAATGCTTATTTACAAGCCCTTAACCATCAATGCAGCTTAGAAAATATTAACTAGATAAATTAAAAGTTTAAAAAATAACAATAACGAGGCTATGTACAGGGTATACAGGTACCGAGTCAATGTGCTGTGGTACAGGTTAGTCGATAATAGCCTACACTTGTGCCCCAAGGAAAACAAAGTGTGTTATAATTGTAATTAAGAGGAAACTTAATATGAAGGTGGGGGTGTCTGGTGGAGACACTTAACGTCAGTATTGTTATGCCTTTTACTATTAATGCCACTAAATTAGGTTAGTCCTCCATGTATGCACCAAAGGCTTTTGTTCATTCCTTTTTGAAGACCTGAAGCTTAAATTGTTAGACTTCCCAGATTCAGTGACCATTTTAATTTGACTCTAGATCCTACTATTGATACCACCAGTGCTAATATCTTGGCACACCGGGCACCTTCAAATTATTTGAAGAGCTTTTTAGATGACTTGAACATTGTGGATGCCTGGCACCTAAGAAATCCTAGTACTAGAGACTACAGACTCCGTCTTTCTGAAATGTACTGTATATCCCATGCAGATATTTTACCTATGCTGTTATCTTACCATTCTCCATTATTGACTTATTAATTTGAGAAGTCACAGGTTAAGGGATTCATGTTTTTCTTTTACGGGATAGGGAATTCTTAAACACAATTTTGGCTGGCATTAATAATTTCTTACAGGTCAATGCACAACCAGGGGTAGACCCACATACAGTAGATTAAGGGAAGTAACAAAGTGCTGCATTAGGAATATGTACTTTTTCATCACAGAATTTTTAAAAAGCAACCTTCTGATTCTTAATTAGAGAGAGAAATAGCCTGTCTAGAGTTGATGCAAAAGTCTAACTACACTGAAGATGTGCAGAGAGAACCCACCGCATTTAAAACTGAGCCTAAGATGGTGACTAGTTCTAGGGCTGAATTTATTCACTTGAAAGCGAGACAGAATGACTATGAGAATGCGGATAGACCGAGTAGGCACTTGGAAATGAATTGAAGCAAACTTGAACATTTGTCATCTATTGATGTCATTAGGAACAATAAAAAGGTGAACTCTATTTCTATCCCGCCCAAATTAAATCACACATTTACTATTTCTATCCCTCCCAAATTAAATCACACATTTACAACGTTTTATTCCGATCTATATACCTCAGAGTTTCCTTGTCATTAGAACTGCTAGCCCAAGCCATCAGGCAAAATATTACAATTTTACCTATTAAAATCAAAGAAACAGTCCACCATATCTCCCTGTATGCTGATGACACCTTACTGTATTTGTCCAATATCTCTAATTCTATACCACACGTACTTGACCTCTAAAGAATTCGGCTCTTTCTCTGGCTATAAAATTAACTGGTCCAAGTTGATCTTAATGCCTCTAAACAAGTTACTTTACCCTCTTTACCACTCACTTTAGAAAATAAGTTATTTACATACATGGGCATAAAAATTTGACCTAATTTGCAACCCATGGTTAAGGAGAATTTTGATGCAACATTGAAAATAATAATTGTGAGTAGATGGTCTCCACTTCATGTTACTCTTTATGGGAGAGTTTAGGTTATTAAAATGAATGTCCACCCCATATGAATTTCCTGTTTTCAATGCTTCCTCTTCCTTCCCCAACTTAATTCTTTAAGGACATAGATATCTTGGTGAGAAATTTCATTTGGAATGGGAAACGTCCTAGATTTAGTCCCTCCACCTTACAATGCCCAAGTTTGGAGGGCTCTCTTTACCAAACTATAAACTCTACTATTGGGCATATCAGCTGAGGTCATTGACTATTTGGCATGAGTCATCAGATGTGCCTTGGTGGACAATAGAGGAGGCCAAGTCTCACCCAATTAGAATTCAGGACCTTCCTTCTTCTGAGATAAAGCAACAAAAAAAGCCTAATATTTTATGGGATCTATTATAACAAAAATACATTTGACTGTTTGGTACCAAATCAATAATTATCTTGGCACAACTTGCAATTTTCACAAGTTCTCCTATTTGGAATAACAATTTTATCGTATCTGGCATTATGCAGTTTACATTCCCTCTGTGGTCTAAGCAAGATATTCTTGTTTTAAAGTGCATCTTCAACCTGCAAGGGATTTGTTCCTTTCAAGTTCCGAAAGTCACTCTCGCTGGTTCTTCCTGTTCTTTTTTTTTTTTTTTTTTATCTCAAATTCCGTACAGTGTTGAAAACCTATGGTGTACCATGGGACACCAAACCAAGCTCTCACTCTTTACTGAAACCGCTTTCATGTCCAAGGAAAGCTAGAATGGCATGCTCACCATATGATAGGCTAGTGACTCGTAATATAAAACATCTACCTGTTATGGAGATCTGGGAGAAGGACCTTTCGGAGCTGTGTACCGGTAAAGTCTCTTTGGGTTCATGTTGTTAGTGTTTTAAAATGGCATTCTTGGCAGGTACCTACCCGTTTGCCCATCCCGCCTCCTGCTGGGTTGTAGCCGTAGCAATACATGATCTTGTCAAGAGAGGCGGCATCAACAGCAGTGTTTTTGAACCGGGTATTGCCCTTTGCAGATGGTTGCTTATGTACTTATAAAATAAAAAAAACATGAGCTGGCATACACCCAGAAAAATTATTTTGTTTGGAGGTGCTGACTAAACGGTGAATAAACTATAAAGTATCAAAATAAATAAGAGTCGCACGCTCCATATATAAACTCCCAGTAATTTATTGGGTATTTACCAACGTGTCGGCATCACAGTGCCTTCTTA
This sequence comes from Salvelinus namaycush, assembly GCF_016432855.1. Lineage (NCBI taxonomy): Eukaryota > Metazoa > Chordata > Actinopteri > Salmoniformes > Salmonidae > Salvelinus > Salvelinus namaycush. The sequence goes on from NC_052333.1 coordinate 36,484,019, forward strand.
TGTACTTGGACATCCACTGCAGACAGCGTGGGGCCAAGCCCAAAACTTTGGTAAATGGTCACATGCTCCCACTTGCGAGAGCTACATTTCACAACAATGTGAGATAGGAAAAAAGAAGAGCAGGGAGCAGGGCAATGCTATGTGGCTCTGGGTTGGTAGCCTTTGAGAATTGCATTTTAACAGGCCGTTTTAATTTGGAAAAACAGAAAACTATTTGTCTTTAATCTATTTTGTTTTGTTCTTTTTAATTTGTATGGTGTTGTTAAGTTTGTGATTGTTTCCCCCCAATGAACTGTACATATTAATATCGTGAAACTGTAATTGTCTAGGACATGAAAGAAAGAAAAAAAAGAATACCTTATGTACCTTATATTATGTAAGAGTTCCTTACATAATGCCTAAACCGCAGGAGAACATTTTTATACTATCATCAGCAGGGCACAGTCTACATTGGTGCTAACTTGTTGCATTATGTCCTCAGGCTGACTGACCTGGTAGTTGCGAGTTCTGATGAGGCTGTTGATCTGTCCGTAGGGGTTTAGCTGGGTGTCACTGGGGTCCAAGGCTCCAGTCAGGGCCCTGCAGGCGTTCCAGTACCCAGCAAGACGCTTCTCATCCAGGTGAACGTGAAGCGTCAAGTCAAACTGCAATACAAGAACAGCAGAGCTACAGTGATGAACATCATTAACACAAAAACTCATATCAAATTGAATCAAAGTCAGACCAAATTATATGTTTTTGAATATATTTTAGTGCAAGAGACCATGAAACGACCAAAGCAAAATATATCAACATCTACAGCTCAATACTGTACCTTCAACAGCAACTCTCGTGTTTGTTGAAAATGCTCTCTAGCCTTCTCATATGCCAGTTGGTCTGAGCAGCCTTGTTGAAAAAAAATACCTCCCAAATCATAATGCACCTGTAGAACACAAGACGTTGTTTACCAAGAGCTTGAGCTCTGTGAGCCGTTCTCTCTGGCCATACCGCATCCAATAGGATAATCTTCTATCTAGAGTAGTCTACCCATATAATGACATATAGAACTTTAATAGGACATATATTAAACAATAATTATATACAGTACCAGTCAAAAGTTTGGACACCTACTCATTCAAGGGTTTTTCTTTGTTTACTATTTTATAGTAATAGTGAGTTTTTTTAGAATAATAGTGAAGAAATCAAAACTATCAAATAACACATATGGAATCATGTAGTAACCAAAAAAGTATTAAACAAATCAAAATATATTATACTTGAGATTCTTTAAAGTAGCCACACTTTGCCTTGATGACAGCTCTGCACACTCTTGGCATTCTCTCAACCAGCTTCAACCTGGAATGCAATGGCGCTGGAGAAGGCTGACGTTTTAAGTGTCCCCAACCGATTGCGTTTTTGTTTTGTTTATTTGCGTTGTTCGTAACTTATTTTGTACATATTGTTGCCGCTACTGTCTCTTATTACTGAAAATAACTTCTAGACATCATGACCGCGATTACTCATCACAGACTGGCAGAATCCTTTTTTTCCTTTAACGAGTCTGACGAGCCCAACGTGAATGATATACCGCTTTCTCGGGAAAAGGCCCAGATTCCATTGATTTGGGTGAAGAGGAGGCGGAGAAAAAGGGGCCAGAGGGCAGGCTGTCTTCTGAGAATTTGTAGGTGATCTAATAAACCTCCACTTCCTTCCATTCTGCTAGCAAACGTGCAATCTTTGGAGAATAAAATCAATGACCTACGCGGAAGATTAAACTACCAACGGGACATTCAAAACTGTAATATCTTATGCTTCACAGAGTCGTGGCTGAACGACGACATTATCAACATACAGCTGGTTGGTTATGCCCTGTACCGGCAGGATAGAAAAGCGGCGTCTGGCTATTTATTTTTTAAATAACAGCTGGTGCATGATATCTAAGGAAGTCTCGAGTTATTGCTCGCCTGAGGTTGAGTATATCATGATAAGCTGTAGACCACACTATCTACCTAGAGAGTTTTAATCTGTATTTTTCGTAGCTGTTTACATACCACCACAGACTGAGGTTGGCACTAAGACAGCATTGAATGAGCTGTATTCTGCCATAAGCAAACAGGAAAACGCTCACCCAGAGGCGGCGCTCCTAGTAGCCGGGGACATTAATGCAGGGAAACTTACATCTGTTTTACCAAATTTCTATCAGCATGTTAAATGTGCAACCAGAGGGAGAAAAAACAACTCTGGACCACCTTTACTCCACACACAGAGATGTGACCGTACGTACATACCCGAACCAGAAGCCATGGATTACAGGCAACATGCGCACTGAGTTAAAGGGTAGAGCTGCCGCTTTCAAGGAGTGGGACGCTAACCCGGAAGCTTATAAGAAATCCCAATATGCCCTCCGACGAACCACCAAACAGGCATAGCGTCAATACAGGACTAAGATCGAATCGAACTACACCTGACGCTAGTCTCTGACGCTAGTCAGATGTGGCAGGGGTTGCAAACCATTACAGACTACAGAGGGAAGCACAGCCGACAGCTACCCAGTGACACGAGCGAACCAGATGAGCTAAACGACTTCTATGCTCGTTTCGAGGCAAATACCACAAACATGCATAAGAGCACAAGCTGTTCCGGAAGACTGTGATCACGCTCTCCGCAGCCGATGTGGTACTGTATATAATATGGTAATTTAATAGTCTCTGTGAGTCTACCCACCTGACAGTGCAGCTCATCAGCACTGATCCTAAGGCCTGCTGTGGAGGACTCCGTTTCTCCGTTAGCAGTACTGGGGTCGGCAGCCAGCAGGTCCAGAGTCCTCAGGGTGTGGATGTAGAAGTCCTTCTTCAGACCAAGAGATCCCTCCAACACCATGATAGAGTCCGCTGCCTGCTCTTTCAGCTGCAATAAGAGACAGTGACACAGCACCATGTAATCCCTCAGGTCATTCACTCATGTTTTAAAATGGTGTTCCGTTGTCTAATATGTCCTGAGGAAAATAGCAGACTCACCACGCTCAGGATATTTTCAGTCAACTCTTTTTCCTGCTGCACAACATTCAACCTATAGACAACATGGAAAAGGGATGTAATGCTGTACTGATAAAAATCCTGTCATACTTACAGCAATACCAATTTAGTTCTGAAAGCAGAAGGAGAACCTACATGTTCATCTGATGAGGCCCGGGTTTTGTCTGTTTTTCTGGAAAACTACTTAACACAATGGTTCGTATGGCCCTTCGAGAGACAAAATATGGATACAATTATTAGGAATGACAGAATTTGGTCAACCTGGTGGTCTATTATACAGCACAATCAACCCTCCTCTGCAGTACCCATTCTCACCAGCGGTTGTAGATGATGACAGCCATGGCAGTGGTGGGAGGCAAGGTGGACAGATCCAGGTCAACATGTTTCACTCCAGGTGGAACCTTACTCACACACAGCAGCTCATTCAGCAGCATGTTCAGCACAGGAATAGTCAAGCTGGAGGGGTAAAAGGATGTGTCAATTCAATATGAAACACCTACATAAAAACTAACAAAATCCACATGACTGTTCGAGCTTTTCAGGGTAATGGAATAACAACAAATTCTCAAATAAAAAGAGTCACTGCAAACGTTTCTACATCACACTCACCCTTTCTCCAATACATCTAGATCCCACTTCAAGTATGCTGCTACTTTAAGAGCCAACAGCTTCAAAGTGCGGTTCCTGCGGTTGTCTGCAGGAGGCTGGACTTGGTTCTGCTCATTCACAGAGGGCTTGGCCGCTTGTTCAAGGAACTGGATGACAAGCTGCACTGGAACAGGATCTGAAGGAAGGAAACATATATACGTTTTCAATCAAACAAACCAGTCGAGTTTGAGTCCACTCATGTCTAAGTTCAATCACTGCTACCAATATGGTTATGCCAATCAGATCTGGACCAATATTCAGAGAGGATTCTCTCTCTTTCTCTCTGCAGACCTGGATAGGACTTCTGGAGGTGGTTCTCCAGCAGCATCTCATCCAGGAGAAACTCGAACCAGGAGGTCTGAGGAGGAGTGCTTGGCCGGCTGCCGCTCACAGCCACACGGTCTACCGCCTCTGCACTCATCTCCACCTGTCAGTGTCACACAGTCTTGGTTACACTTAGGCTTTTCATAGATGTCAATTCTATTCACGAAGGCACCCCATCCAGGGGGGATCTGTATAATGGAAGGATGCCAGAAAAGTGTTGTAACTAAAAAAAAATACTGTTGGCTGCAACTGTTAAACCGGTTACAACAGTGTACAGTAACTGTATGTTTTGCATTTGTGAAATAATTTTTATGTGATGTGAAAGTAGAGGATTTTATGTTTCCAAAACCATATCGCAAGAGAGTTTATTAACATTTCTAAATGTTAAAACAGAGTGTCTGGATTGTAGTCCCCATGGTCCCAGCTGTGGGCAATACTTACACCTGAGAACCCTGGGGATAAGATAGAATAGTTCCTTGGCTTCTGGAGAGCAAGGTTACATGATACTTACATTTACATTTTTAAGAAGCTAACAATGCTTGTTAGAAATTTCACCTCAAAGCACTGAAAAAAATCCTCAATAAGCAACAAGAAATTGCAATTTCATATTGAATTGAAGTTGCAATTAACTAATCTCCTAAATTATAATGGAATTGATCCCAATTTAAAATAAATTCACTGGTTTGCCAGAAATGGTAGTTCCCTTTTGATCGCAAACGGGATTTCGGGAAATGCAGGGAATTCGAAAGTTTTGCAACCTGAACCCTGTAGTTCTGGTCGCGTTCGTTCACTACACCCTGGACCAGATACTTAACACATCCACAAAGTCATAAACCCCGCCTGTTTCTACAATTTCTCTATTTAAAATCTGATTTGAAACCTAACGACAATATAACCTTACACCCAACCTCAACTTAAAAACAAATGTTTTCATAAATATTTACGATATAGACAAATTGATTGTGGCTGTGCTATCTAGTAAAATCACTGGACCCAGAGCTACCAACCCTGCAAGCTCCCTTTTCCAAAATACCACCTAGTAGCTAAGTAACCAAATTTCCAATGGATATTAAATAGTAAATCCAAAACCAGTCTAACTTAAGTTATACAAATATCAAAATCCTAAAGAAATTAAGCTAAAGAGAAAAACATCTGATGAGGTGCACAACCAAGCAAACAAAAGTTAGCTAGCTATCTAAACTAATGTTAGCAGCTAGCGGTTGATGCTAGCTAGGTGGGTCTCCCTAATATTATCAAGCTGGCAAATGTAAATGCATGACAGTTTACCTTTTTTGAGTTTGCAATTGTAAAAATATTCAGAAAGGTTTAATGTTTTGACACCTAACGTTAGCTAGCTTACTCCAAGATGCTTTCTAATGATTTGCTTTGCTCAATAAACATCTCTGACGTCATATCCGGATCCGCTCCAATCATGAACGTGGTTATCCTGCACCCTTTTTGCGCATCGTGCACTTGCATTTGTACTTTTATCTGACAGTCTTCCCAAATTGCAGATGTTTGCCTAATCTTCCTATTCATCTACCTATTTGTTAGTTTAAAAAAAGTTGGAAAGAATAACAAGCTATTACATAACTTCCATGGGCAGTTTGGATTAACTTTATTATGCCAGTAACATATTTTCTTCAATTCAAATTACTACGACCAAAAACAATTTCCAGGCAGACTGATGAATAGTCTGACATTTGTTTGACAAGTCTAATCCAATACCTCCAGTGGCTCTTATACAGATTTACATAATGCTGTGGTGCATATGACTGAAAATGTAATTCCTCCATCTGTGGGTTCATCATACACTACATTACGAAAAGTATGTGGACACCTACTCGTCGAACATCTCATTCCAAAATCATGGCCATTAATATGGAGTTGGTCCCCCCTTTCTTCTATAACAGCCTCCACTCTTGGAGAGCTTTCCACTAGATGTTGGAACATTGTTGCGGGGACTTGCTTCTATTCAGCCACAAGCGCAATAGGGAGGTCGGGCACTTATGTTGGGCAATTAGGCATGGCTCACAGTCGGCGTTCCAACTCATCCCAAAGGTTTTCGATGAGGTTGAGGTCAGGGCTCTGTGCAGGCCAGTCAAGTTCTTCCACACAGATCTCGACAAACCATTTTTGTATGCACCTCGCTTAGTGCACGGGGGCATTACCATGCTAAAATAGGAAAGGGCCTTCTCCAAACTGTTGCCACAAAGTTGGAAGCACAGAATTGTCTAGAATGTCATTGTATGCGTTAAGATTTCTCTTCACAAGAACAAAGGGGCCTAGCCTTAACCATGAAAAACAGCCCCAAACCATTATTCCTCTACACCAAACTTTACAGTTGGCACTATGTATTGGGGCAGGTAGAGTTCTACTGGCATCCGCCAAACCCCGATTCGTTCGTCGGACTGTCAGATGGGAAAGCGTGATTCATCACTCCAGAGAATGCGTTTCCACTGTTCCAGAGACCAATGGCGGCGAGCTTTACGCCACTTCAGCCTACGCTTGGCATTGCGCATGGTAATCTTAGGCTTGTGTGTAGCTGCTCGGCCATGGAAACCCATTTCATGAAGCTCCAAACGAACAGTTATTGTGCTGACGTTGCTTCCAGAGGCAGTTTAGAACTTGGTAGTGAGTGTTGCAACCAAGGACAGACGATTTTTAAGCGCTCGGTGGTCCTGTTCTGTGAGCTTGTGTGGCCTACCACTTTGCTGGTTGAGCCGTTGTTGCTCCAAGACTAATCCACTTCACAATACCAGCCCTTACAGTTGACAAGGCAGAAATTTGACAAGCTGACTTGTTGGAAAGGTGGCATCCTATGATGGTGCCACTTTGAAAGTCACTGAGCTCTTCAGTAAGGCCATTCTCTATGGAGAATGCAAGGCCTTGTGCTCGATTTTACACATCTGTCAACAACAGGTGTGGCTGAAATAGCCAAATCCACTAATTTGAAGAGGTGTCCACATCCTTTTGTATATACAGTTTAAGTCGGAAGTTTACATACACCTTAGTCAAATACATTTAAACTCAGTTTTTCACAATTCCTGACATTTAATCCTATAAAAAATTCCGTTTTAGGTCAGTTAGGACCACCACTTTATTTTAAGAATGTGAAATGTCAAAATAATAGTAGAGAATGATTTATTTCAGGTTGTATTTCTTTCATTACACTCATTTAGTATTTGGTAGGATTGCCTTTAAATTGTTTAACTTGGGTCAAACATTTCAGGTAGCTTCCTGCTTTTTGTTCTATGTTGCTCTGTCTGTATGCTACGTCTTGCTTGTCCTATGTTGCTCTGCGTGTGCTCACTGCTCAATGATTGTCTATAATGTAATTGTTTTTAATAACCTGCCCAGGGACTGCGGTTGAAAATTAGCCGGCTGGCTAAAACCGTCACTTTTACTGAAGCGTTGATTAATGTGCACTGTCCCTGTAAAAATAAACTAAATAAACTAAACAATAAGTTGGTTGAATTTTAGCCCATTCCTCCTGACAGAGCTAGTGTAACTGAGTCAGGTTTGTAGGCCTCCTTGCTCACACATGCTTTTTCAGTTCTGCCCACAAATTTTCTATGAGATTGAGGTCAGGGCTTTGTGATGGCCACTCCAATACCTTGACTTTGTTGTCCTTAAGCCATTTTGCCACAACTTTGGAAGTATGCTTGGGGTCATTGTCCATTTGGAAGTCCCATTTGAGACCAAGCTTTATCTTCCTGATTTCTTGAGATGTTGCTTCAATATATCCACATAATTTTCCTGCCTCATGAAGCCATCTATTTTGTGAAGTGCATCAGTCCCTCCTGCAGCAAAGCACCCCTACAACATGATGCTGCCACCCCTGTGCTTCACGGTTGGGATGGTGTTCTTTGGCTTGCAAGCCTCCCCCTTTTTCTGCCAAACATAACAATGGTCATTATGGCCAAACAGCTCTATTTTTGTTTCATCAGACCAGAGGACATTTCTCCAACAAGTACGATCTTTGTCCCCATGTGCAGTTGCAAACCATATTCTGGCTTTTTAATGGCGGTTTTGGAGCAGTGGCTTCTTCCTTGCTTAGCGGCCTTTCAGGTTATGTCGATATAGGACTCGTTTTACTGTGGATATAGATACTTTTGTGCTTGTTTCCTCCAGCATCTTCACAAGGTCCTTTGCTGCTGTTCTGGGATTGATTTGCACTTTTCACACCAAAGTACTTTCATCTCTAGGAGACAGAACACATCTCCTTCCTGAGCGGAATGACGGCTGCGTGGTCCCATGGTGTTTATACTTGCGTACTATTGTTTGTACAGATGAATGTGGTACCTTCAGGAGTTTGGAAATTGCTCCCAAGGATGAACCAGACTTGTGGAGGTCTACAAATTTTTTTCTGAGGTCTTGGCTGATTTCCCCATGATGTCAAGCAAAGAGGCACTGAGTTTGAAAGGTAGGCCTTGAAATACATCCACAGGTACACCAATTGACTCAAATTATGTCAATTAGCCTATCAGAAGCTTCTAAAGCCATGACATCATTTTCTGGAATTTTCCTAGCTGTTTAAAGGCACAGTCAACTTAGTCTATGTAAACTTCTGACCCACTGGAATTGTGATACAGTGAATGATAAGTGAAATAATCTGTCTGTAAACAATTGTTGGAAAAATTACTTGTGTCATGCACAAAGTAAATGTCCTAACCGACTTGCCAAAACTATAGTTTGTTAACAAGAAATACTTCCGACTTCAACTGTATAGTGTATCTCCTAACAATGAGGACAAAAAGTAACTTCACCTCAATAATTGTACATGTTGAAACTAGTGGAAACTCCTTTGGCAATTGGAGGGCTAGGTACCAGCTGGTTACTAGCCAGTTGACTGTTTTTACATCAGGAACATTAATTAGGATACATCACCTTCCCAAAAAAGGCACGAAACATATATGACGCACAACATAAAATAGTATGTTTGCTAACTTCCTGTTGAGTTATGTTCTGAATTTACCATGGTTAAAAGGACCAGATCAACCATCTGTCACCATAAAATGTGGCATACCGGCTCCTGAAGGATTCAACAGTTTAGAATAGCTAGAACAATCTATACAAAGATGCATAGGCATAATTGTCTCTAAGGTAAAACATACAGGGAAGGGTCACTGAGTGCACAGATTCTGGTAAACGAGACCGCTCCAAGAGCATATATTCTTTGCATTGACATTTCAGGAGAAAAACAGCAGATAGTAGCTTTGCAAAAGTCATTGCAGTTCAGCACTAGCAATAGCAAAACATTTGAGACAAATATAATTAAAACACATCGTAGATAGACTTCATAGTTGTGTTGCATTTACAAATTAATACACTTTGTTTACCATTTCCAGACATAGCAAGTTAGACTGGCATACTATGACAACCAGTAAAAGATCCAAGTTGACGGAAGCTCAAAATAGCATCTTAAATGCCACTGCTTTAGCTATGTGGCCTATAATTGTTTCATTTGAGTGAACATTTTAGGTCAAGACTCAGGCTCCCGAGTGGCGCAGCATTTTAAGGCACTACAGACCCTGGTTCGATCCTGGGCTGTATCACAACCGGCCGTGATTGGGAGTCCCATAGGGCAGCGCACAATTGGCCCAGCGTAGTCCGTGTTAGGGTCATTGTAAATAAGAATTTGGTCTTAACTGACTTGCCTAGTTAAATAAAGGTTAAATAAATAAATAAAGACTAAGGCATCCAGAACAATAGGTTTTTTAAATGAAAAGCAACCTAAATGGATAGCCTCAGAGCCTGCCTTCATCGTCTAGATTCAGCTGCGGGCCAATTATTTAGTGAGCGGATGGTCAGGGGGCCAGAACATAATTACAAATAATTTCTACTTTCTAGTCTGCAAATTGCCTGCAAGAAGCCCAGATATGTTTGACTAAAACAAAATAATTTCAAACACTGCATATTCGGTCATGTGGCTCTCTTTCATAAATTAAAATCACTTGGAGCTGATTTCCTGGTGTTTTGTCAGTCTTTTATGTCCAACAAAACACACACACACACACAGTGCATTCGGAAAGTAGTCCATTTTAGAATAAGGCTGTAACGTAACAAAATGTGGAAAAAGTCAATTGGTCTGAATACTTTCCGAATGGACTGTATATATTTTTTTCCTCTCAGAAAACTTGGGAGGCCAAATACAACCACCCACGGGCCAAATTGGGGAACCTTGCCAAAAGGCTTAAGAGTGAGCTCTGGGTCAACCTTATCCGCCAGTTCCCTTTTACATCATACAGAAGAAACGGGGGTGTGCAGGCAAATACATCCTAAGGCGCAAAGCAGCAAACATCAACTGTTAAAACACATATGCACTGCATGTGCGTCAATATTAAGAGGTAAATAATGACAAGAGAATAGTGGACCCGTCTCCCTTACATGCATGCGTGCTTTACTTTCACTCAAGACATCACAGTAATTCGTGTTTTGGAAAACAAAATACAGTACTATGACTCACATGGCATTGTGAACTTTGCCCCTAACTATTCATTAAGAGTTTGACCACTTTTCTGACATGCAATAATCGGGGGGACCAACTGAATGTTCTCATCATGGATCTCAATCTGTTACATGTGTGATTTGTTACTGTGCAGAATCTCAAGACAATTTACACTCCCCGTAGAATGTCACGGGGACTGAATATTCAATCAACACGCTTCCCACGGATTTTACGAGAACCAACCCGCGAAGGGGTTGTAACTGCATCCAACTATGGTAACGGACACCGCAGAGACCGAAGAAAGTCTTGTCTCAGTAGTTGGGCTGAAGCGGAGCTGTCTTCAGTACTGGAAGGAGATGACCGAGTTGACTTTGTAGACGTGATAGGACCTGTTCCAGAAAACCCTTGAGAAGTAGTTTGTGTAGGGCGAGTAGTTCATCTTTATCTCATGACAGAATCGCCCGTGTTTGGAGAAGGAGTACATCTCGCCTTTGTCATACACCACCTGGTGGAGGAAGGAGGGCAACGGTCAATGCAAGAAAGAACAGTAATGTGCAAGAACGCAATCATGTATATAGGCTATATTTCTCAGAGCGCCGTTATGCACTGTAACAATTTACTGTTTATCATCAAAGTGTGTGTGTGTGTGTGCCCGGTATAATGTTGCAGTATCGGGAGTGGTGTTCACAATACTCACATGGCTGTTGGCGATATCCAGCAGGTCTTTGATCCTGCAGCCCTTGGTATGACTCAACTCGTTGCACAGCGACTCTTCGATTATCACGTAGCTCGTCTTGTGCAAAGACAGAATCTTGTAGACATCTTCCGCGGACCTCATTGCATACACCTGGTATGTCTATTTGACGCAAAACACAAGGTTTCAAATGGGGGGGATTGACAGAAGGGGAAAAACAGATTACTAGGGAGAACAGCTATCCTATGTTTCAGCGGGAGATATGTTTTAACCTGTAGGATTAATAATATTTGTTCTATCTCATAATGTTTTCTCCTGTTTGCGTCTACTCTACTAAGTGCACCCCATATGATTCAGGTAGCCCTACTCACATCCTCACTCCTCCTCAGCAGGTCAATGTCTGAGTAGAGAGGCAGACTGGTCACAGTCCAACCTGAGCACAGCTTCACCGAACCCAACAGCTGCGGGCTGCCCGCGAACACTGCCGCCATCGGAGCATGGGTCCTGGAGAGGAAAGAGAGGAACAGAGGCGGGACGGAAAGAAAAAGAGGGAGGGAGGCAGAAATGGGTTGGTGGGTCAGAACGTAACCCTCAAGTCCGTATTCAATTATCTGTGTGAGAGGCAATGAGGCAGATTACACACTTTATCCAGTTCATCAGCTCGACTGTATCTGGGTCATAGAATTCCTGCAGCTCTGATAGTTCTGCTATGACACGGGGAAAGTACTGAAAGAAGGACAGAGGGTTATGCCAATTTAACATGTTACAAATGTCACCTTAATTGTTATAAGTTCAAAGCAAGAGAATACTAATACATGATGATACTAACATATATTGCAAACCTCACCTCTCTCCATAAACTGAATCCAATGATGGTTGGAACTGCTGTGCTCAATATTAAGGCCTGTTTGGGTAAAACAAGCAGCAAAAGATGAATACTATACTTTTACATTATGAACAAATATGGTGCTTGTAGCCTAAAACAGACTGTGATAGTTAGGTATCACAGTCTGAAACAAAGCAATACAATTGTTTGGAGAGCTTCCTCTTACCACCAGAATAAAATTACATTTGAACTTACTCTACTGGTTGTCTCTGCGGTTGGTCCTTATGCCTCTGGAAATGTGAGAATAAATATCTATTATTAACCTGACTTTTCAAGACGCTGGTACTGCACAGATATTTCCATCACCTGACACACGCGCATAGCCATGTACACACGATCGGCTAGTATGCATGCCGCATGTATTTACATCGTGTGAGCGTGCCTCAGGTGATGAACAAACCGTGATAGCCACCCACAGCGGCCCACGTGCGTTTTGAAGTCGGTTAAATAATACTTTCCTGGGAATATTTTGTCTCACATTTCCAACTGCATAAGGACGAAATCAGCTGACAACCAGTAGAGTAAGTTCAAATAAAATGTATTCAACATTCTGACTTGCGAAGGGACTCTTTGGTGTTCTGGAATCTATTTGTTAGCTATGAATATGGAGACATGTCCACACTCAAAGCATAGAGGTTATGATTGGAGACAATTAAATGGAAAATGCCTCTCTCACCAGTACCACAGGGTGGATGAACTTCAGCCTTAGCCACCTGAACAAAGTCACCCAGAGCTCTGGAGAACACACGCCAAACGCTGTGAACATGCAGACGTATGGGGTCCACAAATACTTCATCCTGCGGGAGAACACCACATGTGAACAATGACAGCCATTTTTGGTTTTCATGTCTGAAAGGTTATAGCAAGTAATTTGTAATTTAGGAACATACCCCTCAAAGACCATCGCCAGAGCCCCGAACAGCATTGTGTGGAAAACGTGGTAGACAACCTCGGGTTGCTCTCCTATTCGTCCATCTTCGAGTCTGATGTTCGTTTTCATTGGCTCACCACTATCACCATGGAGACACAAAAATGACCGAACGGCCATATGAAGGTTCTTGTATTTCAAATCGACCATATTATGAGAACACAAAACAACAGCTTCTCTTGCCGTCTACTATGTACAGTTTCTAACCTGAGCCTCCTGTAGATGGTCTGCAGTGTTGATATGAGACAGATAAGGAGGACCAGTAGGTAAAAAGGCAGGACTGATGCTTGGGTCAGCCGCAGGAAAAAGTCCTGACTGGGGGTCTGGAAGCATTCTTGACACAGGAGCCGGTTAGTCACAAAGTCTCTGAGGAAGAGAAACCATTCAATATTTTCATCAATATTTTTATATTTACTGTTGTTCATTGCTAGTTAACATTATGATTGAACACTTAATATTACTACATTTACTACAATAAGACATCACACTAGAATTACCTTATCTTTGTCTTATTGCTGAATGCCAAATATTTGGGTCAGTTGTATGTTAGAATGTGTTACAACTCACGTTGTTGTGTTGAGTCCGAATTTCACTTCAAGAAATTTCAAAATGAAATCACTCTCTCTGACTGGCACTAGTCGCTGGAAATCAAATTAGATGCATATTACATGAACATTTAGATTTTCCAACTCGAATCCCATCTACTACAACATGTTGTGTGATTGTTAAATCAGATGTTGCAATTTCCTTTCAAATACACATCCAGAGGGGGAACACTCCCATATTTCCAACAATATTGATGAAACTGAACCTAAACTCAGGGACTCTCACCTTGGCCACATAGCTGAAGGTGATCCCGGTGGTGAAGCAAAGGTAGAAATGCAGAAAGAGCTTCATCAGTCTGGCCACTAGGGGGCCCATCTTCATGTTTTGCTGAAAACAAGACCACAGACAACATTTGAAAGTGATTGTGGTAACTGCCAAAGAAACCTCTGATTATCTAACATTAGCAGCTTCCATCATCTTACTAAGCCTAATTTACGCCTTATGCCTCAATCAAACGTTCCCTCCATGTGCGAACGGTAGTGGGTGTTCAATATTTCAGCATTTTGTGTGCAAGGTGGAAGCTAACTTACAGCTCCAAAGCCTCACTGCCATTTGGTTTCACAGAGTAAGTCAGAAGCTCTCTCTACCTGGAAGTACCTCGCTAGCACTGAGCTGATGAGGAGGCTGAGCAAAGGAGAGCTGAGCAGGGCTGGGTTCTGGAATTGGAGGACGTAGGCCAGGAAGAGAGAGCTCAGGTACACCTTGTGAATGTCAGCCATCTTGTCAATCACACAGAGAGACAGAAAACAGAGATACTGAGACTATATCCAATTGACTGAATACTTTGACATTTTATCATACCAAAATATCCTTCAGCAAATGTTTCATCTACAACAACCATGAAGATGAAAGTCAGCAAATAGGTCTTCAAAATGAGATAATATCACAATATCTTTGGAGGGCAGTAAGTAAGTACCTTGCGGGACGGCACCAGGTCAAAGGAGTCGAGCAGGAACAGGGCCAGGCCCTGGATGAAGAGCACGTAGTGGCTGTGCTCCCACACCAGGATGAAGGTGAAGGTGGTGGCACTCATCAGGAGGTAACAGAACATCTACAACACAGAGGGGAGAGCCATCATGTCAATTTTACCCACTGGGAAAAACCGACAGGTGGTATGATGAAACACAAACTAAAAATATCCATATTCCCTATATCCCACACATAACGATGGGCTTAACAGCTTTTAAATCAATTTAATTGAAAGCAATACACAGAATGTCTCACTCTATCCCTCTCCCTTACTCCAATGACCTAGGTGTTTAAAAAGCTATTTTTACATTTGGAGTAACATGCAAAGGTAGCTCACCTCTGAGGCGGAGTTAACGTTATTACTCAGGAATCCGGTTAAGGCTGCAACTTGGCAAGAGAAGTAAGGCAAGGCCCAGTTGTCCCGCAGTGGAATGGCATAGTCCACTTTGGTTGTGTCTGGTCTGGGGAGACAATGAATGAACAATGACAGAATTAAAACAAGTTACGTTGTAATGTCTGAATGCCTAGGAAGACCATGATAATGGCTATGTCCTGATTCATCACACTTAAACACTTTCCCTCATGGATTTCACAATGGTGGAAACTACCCTCCAGCCAACACTCCTATGCTATGCTTTTAAATCCATGACAGGGAGGGTACAAGTGCACACCTCTGGAAAAAGCAGGACAAATGGGGAAACAGACATAGCCTGCATCGTAAGGCCCTGGTCAAAAGTAGTGCACACTATAAAGGGAATAGGGTGCCACTTGGGACACACACATTGTGTGTCTGATAGTGTGTCCATCTCCCACTCACCGGTTGATAACATACCAGGCCACAGCCAGTATGCCAGCCACGCACGTGCCACTCATCACCCAGCTAGACACGAAGAGGGCAGTGACATAGACAGCCTGGAGGCCAAACACCACCCCGATGTAGAAGTATACTGGCTCTATTACATCCTGCAGGGTGGAGGAAACCCTACCAGTCAGACACACACAGAGTACATCGCTAGCATCTTTATGGGTGATAAGACTGCACGATGTGGGTAGGCGGCGCGTCAACTAACGCAAGTTGCCTTGCAGCCAAAAACCACAAGTTCATGTCAGATCTTTTTGATCAAGGGAAAGAGATTATCTCCAGGTGGTGCACCTGGCTTCCTGTGATTCTATAGAGCAGGCTAGTAATAAGCTCTGGGTACAGAGACAGGCGTTCCACTGCGTTGATGGTCTGACCAGACACAGTCCTGTTGTCTCTCATCAGCTCGTATATCCCTAAAGCAGAAAAACAACAAATCCATAAGACAAGAATAATAAGATGATGACGATGACTGAAAACCTTAGATGGTAGTAACAGTATGGCAACATATAATAGTGTTACAGTATAACCGTGTCTGGGTGAGACAGGTTGTCTCAGGTTTGGATATCAAAACCACTGATTTGTATTGGATACTGGTTTGTTTGGGGAAAGATTAGGCTATTACCTCTTTCAAAGGAGGGTGCTGTCAACATGTGTTTGTAGTAGTAATAGTAGATTCCACTGCCACCCTGGAAGGTGATTTCCCGTTCCAGCTCCTGAAACAAAATAAACACAAAGGCAGGGTAAGCACTGTTCATATTCCTGTTAACACCTGGCCATTATCTAACGATGTATCAGAGAGAGAGAGAGAGAGAAATGGATTGGGGGAACAACCAGTGCTACCCTAGCCTGGTTACTAGTCTGTAGGCTATCATTCCACTCCTTGTCATGCAAGTGTGGCATGACATGGAGTGGTAAGGAGTGGAATGGTAGCACAGACTAGTACCCAGGCTAGCGCTACCCACCTGTCTGCTAGAAAACCAGAACTTCCTCTCGTGGTAGGTGTAGAGATACACTGCATACATCATGCCACATGTAACTGCTGCCAGGCATCCGAAGAACAGCTTCACTAGACTCTGAAGCATAACCGCTGTGGAGTGGGGGTAGAGTACATTTGAACATCACGTTATTGTCAGACAAAAGTCACACACTACCCAACGCACGTCTTTTACTGTGTGATTGTGTCAGTCAGTGAGTAACCTTGTCCCCAGGCTATTTGCACATAGCATTGGAGGAAGTATCTGGTAAAAGAGATTCATCCGTGAGAGGCTTCATCCCTACCCTTACAGTGAGAAAATAACAAGAGATCCACTCACATCTGCAGGCGCTCCGGTTTCTTTTGACAGGAGAGGGCTTCTGACTGTCTGCCTCTTCCTTTTTATCTTCTTCCTTCTTCTCCTCCTCCTCCTCTTCATCTTCCTTCTCTTTCTCCTGAACCCCACAGGTAGCTCCATCTGTGTCCTCTGAACACTTCTCCTTCAGACTAACCTTGTCCACTGGTAAAAGAAAAGGAATACATTACAACTTCACATACATACATTTATTTCCTGGCCGTCACCAAACCATGCAGGCCTACAGTTGACACAGATTGAGTGTGGTTGGTTACTTGTAAAATTCTCTGAGCAAGGTTCAGATTCACATTGCTGGTGCTCATCCTCTTCTCCCTCCTTTACCACTGTTTTCCGGCATCTCAACTCTGTCATATCCTGTTAAACCACAAGAGGCATATTCACATTATGGGTCAGACACCCTGGCCTAACATAATCCACACAGCTAACGTAACTGCAGCTATTTCCTGGCTAACTAGCTACCATTCTAGCTAACGTTACTTCTGGCCTGCTAGATAACGTTAACGTTAATTAACAATGTTAAGGTTAGCTAGTCTGCTAGCTAGCTAACCAAAATTAGCATACCGACAAAGTCCTAGCAAATTATGACATATCTGTACAAACAGGTAGCTATCTAGATGGCGAAGCTAACGAATACCTAGCTACCTACCAGAGATTCACAGCAATTCCATGATATTAACAGAGCTACTACTACTACTAGCTTGCTAATACTTAGCTAGCTAACGAGTTTGTCTTCGAACTTGATTCAACGAATGACTAACGAGCTAGCTAGCTACTCCCGAGTCCTCAAGCGATTTCTTTAACCAACCATTTCTTCCCTACTGTCGTCAACCCTTCTCCTACACACTAGATGGCAGTGTGGAAACTAGCTAAATGTTTCTGTCAGAACTCCCGAGGAAGAAGTCTTCAACATAACTAGGTCTAAACCAGGAAAATAAACAAAACAAAGAGTGCATCACGAGATGATACTAAAACTGTTCGGAACTCCGGTATCAATCGTTGGTAAACAAACAATAAAACTTTACTCTGTGTGGCTGCGGTTCGGCAGGGCTGTAACTGGGTCAGAGATGGTAGGAGATAGTGATGGGGGAAGAAAGTGAAACAGGTATGGAGCAGTGGTACAAATAAAGGGGGAAGTAGAAAATAGAAAAAGAAAGGGAGCAGGGGTTTGAAGGGAAGCGAGAGGTCTATGGAGGCACAGAGGAGTTTGAAAATGAAGTTTGAGGAGAACAACATAGTTTCTAAGGCTAGCGGCAGTTCGTTGGTAGAGAGTGTTGAGGAAGGGCAAGATATGTCGTGAGGTGAGGAGGAGCATAAAGTGATTCTGAAGTTTAGGGCGGGTTGGGGCAATGAGTCCGATAAGGTTGACGGCTGTGATAAAATAGTTGATTGGGGAAGTTGTCAATGCTAAAGTGTTAAGAGATGGAGCTTGTTGTTGTGTAAGAACATTGTGCACAGGGAAAAATCTCACAGAGTGAAACAAATAGGGAAGTGTAAGGTGGTGTCGAGCAGCTGGACTGATCAAGCAGGGAAGCAGTGGATTAAAGGGGTGATAACAGGAGTGAGTGACTGTGAGTGTTAGCACTAAAGAGGTAAGCGACAACATTCTAGTGAATATTCAAAGATTGCAAGCAACAAGGGGTGGAGTTAGGGTTAGATAGCCTGTCTATTCTGTTACACTTCAAGGACAGGTTACTGCCAGATAAAGTAACCATAGGATATATGAGTTATTATGTGAGGGCATATGTACCCATATGGTGGGTGTGAGGCAATGTTGCAGTGGAGGTGCAACAACTGAGAGTGGAGAGAAGGGTGTCATGCTGAGGCAGTGGGGGTGGTCCAGGTCCAGGGAGATACAGGTTCAAGGGAGAGATGGGTAGGAGCATCTAGACCGGGGATTACGTGGCAGGTAGGCGGCGATATGGTATACATAGATAAGAGAAAGCTGGTGATGTAGTCTGTAGGCTACATCAGAGTCTAAAACAGAGAGGATTCAGCTAATAGTGAAAGCGGCTGGGAGACATCTGAGTATGACAGGGTTGACATGGGAAGAGGTTAGAATCATGTATTACTGGATCTTGTTTATGGTGGTAGTACTACAATGAAATGCTCGAAGTCTGTTGGCTAATTGGCATGGAGTTCAAGCAGTTCACTGCCGGCTAATCCTGATGTGATTTGTGTGCAGGAAACATGGCTCAAACCGACTGGAGTTTATCATACAGGAATATGTAGGGGTTCGTAGGGACAGAGATGTAGGGGGAGGGTATGTGCCAACCTCAAAAAGCAAGGACTTCCTTACAGGATACTAGGCAAAGGTATTGAACAGGAATGTGTTGCAGCAGAGCCCCACCAGTTTTGAGCCCCACAACTACTCAACCACAACTGCTGATCACAACCACAAAACCTCTGACCATGATTGTCCACAACTAGCTAGTGATCACAACCACAAAACTTCTGACCATGATTGTCCACAACTAGCTAGTGATCACAACCACAAAACTTCTGACCATGATTGTCCACAACTAGCTAGTGATCACAACCACAAAACTTCTGACCATGATTGTCCACAACTAGCTAGTGATCACAACCACAAAACTTCTGACCATGATTGTCCACAACTAGCTAGTGATCACAACCACAAAACCTCTGACCATGATTGTCCACAACTAGCTAGTGATCACAACCACAAAACTACTGACTACAAGTACTGAACCACACACCTACTGACCAAATCTAATTTTATTTGTCACATATGCCGAATACAACAGGTGTAGTAGACCTTACAGTGCAATACTTACTTACAAGCCCTTAACCAACAATGCAGTTTTAAGAAAATACAAAAAAAAGTAAGAGATAAAAATAATTGAAGAGTAGCAGTAAAATAACAATAGCGTGGCTACTGTATATACAGGGGGTACCGGTACAGAGTCGATGTGCGGGGGCACCGGTGTCGAGGTAATATGTACATGTAGGTAGAGTTATTAAAGTGACTATGCATAGACAACAGAGAGTAGCAGCAGTGGGGGGGGGGGGGGGGGGGGGGCAATGCAAATAGTCTGGGTAGCCATTTGATTAGATGTTCAGGAGTCTTATGGCTTGGGGGCTGAATCTGCCTCTTGGACCTAGACTTGGCACTCCGGTACCGCTTGCAGTGCGGTAGCAGAGAGAACAGTCAATGACTAGGGTGGCTGGAGTCTTTGACAATTTTTAGGGCCTTCCTCTTGACACCGTCTGGTCCTGGATGGCAGGAAGCTTGGCCTCGGTGATGTACTGGGCCGTACGCATTACCCTCTGTAGTGCCTTGTGGTCGGAGGCCGAGCAGTTGCCATACCAGGCAGTGATGCAACCCGTCAGGATGCTCTCGATGGTGCAGCTGTAAAACCTTTTGAAGATCTGAGGACCCATGCCAAATCTTTTCAGTCTCCTGAGGGGGAATAGGTTTTGTCGTGCCCTCTTCACGACTGTCTTGGTGTGCTTGGACCATGTTAGTTTGTTGGTGATGTGCACACCAAGGAACTTGAAGCTCTCAACCTGCTCCACTGCAGCCCTGTCGATGAGAATGGGGGAGTGCTCAGTCCACCTTTTCCTGTAGTCCACAATCATCTCCTTTGTCTTGATCACGTTGAGGGACAGGTTGTTGTCCTTTCACCACACGGTCAGGTCTCTGACCTCCCTATAGGCTGTCTCAACGTTGTCGGTGATCATGCTTACCACTGTTGTGTCATCGGCAAACTTAACGATGGTGTTGGAGTCGTGCCTGGCCGTGCAGTCATGAGTGAACAGGGAGTACAGGAGGGGACTGAACACGCACCCCTGAGGGGCCCCCGTGTTGAGGATCAGCGTGGCGGATGTGTTGTTACCTACTTTTACCACCTGGGGGCGACCCCTCGGGAAGTCCAGGATCCAGTTGCAGAGGGAAGTGTTTAGTCCTAAGCTTAGGCATGAGCTTTGAGGGCACTATGGTGTTGAACGCTGAGCTGTAATTCATGAATAGCATTCTCACATAGGTGTTCCTTTTGTCCAGGTGTAAAAGGGCAGTGTGGAGTGCAATAGAGATTGCATCATCTGTGGATCTGTTGGGGCAGTACTCAAATTGGAGTGGGTCTAGTGTTTCTGGGATAATGCTGTTGATGCCTTTCAAAGCATTTCATGGCTAATGTTTTCTCTCATCTTGTGCTGGGTGGCGTGCTGCCCGGGAATGGGTCCTTTTCCTTTGGGGGCAAAGAAAAGGAAGAGTGAGAGACAGGTGAGTCAAACATTGCCTAGTATCTTCTTTGGTGTCTAATCAAGGTGCTTATCATACTCACTCTGGTTCTTCTGAGGTTTAGGCGTACCCTCTGCCTGTCTGCCCAAGTGACTACACCGCTACCTATACCCATTGGGGTATTGACAGGTGGGACCAATTCCAGGTCTAATTGGTTGCAGCACCTGGACTGGGTAGTATTGGTGTTGAATCTGTTGGTGCCTGTAGAGCTGTCCATGGTGTTAACTCACCTTGGCCTCTCTATCCCTGTAGAGCTGTCCATGGTCCTGCTCCTTCCTTTGTAGCTCCGTGCAGGCCCCCGGGTTGCCACAACATGCATACGCACACAGGCGCTAGCACACGTACTCTACACACACATACATTGTAATATTGTTGTATGTTGGTATTAAACATTTTTGTATTGTAGATACGTAGAGGGGTAATAATGTTATATGATGTACTGTTTTATATTTTGTTTATATGTCATGTAAGTGCCTTATTGTGTTTGGACCCCAGGAAGAGTAGCTGCTGCCTTGGCAGAAGCTAACCGTAATGGGGATCCCTAATAAATACAAATAGAAATCATGTGGTTATTCTGTAAGGGTCGGATAAAACCATTTTTATTACCATTATTGTTCTTTATTTATTTATGTATTCAGGGAAAACCCATTGAGACCATGTTGTCACTCCCAAGGATGCCCTGATCACAACAACCAATAAATACAATGTAAAGCGAAACAGAAGTCAATGCAAAACAGTTACAGTCCTCAGCTACTAGGTTCCCATCAAGTATGGATCACTCAGAAATGTATTATGTTACATCATGGAGAATGAAACAGCCTGGTGTCTCCAGAAGCATTATGACAAGAAAATCAAAGGTGTTAAGATGGACAAACGTTTCCTTAGCAACCTGTGCTGCCACAGCTTTTCTTTGACATAGACCTAGTCGACTAGTCTGTATGATGAGCAATATATTACAGAGGGACATTGTCTTAGATTGACCTGATGTGAGCAGTTTCCACTGTTTCAATATTGATCATACTGTAATTCACCATATAACATGGCTTTGATCAATAGTAATAAAGTTCGAACAAACTCAGTGCTTAGTATCCAAATATGAGGTTATAGTCTTTCTATTATAGCATAAAAATACTGTCGTTTACAACTGTGTAATGGCTCTAAGTCTAGACTCCAATTCTACTGCTGGCTGCATGAATAGTCTAGTCATCAGTGTTTTAATGGACAGAGCTGCGGTGGGCCCGTCTACCTGATACTGAATTTTCCATATCCGTAAGACAGCAATCCATGCTTTGGTTTACCTTGCCACTGTCTTCAAATAGTAACTTTTTGGGCATCCCAATAAAGCCCAGATACTGTATAAGCATTTTTCCCGTTTTATGTCAAAACCAAAGCATGGATTGCTGTCTTACCTTGTCCATAGACTGCTTACAGGGTAAGGAAACCAAAATGTAACTGTGTGTTATTTGGGTGTACTATCCCTTTAATAGTTTAGTCTCCTCAAAATCAACTCTGGACCTCGAAGCCAGTTCCACTCCTTTTTTTTTCATTGTTCCCCTCTAATCAGGAACTGATTTAGACCTGGGACACCAGGTGGGTGCAATTCATTATCAGCTAGAATAGAAAACCAGCAGGCTCCGGATCTCGTAGGGTAAGAGTTGAATACCCCTGGTCTTGTCTCAAGTGTTTTGATGGACAGAGCTATGGTGGGGTCCGTCCACCCAATACTATATTTTCCATATCTGTAACGGGACCTGATTAATCCAGTTCCTTGGGGAGGTCTACTTCTATAAAATGATACCACCACCTTCAGTCGGAACAGAACCATTTCAATTAATCAGAGGCAGATATAGGCAGTTTAAAAATAGATCCGGGAACATGTTGAGTTCTTGGGGGTATTATTTTGGGAAGTGCTTTAGAAAGTCTCTCTGCTTAGCTTTGTGATGAGAAAGTCTAGTCAAACAGCGATGTGTGTGGCAGACCAGAGCCATGTTAATCTGATACAAGACAACATTAAGAAAATCTATCAGGGAGAGTAAATATGACCAGCATTACAAAAAGTCCATGTACATCAAATTCACTACTCTGAAAGACCAACCGCTATATATATGATAAACTGGAATGGTCAAAAACAAACTCTCGTAACACACAGAGCAGAACCAAGACCACCTATAGACCACCAAAACCAAATTAGAGCTTGGCAAAATAGCTTTTAATTTCAGGGCAGTGAAGTCCTGGAACTCCTTGCTAGAAAGTTCCAAAAACTTGCCAAATAGTTTTTTTTAAAAGAGATTAAATCACAAAATGTCTTCAATGAATATAGTGGGTCTAAGAGGTTGTTGTATTATTTATTAATATGTGCACATGAGGTATGTGGGTGGGGGTAGGCTGGGGGGGTGTACCTCATAATATGTATAGGTAATAGGAATGTGGATCTTGTTTTGTGTTTTTGTGATGTTTAAAAAAAAAACGATCCTAATAACATCTAAATCAAAGTAGTGTTGATAATTAACTCCATCTGTGATATTAGTGCTTCAGTGACACTTAGTGGTCAAAGTGGGCACTGCCCCTGTGATCCTCAACAACAGGAGCCTACATTTGACATTTTAGTCATTTAGCAGATGCTCCAATCCAGAGTGATTTACACTTAGTGTATTCACCCATGCGTCAAACCGAGTAACATAATACAAAAAGTCCCCATCAATCTAACGCATCCACCAATGTTGGCCTTCTGCATCTGCGGTGGAAGATGGCCGAGCTACAGCGGTGTTTGTCAGACCATGAGACATCCCCAAAATCGGTCTTCTCACAAAAACGACTGTAGCACCACTCTATGGAAAGGGGAGACTCTCGCAAACATGACGGTGTTCACCGTTTTTCTCTAGGTCCCCCACAAGTGTCACGGGACTCGTCTGAAGATAACCTATACAAGCAAATGGAAGTACGGAGGTCATTTTGTGCCCCCCAAAATATGGGGTTTAAATATGTGTAAAAATATATATTTTTTTCTGAGCTTTCTTATATTTCCTAGTACTGTAGGACATACACTTCAAAACCTTATTCCTTATGATATATTTTTCGACTGTCTGTTTTTCAATTTATTCAATGCGTTTCTATGGGCTATAGTTGTAAAGGCCAAAATTCTATATTTTATCAAATAAAGGGGTCCTAAAATTCTAAATCAAATAGCTAAATGATCCATGGTATGGCCATCTTAAAACAATTACATATGTTAGCTTAATAGATGCTGTCGGAAGATGGGCAGGGACTCGAGGACAGAGAAGAGCTTGGACTGGGCTGCCCTCCCGTAGGGGTGGGTGGGCCAAGAGACCAGAGGTGGCAGAACAGAGTGCTCGGGTTGGGGTGAAGGATTTGAACATAGCCTGAAGGTAGGGAGGGAAGTTCCTCTTGCTGCTCCGTAGGCAAGCACCATGGTCTTGGAGTAGATGCGAGCTTCGACTGGAAGCCAGCGAATTGTGTGGAGGAACGGGGTGACATGGGAGCACTTGGGAAGGTTGAAAACCAGGAGGGCTGTAGTCCAGACAAGAGATGACAAGTGCCTGGATTAGGACCTGCTCCGCTTCTTGTGTGAAGTAGTGTCATACTCTACGGATGTTATAGAGCATGAACCTGCAGGAGCGAGTCACTGCTTTGATGTTTGCAGAGAACGACAGGGTGTCCAGGGTCATGCCAAGGTTCTTTGCACTCTGGGAGGGTGACAATGTGGAGTTGTAAACCATGATGGAGAGATCTTTGAGCGGGCAGGCCTTCCCAGGGAGGAAGTGCAGCTCCGTCGAATTTGAGCTTTAGGTGGTCGGCCGACATGCAAGATGAGATATCTGCCAGGAACGCAGAGATGCGTGTCGCCACCTGGGTGTCAGAAGACGGGGAAGGAGAAAAGTAGTTGACTGTCATTCGCATAGCAATGATATGAGGATATGTGAGGATATGACTGAGCCAAGTGTCTTGGTGTATAGAGAGAAGAGGAGAGGGCCTAGACCCAAGCCCTGGGGGACACCAGTAGTGAGAGTACGTGGTGCAGACACAGATCCTCTCCACGTCACCTGGTAAGAGCGGCCTGCCAGGTATGATGCAATCCAAGAGTGTACAGAGCCTGAGACGCCCCGCCCTGAGATGGTGGAGAGGAGGATCTGACAGTGTCAAAAGCAGCGGATAGATCTAGGAGGATGAGAACAGAGGAGAGAGTCACTTTGGCAATACGGAGAGCCTCCGTGACACAGAGAAGAGCAGTCTCGTTTGAGAGACTGACTGGTTAGGGTCAAGAAGATCGTCCTGAGAGAGATAAGTCCTCAGTTGATCAGAGAAAGTACTCTCAATTGTTTTGGAAAGAAAATAAAGAAAGGATACAGGTCTATAGTTTTTGACGTCCAGATACAGTAAGTTGTGTTGGTTTCTTGAGGGGGGAGCGACTCGAGCCATTTTAAAGTCAGAGGGGATGCAGCCAGTGGTCAGGGATGAGTTGATGAGGGAAGTGAGGAATGGGAGAAGGCCTCCAGAGATGGTCTGGAGTAGGGAGGAGATGGTGTTGAGTGGGCAGGTTGTCAGGTCGCCAGACCTCACTAGTTGCAGGATTTCATTTGGAGAGAGTGGAAAAAACGGTCAATGGCATAGGGTAGTTCTGTGAGAGTGGGACCAGTGGACCTAATAGGCTGAGTGAATGAGGAGCGGCTGTCGTCAACCTGGGACCAGTCGTCGAGAGAGAGAGTGTGACAGCGCATGACCATCTGGGAAGAGGCTGAGTGGCTAGGGTTGGAGCAGAGGGAGAGAGAAAAGGAAACAAACTAGTGATCAGAGGGGGGTTGAAGTGAAATTAGTAGGCAAACAACCTCAAGTAAAGATCAAGCATATAGCCTGCCTTGTGAATTGGAGGGGATTGGGAAAGGGTGAGGTCAAAAAAGGGGAAAGAGGAAGTTGGAAAGAAATTAATTGAAGGCAAACGTCGGGCGGTTAAAGTCGCCTAGTAAGAAGAGCAGTGAGCCATCGTCAGGAAATTAGCTTATCAAGATGTCAGGTTCATTGAGGGACTCTCCAAGGGCAACTGGTGTGTGATAGATGACAACAATGTTAAGCTTGAGAGGACAAGTGACAGTGACAGCATGGAATTCAAATGAGATGAACAGGTGAGAGAGAGACTTTGTAATACATTTTGTACGACACTTAATAATGCTTCTGTAAATGACATGTTTGTAAAACTCCAATATCTTGTAGTACATGACATGTTGCAAAAACAAACTTTTTTTGTTGCAAAAACTAAATTGGTGTTCTTGCTAGATATTTCAGGTCATATATATTGAATTCTGCACTGTAATGTAGGCTGAGGCTGTGAGATGCACAAAAGTAACAAATGCCATGAGGACATTCAACCCTTACTAAGCCAAATGGAATGGTCAGACTGCAGAACATTGTTGAATTTATTTTTCCATTTCCTTCAACATAAATGACTTAGCATTTTGAAATAGCCAAAAGCCCCCTGTAGATATTAGCATGCATAAAAGTGGTGTCCAAGTCAGTCATGAGTATCCTTGGTATGCAGATATTTTAAATGCTTGTTCTATCTATTCAATATACACCCACTAGGTGGTGATGTAACCTCATGTGTGTATTGTGAGGATGCATATTTGAGGTAGGAGATACTGTTGATAGACATCACAAAGCAAGTTGTGCCTGAGATTTTTATTCAAATTTCCACAACACATTAAGTAAAAATATCAAACATTTTGAGGAATTTCATTCCGAACACAGGCATGCATAGCAACACATTTTAACAATGTATTTTTTTGACATTGGAACGATCACATCACCCAACCTTCATGGTCAATACTCAAACATTTTATCAACAATTCATCAAATCAGACAAAATAAAAATGTGAATTCACTTTTTAATAGAGATATAAAAGGAGAGCAAAATCAGAGGTACACTTAAAAACAAGTTTTGCATCAGAGTAAAATCAGACATTTAAATGAATATACAAGCTAAAATTTACACATAAGTACATGACAAAGTTCTACACTGAAATATAAGATTAACAAACATGTCCTATAATTTCAAAAACACGATTCTTGTATCACCTAATGATGGTAAACATACTAAAATAAAAATCTGTACAGATAGACTAGTGTTTGAGGCTTTTCAACCCCAAATCGTTTGTTGTACCTCTCTTCATAATCAATATATAAATATGCATTCAAAAGTCAAAAATTCTCTGTGCGTATGACACACGGCTTTAAATATAACTTTTTTCAATTAAATATCAATTAAAATCTTAACAGTGGAAGTATTTTTCAAATGAAATAAATCAATCACATACCGGGAAAGGATGACACATTTATTTTGTCCCACAAACATGTTTGCATTATTAAACTGAAGGAGATGCTACTCTTGATTGTCCACCAGCAGTGCTGTATTTACCCTGTGTGAGGCAGGTTTAGGAGGAGAGAGACTGGGCACCGAACCAAACTCATTTGACGTGTTCGGCGGTGTGTGACGAGCAGTAGAACTTCTTGTGCGTTATGAAGTTGGACAGGTTGTTGAACTGGATGTCGCAGGGGCGGCAGTATTTGACGTTACCCTGTGTTGCCTGGGTGGAGCCGTTTAGGCTTCTTTTCACACAGGAAGGTAGGACCTCCTCTGTCTTAGATACTGCTGGGGAGGACCAGGATGAGGAAGTGCTGTTCTTGGGGTTGACAATGACAAGACTGTCTGAATCTGACAAGGATGATACTTGGCTGTCTGGGAGATGGGAATTAACAAGCTTGTTGTCCTGGAGTGTGTTCTCTGTGTTCTCAGGCTCCTGGCAGGCATTTTGGGGCAATACACCTTGTGTTTCCTGGTAGCCATCAGGCATAGGCTGATCTTTTTCCACCTCACTCCCTTCATTGGGGCTCTGTCTCTGCTCTCTCTGCATCACCACTGTACCTGTGGTGTAGTCGGCAGGCTTGATTCCATAAAAGGGTGAAATCTGTTCACCAGGTCGAATTTTCTTAAATAATGGAGGGTTAAATTCTTGGGACAGGAACTGGTCCCTGCTTTCCTCTTTGATGACAGCGAGCTGTTCCCCCTTAGTGCTACCTGTTTGAAAAGACACCTTATTGGCTCCATTGGTGACACATTTCTCCAGGTTTGTATCGTTGTCATCTAGTGGGTTGTTAAACCCTTCTCTTTTTACAACCTCAGATATTTTGTGATCTGGAGCAGTGATGGGGCAAGAGCTCAGTTTGTGCGCAAGGTAGTCTTCCACTTTGTTGAAGCTGATCTTGCACTCTGTGCACTCGTGATAGTCCGTGAGTCTTTTAGGAGCGGTCGATAATTTACCAGGGCTTGATGATAAACACTTTTTACTAAGATCGATAGGGCTGTCCCGATCATCTTGAGCTATGGCGTTGCACTGAGAGATCAGAGCTGATTTAGTGACAGGGAGATTAGCCTCTGGATGCTTAGGAACCATGCCAAGAAACAAGTTGTAACTGGGGTGAAACTGGTTACCATACATCTTCCCTGGGTCTTGGTACATGCCTCGCCCTCCAATGGATGCTATCCCAAAGTAATGTGGCTGATGACTCATGGGAGGCCTCTGTTGTTCATGGTCGGGAACACTAATTTCTAAGTCCTTCCTCCGTTTCCGCGTACGAACCATTCTCTGGGTGGCGGGCAGTTTGTTTCCATGCACTCGTTTCATGGGCGGGTCATGACGCGTGGCGCAGTAATACTGCTTGTGAACCATGTAGGTCTCGGTACGACTAAAGGTGATCTTACAGGGCTCGCACGTTGTCTTGTTAGGGTCTGTCTCAGGCGTTTGGGATGTTTTGGGACTTGTCACATCTCCCTGTATAGAGGGGTTCTCATCTGAACTGGTGGGGGTGGAGGGGTTATTCACGCTACCTGGGAGCTCAGCATGCACTTGTGCCTTCCCTTCCCCAACATCCAGTCCTGACAAGTTCAGGCGGGGGGACATGAGATGACTGTTGTGGTCAGATAGATGACCCTGACCCATGGTCATGCTGCCCAACCCACCCAAACCCCCACTTTTAGGGCTCCCTGTATCAGCCACTTTGTCCAGGACACTGGCGTAGTCATGTGGCTTGGTCACGTGCTGCCAACGGCTATTACAGTAGTCCTTTTTATGAACTAAGTAGTTGTCCAAGTTACCGAAAGTGATATTGCATTTGAAACACGTGGCCCCTTTGGGGACAAGGGTGCTGTACATGACATGAGGGGGGTAGTTGTTAGCATCTCCATGCCTCAGTCTACGGTGCACCAGCTCGGACATCTTAGCCAGGATCTCCGAGGCCTGGGGGGCGGCTGTTATGTCCTGTGAGAAGGGGAAAGGGGGTAAGAATGGCCCCATTGGGAAAGCTGCGGGGCCCATGTAGTTCTGGATGGGTGAGGATGCCTGGCGAGGGCTGGAGGGTTCCGATTTGACACTGGTGTAGGAGAAACTAGCCCTGCTTCCTGAGTTAGGGTCAGCTTTCACCGGGAAAGTCTCCATCTTCTCCAGCTCCGCTTTGGGACTAGTCCTGGTGTCAAGGATGCTACCCAGTACTGGGCTCTGAAGGAGCTCCTTCCCCCGTTTCACCATGGCCCGCTGGGGGCTCCTCTCCACGCTGCTGCCCTCCCTGGGAGAGTACTCTGTCTCGACCTGCCTGGGACCGTGCTGTCTGAGTGGGCTGTGGCTGTGTCCCTGATTCTCCCGGTGCTTGTCCAGTTCCCTGGGGGAGGTGAAGCTGAAGTGGCAGTGGGAGCACCGGTAGCTTGTCTGAGACAGGTGGGAGAGAATGTGCTGCTGGAGGCTGGGGAGGGAGTCCGCTGTTAGGTCACATACTGTGCATTTCATACTACTGCTGCCAGTGGACACCAAGTCCTCCATCTTAACACCTGGGGAGAAGAAGACATTTTAGATTGTTAGTGCCTTCAGAAAGTTCCACCCATTTACTTTTTTCACATTTTGTTGTGCTACGAATTGGGATTAAAATGTATTACATTTTTTGTCAACAATCTACACAAAATTCTTGCACATTATTCTTTAAAAAAAAATCTTCGAGCTCTGTCATGTTGGTTGTTGATCATTTCTAGACAGCGATTTTCAAATCTTGCCATAGATTTTCAAGTCGGTTTGAGTCAAAACTGTATCTAGGCCACTCAGGAACATTCAATATCGTCTTGGTAAACAACTCCAGTGTATATTTGGCCTTGAGTTTTAGGTTACTGTACTGCTGAAAGGTGAATGTGTCACACAGTGTCTGTTGGAAAGCAGACTGAATCAGGTTTTCTTCTAGGATTTTGCCTGTGCTTAGCTCTATTCTGTTTCTTTTTATCCTAATAAAACTCCATAGTCCTTGCCGATGGCAAGCATACCCATAACATGATGCAGCCACAACCATGCTTGAAAATATGAAGAGTGGTAATCAGTGATGTATTGTCTTGGATTTACCCCAAACATAACATAACACTAAGTTGACTGAGCCTTTAAACAGCTCGGGAAATTCCAGAAAATCATTTGAGTCAATTGGAGGTGTACCTGTGGATGTATTTCAAGGCCTTGACATAATTTTCTGGATTTTTCCAAGCTGTTGAAAGGCAGTCAACTTAGTGTAAACTTCTGACCCACTGGAATTGTGATACAATGAATTATAAGTGAAATAATCTGTCTGTAAACAATTGTTGGAAAAATTACTTGTGTCATGCACAAAGTAGATGTCCTAACCAACTTGCCAAAACTATAGTTTGTTAACAAGAAATTTGTGGAGTGGTTGACAAACTAGTTTTCATGACTCCAGCCTAAGTGTATGTAAACTTCCGACTTCAACTGTATGTCTTCTCTGTTGAAATAAAGGTCAATAATAATCGGAAGGTATAAATATATGAGTCTGTGAATTGTATGAGTGCTTGTATGAGTTCTTTTGCCCAGTGTGTTGAATAAATCTAGTTGGACTTTTGGTATCCGACTAGATTTGTACCAGAACTTAGAACCTAACAATGTCAACATATTCTCCTCTCAGCTTACCATTGTGGGTGTTCAAGTGCATCTCCAAGGCCTGCTGTACTGATCCAGTTAAATTGCAGTGTGGGTAGGGGCCGGGGCCTACGTTGGGCATGTGATGGGGACCAGTCTTCCTGTCTAACTGCTCTGCCATCATGTCTGAGACTGAGTCCCGCTGTCTCCCACTGCAATAGTACATCAGATGAGCCTGCAGGTTCCTCTCACTGCGGTACCATATCCCACACGCCTTACAAGGGAAGATGTCCTCTGCAGAAAGACAGAGATGAATACAGAGATGAGGTGAGTTCACCCCATTAGGCCTACCATGTACAGTGCATTGAGCACTGGAAAAGCTGTCAGAGTTGTGTGTATAGGTGGCAGGGAAGTCAGGCGCAGGAGAATCAAACTTAATGAAATGGAGTTGTTTAATGACTGTGAACAAAACATAACTCCAAAACTATGAATAAAAATAAAACAAAGTGGGTACGGGGACCCGTCGCGCGCCACTACAAACAACACGGAATCTGAATAACAAACAATCTCTGACAAAGACATGAAGGGAAACAGATGGTTAAATACACAACAGGTAATGAATGGGATTGAAACCAGGTGTGTAGGAAGACAAGACAAAACCAATGAAAAATGGATCAATGATGGCTAGAAGACCGGTGACGTCGAGCGCCGAGCACCGCCCGAACAAGGAGAGGCTTCGACTTTGGGAGAAGTCGTGACAAAAGCATTATAAATCTAACCAATCATGATGAATACACACACACATAGACATTAGAATCACATCTCACTGTACTCAATCGACTCTCTAAAAAGCATCAGTGCGGTCTCTTGGGTGAGGAAAGCGTTTTAGCTTAAGTTAACTTGAATTTTTCACCAGGGCTGGAATAGACTGTCAAACAGCGATGACCTGAACCCAATAGACCTTAATCAGAGTAAATGGGCTGTTATTTGATGGGGGGTGCTGTCTATGTGGGTGAAGAGTAAATACTTAATTTCAACACAAACTGAAGGTCAAGGAGAACCCGTTGGGTCTTATACCTGCCAAACAGACTCATCTAAGCTGAGATAGCTAATTGATGATAGACAAACACACACACACATTCGCACGCACACACACAAAAATACACAAACCTACGTACACACACAAACACACACAATGGATGGACACATACCCACACGCACACATGTAACGGATGTGATATGGCTAGCCAGTTAGCGGGTACGCGCTACTAGCGTTTCAATCAGTTACGTCACTTGCTCTGAAACCTAGAAGTAGTGTTGCCCCTTGTTCGCGCCCGTGTCGGGGCGAGGGGACGGTTTAAAGTTATACTGTTACACACACACACATCAACACAGTCGTGAAGAGGGCACAACAACGCCTCTTCCCTCTCAGGAGGCTGAAAAGATTTCTCAGCCTAGTCTCCTAGGCTTTAAGTTGTACTTACTGTTGACTATAGCGTTGGGAAGTATGGATGCCATGTTGGCCTGTTGGGGCAATAGTTGGATGGAGTCCAGCAATCTGGCCGGGTACATTCCCTCAGAGAGAGCTGCCTGGTTGACCGCCTGAAGACGGGAGTAGAAGTCCACAGCAAACGCAGCTAGCTCCTCTCCTTCCATGATGGGTTTGGTTGTAGTGCACCAAAGTTGTCCACCTGGGGGAAAAAACGTGTTCTTCTTTGTAGTAATCAGGTAGAAACTGTGTACTTATAATATCTGAATATTAGTTAAAAGATGTATTGTAGAAAAAAAGACTATGCCTGCAATAATACTCCAATGTTGTATCGTAAAGTATATGGTAGGCTCTCTGCTTCAGTTCGCACACTGTGCAATTGCTTAGGGCTTAGGCTACATGATTAATAAGTCATATTCAGATACACCAGCTTGAAAATTAATTAAGGGAATTCACTCTGTGCAAGTCAAACATGAGTAAAACCCATGCAGTCCACCGCATTCAATATAAACTCAGCAAAAAAAGAAACGTCCCTTGTTCAGGACCCTGTCTTTCAAAGATAATTCGTAAAAATCTAAACAACTTCACAGATCTTCATTGTAAAGGGTTTAAACACTGTTTCCCATGCCTGTTCAATGAACCATAAACAATTAATGAACATGCACCTGTGGAACGGTCGTTAAGACACTAACAGCTTACAGACGGTAGGCAATTAAGGTCACAGTTATGAAAACTTAGGACACTAAAGAGGCCTTTCTATTGATTCTGGAAAACACCAAAAGAAAGATGCCCAGGGTCCCTGCTCATCTGCGTGAACGTGCCTTAGGCATACTGCAAGGAGTCATGAGGACTGCAGATGTGACCAGAGCAATAAATTGCAATGTCTGTACTGTGAGACGCCTAAGACAGCGCTACAGGGAGACAGGACGGACAGCTGATCGTCCTCGCAGTGGCAGACCACATGAAACAAAAACCTGCACAGGATCGGTACATCCGAACATCACACCTGCGGAACAGGTACAGGATGGCCACAACAACTGCCCGAGTTACACCAGGAATGCACAATCCCTCCATCAGTGCTCTGTCCGCAATAGGCTGAGAGAGGCTGGACTGAGGGCTTGTAGGCCTGTTGTAAGGCAGGTCCTCAACAGACATCACTGGCAACAGTGTTGCTTATGGGCACAAAGCCACCGTCGCTGGACCAAACAGGACTGGAGAAAAGTGCTCTTCACTGACGAGTCGCGGTTTTGTCTCACCAGGGGTGACGGTCAGATTCGTGTTTATCGTCGAAGGAATGAGCGTTACACCGAGGCCTGTACTCTGGAGCGGGATCGATTTGGAGGTGGAGGGTCCGTCATGGTCTGGGGCGGTGTGTCACAGCATCATTGTGTCACAGCAGCTTGTTGTCAATGCAGGCAATCTCAACGCTGTGCGTTACAGGGAAGACATCCTCCTCCCTCATGTGGTACCCTTCCTGCAGGCTCATCCTGACATGACCCTCCAGCATGACAATGCCACCAGCCATTCTGCTCGTTCTGTGCGTGATTTCCTGCAAGACAGGAATGTCAGTGTTCTGCCATGGCCAGCGAAGAGCCCTGATCTCAATCCCATTGAGCACGTCTGGCACCTGTTGGTTCGGAGGGTGAGGGCTAGAGCCATTCCCCCCAGAAATGTCTGGGAACTTGCAGGTGCCTTGGTGGAAGAGTGGGGTAACATCTCACAGCAAGAACTGGCAAATCTGGTGCAGTCCATGAAGAGAAGATGCACTGCAGTACTTAATGCAGCTGGTGGCCACACCAGATACTGTTACTTTTGATTTTGACCTTTGTTCAGGGACACATTTTTAAATTTCTGTTAGTCACATGTCTGTGGAACTTGTTCAGTTTATGTCTCAGTTGTTGAATCTTGTTATGTTCATACAAATATTTACACATGTTAAGTTTGCTGAAAATAAACAAAGTTGACAGTGAGAGGACGTTTCTTTTTTTTTGCTGAGTTTACATCCTAGAACAAACACTTTTCATATGAAAGTCCTGGAAAATCTAATTCTAGAAGCCTTGGCATGGAACATTCCACAGGAGGCCAGAGAACAAACTAATTAGGCAGAAGAACAAGAAAGGGGGGCTTTGGAGCCATGATAACATTTCTCTCTCTCCCAATGACAGCCTCTCCATCTTTTAATATGACTATTTACAAAAGTCTGGCTGCCGAGATAACGAGCTAACCATGATACTTTGGAGCTAAACACTAGAAGAAAGACACAGGGTACTGACAGACCAGCTGGACAATGCTTCTGCTGGATTCTAGTACCTCTCCATTTGAAGATGTGCATGGCAAACACACAAAACAATCATACGCATGTGAATGGAACTAGTATGATTGACTTCAGCTAAAGCCCTAACCTTATGTTGAGAATATAAGGCTCTGACAATTGCTATTTCAACATTACGTGTATACGTTCACCCATTGCATGTAATGTGATGGATTCACATAACCTTCGAATTATAATTGCAGGTGATTTCTTAGCAAGGTACTACATTTTAAAATATACTGTTTATAGTAACAAGTAAGAATTCAAAGAAAATTCTGCCAATCACTTCTCAAAGCCAAGCAGCAACAGCCGCGAAAAAGATGTGTAAAGGATGATATTGGCCTGTATCACAACCGGCCGTGATTGGGAGTCCCATAGGGCGGTGCACAATTGGCCCAGCGTCGTCCGGGTTTGGCCGGTGTAGGCTGTCTTTGTTAATAATAATTTGTTCTTAACTTCTTATGACTGCATGGGCAGTATTGAGTAGCTTGGATGAAAGGTGCCCAGAGTAAACTGCCTGCTCCTCAGTCCCAGTTGCTAATATATGCATATTATTAGTATTGGATAGAAAACACTCTGCAGTTTCTAAAACTGTTTGAATTATGTCTGTGAGTATAACAGAACTCATATGGCAAGCAAAAACCTGAGAAGAAATCCAAACAAGAAGTGGGAAATCTGAGGTTGGTCGATTTTCAACTCATCGCCTATCGAATACACAGTGGGATATGGGTCAGTTTGCACTTCCTACGGCTTCCACTAGATGTCAACAGTCTGTAGAACCTTGTCTGATGCTACTGTGAAGTGGGGCCGAAGGAGACGGGAATGAGTAAGGTCTACCATGACCTGACCATGCTCTGACCATGCGCGTTCACATGAGAGGGAGCTCTGTTCCATCGCACTTCTGAAGACAATGGAATTCTCCGGTTGGAACTTTATTGAAGATTTATGTTAAAAACATCCTAAAGATTGATTCAATATATCGTTTGACATGTTTCTACTGACTGTTACGGAGCTTTTTGACATTTCGTCTGCTTTTAGTGAACGCGCTTCATGACTTTGGATTTGTTTACCAAACACACTAATAACAATAGCTATTTGGACATAAATAATGGACATTACCGAACAAAACGAACATTTCTTGTGGAAGTGGGAGTCCTGGGAGTGCATTCCGAAGAAGATCAGCAAAGGTAAGTGAAGATTTATAATGCTATTTATAACTTTTGTTGACTCCACAATTTGGCGGGTAACTGTATGGCTTCCTTTTGTGGCTGAACGCTGTTCTCAGATTATTGAATATTGTGCTTTTGCCGTAAAGCTTTTTGAAATCTGACACAGCGGTTGCATTAAGAACAAGTGTATCTTTAATTCCATGTAAAACATGTATCTTTCATCAAAGTTTATGAGTATTTCTGTTATTTGATGTGGCTCTCTGCAATTTCTCCGGATATTTTGGAGGCATTTCTGAACATGGCGCCAATGTAAACTGAGGTTTTTGGATATAAATATGAACTTTATCGAACAAAACATGTATGTATTGTGTAACATGAAGTCCTATGAGTGTCAGCTGATGAAGATCATCAAAGGTTAGTGATGAATTTTATCTCTATTTCAGCTTTTTGTGACTCCTGTCTGGCTGGAAAAATGGCTGTGTTTTTCTGTGATTTTGCGGTGACCTAACATAATCGTTTGTGGTGCTTTCGCTGTAAAACCTTTTTGAAATCAGACACTGTGGTAGGATTAACAAGAAGTGTGTCTTTAAAATGGTGTGAAATACTTGTATGCTTGAGGAATTTTAATTATGAGATTTCTGTTGTTTGAATTTGGTGCCCTGCACTTTCACTGGCTGTTGTCATATCGATCCCGTTCACGGGATTGCAGTTAACTGACTTGCCTATGTAACAGTTTAACTTTAGTCCGTCCCCTCGCCCCGACCCGGGCGCGAACCAGGGACCCTCTGCACACATCAACAACAGTCACCCACGAAGCATCGTTACCCATCGCTCCACAAAAGCCGCGGCACTTGCAGAGCAATGGGAACCACTACTTCAAGGTCTCAGAGCAAGTGACGTCACCGATTGAAAGGCTATTAGCGCGCACCACCGCTAACTAGCTAGCCATTTCACATCGGTTACACCTAGTTAAATAAAAAATCTGCCATTCCTTTCTTTCCCTTGTAACAGTTGATCAAGAGGTGACACCTCTTCTCCACAAGGTGGCGCTCTCTCCGTGGATTACTGTTACCACACTGCACTTCGTCATAAACAAGCAATGAGATGAGAATTAAGAGTATTTCAACATTTTGTTAGAATCTGATTTGTCTCTAATTCACAATTTTCTTGCTCATATACCAGAATCAATTGCATCCTCAGTCAGGGAATCCAAATTACAGAGATTCACATGACATTAGACATACCGTAGCATACAGAGGGGAGTAGCCTAACATACTTTGACCGTTACGCTTTAACATCAGTCACTTTTTACAAATCTAATTTTATTGGTAACATACACATATTTAGCAGATGTTCTTTTTTATTTTTTTTAACTAGGCAAGTCAGTTAAGAACAAATATTTATTTACAATGACGGCCTACCCCGGCCAAACCTAGACGACGCTGGGCCAATTGTGCGCCGCCCTATGGCACTCCAAATCACAGCAGGAAGTAATACAGCCTGGATTCAAACCAGGGACACCTCTTGCACTGAGATGCAGTGCCTTAGACCGCTGCGCCACTCAGGAGTTATTGTGAGAGTAACGAAATGCTTGTTTTGGACTATTAAAACCAGCGTTAAATGGACACTACAGTGGTAATAGGCTGCCCTTGCTACTTTGTTATGATTAGCTCCCCAGGAGGCCTAGACCGTTTATGTTCAAAAATCTATTAAATTGGAACTCTGAACTCTAAAACTATGTTTCGGAGTGCAGTTTCCCTTAGCTTGAACCACAAATCAAAAGCTTGCACTGAGAACAAAACGACAACCTCCATTAGTGAAGATGGGACTGCATGTTTCACAGGAGGGGGAGGGAAGGGGCGGGCCCCCGCCCCTGGTACCATTCTGTCATCCTGGCACGGTCTCTGAACCCCCCTCCACTCCCCCTCCATCCAACCCGCACCCCCCCTGGTATCAGCACGCTGCCATCTGCGCCCTGCACCTGTGTCCTCATTGATCGCAATGCCAGAGCACTAGATCAAACAGACAGCGGAGAGGACAGCAGCACGAGGCAACTGAACATCCGCTACAATCCCAGGGCCAGGATGCTTGTTTAGGGGTAACGCATATTTGATATTCATATTTATTTTCCGTCCTACATATGGGTGGGGCCAGGGGGTGGGGGTGCAGTGAGTTTTGAGGGTCTTAACGCATATTTAAAGAAAATTCAACCTGTGTCCAATTTTCTCATTTTTTGTTGGAAGAGCGAGTTGAGTGAGTTTCTTGACGGACTGTTATTGGTGTGGGTAACCTGCTGCTGTCAGTCCGCTGATGCTTTACTGGCTGGATGAGCTGAGCTCCTGCAAAGTGACAGTCAGACAGACAGCCCTCTCCTAGTCTCCATCTAACTCTTGTGTTCCTAGATTGCCTCACAGTACATGAGCCAACAAACTTCCACTCCCTTTGGTCTTTGTTTCCTCTCTTCCAACACAGACACAAAGACCCAGAGCCAACAAATGTCCACTTCCATCTAAATGATGGTCTTTTAGATGGAAGTCTTAAAAGTTACGGCATTGTAATGGGTTTGTGGGATTAATGTAACAAGGAGGCTCCTCCAGGGAGGAAGAGGAGGACAGTCCTCCTCATGATTTTAAAGGAACATTCTGTTGTCCAGATCACATTACAAACATGTAGGACTGTGAAAACTGCTTCCAAAGGTTGTTCTGTAGATCAAAAGGTATGTATGGTTATGTTCCAGATTTGACCCTCAGTGACACTGAGCTTCCCCCCTTACTACTGTCAGAGAACCATGAGTAGAAGTCATGAGTAGGATGGCTGCTGCAAGCAATGACCCCCTTGCAGAGTTGGACGAGTACAACTTTTATCAAGTTTTGTTGAATAATCAGAATCAGAATCACCTTTATTCGCCAAGTACATTTACACATAACCGGAATTTGACTGAGTGAGAAGGTGCTGCCAGCAGTAGACAATATACAAACAGAATACACAGAATACAATATCGGAACAGTAAACATAAATTATAAAACTCTGGAGTATAGGCTGATTAGTTCATCAGTTTTGTTGGCGAGTGAATGCACGTTGGAGAGGAACAAGCCAGGAAGCGAAGCACAGAGGCCACGTCTCTGGCTAGTAGACCGACTCGTAGTCGTGGACGGTGTCCTTTCTCAATATGCCGTGCATGAGGATAGAATATCGGGGCACGAACCAGTTGGCAACGTGTCCCTAGTAGCTCATCCAGCGTTAAAGTAGTCCGCATATTGACGCAAATCAACGAGTCAACAAACAAAAACAACAAAGATGTGAGCAGCTGCAAAGCTGGGGAAGCTCGTGAAACACTGACTATGTGGAAACTGCCCTGACTGTAATCGCTACAGAGACAGAGGGCAGATCACTTTTGTCAAGTCGGTGACCAATTGTCCGACTTGCGCCTAAATGTTGACTGCATGAACTTTACAAAAATCATGTGATCAAAGGTCATAAAGTTTTGACTGCAGTCGACTGCAAGTTTCTTCAGTTGCTCTTCACCAACTTCATCCTGCAACCATCACCTGCATTGTGGGAGACTCTGTTATCAACCAATCGTTTTTTTCCCCCACACGCGAATGTGACCAAAGACTTGCCACAATTCATGTGTACAGTGGATATATACAAATTCATGTGATATTTGAGGCTCTCTCTTTCACCAATTGATTGTACAATGTACACACATATTTCCAGTTTGTGAGTGTGTGATATGGGGGTTGGAGACATGTTTATTTCCACATTTATAAAGAACAACTTTTATAAACAATGGCAACACTGCCATGTTGCACTGAACCTTGCTGTTGGAAAGCTAGTGCCAATCTAACACCCATCTAGCTTAGACACTCCTCCACGTACCTGCATTCCAGACGCAAAGCATCATGGAAGCTGTAGTAATCTCATGATTCTAACAAATGACTTCCTGGTTGGATAAAAGGCAATTTTATTGTTTATTAGCGCGATTGTTTGTTTTTTCTTGGCCAATTTGGATAACTAGGGCCATTAACAACTTGCGGTGAAGTCTTGGAGACATGCTGCAGAACGTTCCTTTAAAACCAGTTAAATGTAACTAAATGTAATCGGAAATGTCATCTACGTAATCACCAAAAGTAACTATTTATCATGAGAGGGCCATAAACAATAACTATACTGAACAAAAATGAAATAAAATAAAAGATCCCAGAAATGTTCCATACACACAAAAAGCTTATTTCTCTAAAATGTCTGTGAACATCCCTGTTAGTGAGCATTTCTCATTTGCCAAGATAACCCATCTGCCTGACAGGTGTGGCATATCAAGAAGCTGATTAAACAGAATGATCATTACACAGGTGCACCTTCTGCTATGGACAATAAAAGCCCACTCTAAAATGTGCAGTTTTGTCACACAACACAATGCCATAGATGTCTCAAGTTTTGAAGGAGCGTGCAATTGGCATGCTGACTGCAGGAATGTCCAACAGAGCTGTTGCCAAATAATTGAATGTTAATTCCTCTACCATAAGCCAACTCCAACTTCATTTTAGAGAATTTGGCAGTACAACCAACGTTTCACAACCGCAGACCACGTGTAACCACGTCCAGGACCTCCATATCCGGCTTCTTCACCTATGGGATCGTCTGAGGAGGGGTGCTGAGGAGTATTTATGTCTGTAATAAAGCCCTTTTCTGGGGAAAAACTGATTCTGATTGGCTGGGCCTGGCTCCCCAATGGGTGGACCTGGCTCCCAAATGGGGGGGCCTGTACCCTCTCAGGCCCACCCGTGGCTGTGTCCCTGCCTAGTCATCTGAAATCCATAGATTAGGGCCTAATGAATTTATTTCAATTGAATGATTTCATTCTATAGAATGAACTGTAACTCAGTAAAAACTTTGA
The DNA here is from genome assembly GCF_016432855.1 of Salvelinus namaycush. NCBI lineage: Eukaryota > Metazoa > Chordata > Actinopteri > Salmoniformes > Salmonidae > Salvelinus > Salvelinus namaycush. The sequence goes on from NC_052333.1 coordinate 36,524,845, forward strand.
AATTGTTGCATGTTGTGTTTATATTCTTTTTTTCAGTATAGTAGTGCCGCATACTGAAAGAAAGGTTAAAATCTCACCTTTCTGGTAGAAATGGTTATAAATTACTCTGAGGTTTAGTCCCTTTTGAAAACATAAGCTCAAGTACACAGTACAAATATGGTAGAAATATAAAAATATTATATGATTTATTTCCTATTCAACAAAACTATGAATAAGGCTTGAAATGACTTACAGTATATGCATTCTAAATATAGCCGAATCAAATTATAAAACTTACTAACTATAAGATTTCACTTTCCTTATAACTGTAAAATACATATTTGTATGTTTAGAGAAAATGTGCATATTTTCTCAAGGTCTTTCTTGATCAAAAGGGCAGCCACCATCACTGTAAACGTTTTTACAAAGCTCTAGCTTGGCTTCCTGAGCTCGTTCATCTTATATTACACTTGTCCGTCTATGAGAAATAGAAAGTGTTTTTTGTTTAAAATCTATAGAAATTATTTTTGATTAATGGCTATAAATTGATCTCTGAATTTGCTACCATGCTGCGCTACGATGTAACAATTGCAGGCATGTGCTTTGTCTGTGGCTGCGGTGTAGGGTTCAGCCAGGAGTTGATAGACAGTCGGAAAAGCGAATTAAATGGTAGAAGGGAGATAGATCCCAGCTTCAAGTGGTTTCAGATTTCAGAAAAAAATATGAATGTGTCTGTGGGAATTTTATCAATTTATAGGCAAAAATGTTGGTCGGAACCGGTACCAGAACCACGAAGGTCCCTTACATCTAAGAGGATAAATTATTAAGGAACCTAAAAACAATGTGAACAGAGAAACATATTCACCAGATCCACATATCAGTCCAATATGGGGTATAATTGATATTGATAGAGAGTTTCAAATAATGACAGAACAATGACCTATTCTTGTAAACCTTTGGATGGTCTTTTAAAAGTTGGTCAGAACACTCCACTGAGAAGTTCTTCATTCCTGCTTTTATTTTCAAAACTAGCTAAATAAATGACAATACATAGCTTTCTTGTGTTCTTCTGCTTAATTTACTACTGACGCATGGAATCAGTATAAAACCCTCACGGACAGCTAAATAAATATGAGCAGATTATACACCCCATTATCCTCCTCCAGTCCTCCCACCCTGAATCCCACAAGCATTCCGTAATGGAAAGCAATGTCTTCCACTTAACACACAGATCCAGACGCTCCCTATGATAGAGACCGGGGCTGCTCTGTTTATTAATGACGGATTTTGGAATGTTGGCGCAAAGCAGAACGTTATCAGCCCGCAAACAATCCCCACTGCCAATGGTTCCAACCCTGACAGGCTAGCCCTGTGCCTCATTAGCCCAGGCATATATCATCCAGAAGTTTATTATCAAATGTGACACCTGCATCTCCGAATGACACTTCCGCCTTCATTGGCATGTATTTGGGTGAGCGGTCTCCAAGGTGCTTTGTGGAGATTAAGAGGGAGAAAGACAGGGAGCGAGAGAATGAACGCTTATTTCATCATTTAGCAGGTCTGGACTGAATCCAAAGGAGTTTTTGTCTTGTTGTTGTAATTGGAAAGGCTTTTAAGTGATAACACAGCTGTTGAGGAATATGAATATTGAGAGAGTGCGGCAGACCTGCCTGAACCCTTCCAACCTCACTATGCACTCACTCCATTTTTGGCAAATGCTTAATTTTCTGAACAACAGAGGCTGTTTCATGTTTCGGGACAAACCGGATCACTCAAGAGTTCCAATGCGCCAATTGTTTGCTTGCCTAGGATTATAGGCTTGATCACGCAGGTCGCCAGCCTACGTAAGAAACTGTAGAAAACGAAGAGTGGGGTGTTTACATTTTCTACGCCGGTGGCTGGACGAAATTTGAGCTTGTTGGATGCATCTCCGCCTTGTCGTTTGTCGTTATCCGACTGGCCGGTGTTGCCCGGAGCTCCCCATCTGATAGCAGAGTCGAAGGATCAATCAACGATGGTCGCATGTCACGAGCCGTGGAAGACGAAGACAGCGGCCTCCTGCAAAGCAGTCTACACTCCCGAGAAGCCCGGAGCTGATACAAACAACGAATAGTTTCGCCGTCCTGGAGTCTGATCTTCCTGCACCTTCGTCGCTAGGGGGTACCTGTGTCTGCGGCCGCAGTGACTAATCCTACAATTTCGAAGTCGACGTCGGCAACCTTCCGTCACCCTGCTCTAACATAAATAACATGATAATATCTACTTCTGCTAAGCTTCCCAGTAAAGCAAGTAAGAATCCCAGAAGAAAAGGGCTCAAAATAGCCCACGTTAACATATGTAGCTTAAGAAACAAGGTTCATGAAATCAATAATTTGCTAGTAACAGATGACATTCATATTCTGACTATGTCTGAAACTCACTTAGATAATACCTTTGATGATACAGTGGTAGCAATTAAAATGGTGGAGGTGTTTCTGTTTATATTCAGAACCTCATTCCTGTAAAGCTTAGAGAGGATCTCATGTTAAATACTGTTAAAGTAATATGGCTGCAGGTTCATCTGCCTCACCTAAAGCCCATTCTTGTAGGAGGGTGCTATAGTCCACCAAGTGCTAACAATCAGCATCTGGATAAAATTTGTGAAATGCTTGATAATGTATGTGATATTGTAAGGCTTCGGAGGCTTCGGGCCGCAAAGTGTTGCTGGAGCTTCCGGACTGTGAACCGTCGCTGGAGGTTCCGGGCTGCGGACCGTGGCCGGAGGCTCTGGACTGGGAACCGTCGCTGGAGGCCTGGTGCGTGGAGCTGGCACAGGATGTACTGGGCCGTGGAGGCACACTGGAGGTCTGGAGCGTAGAGCTGGCACCACGCGTCCTGGACACATGACCACCTTCGCACGGCAAGTGCGGAGAGCTGGCACAGGACGCACTAGGCTGTGAAGGCGCACTGAGGACACAGTGCGTAGAGCCGGCGCAGGATATACTGGACCCTGGAGGCATACTGGAGACCAGGAGTGCTGAGACAGCACAACCCGTCCTGGACAGATACCCCCTTTAGCACGACAAGTGCGGGGAGCTGGCACAGAACGCACCGGGCTGTGGAGGCGCACTGGAGACACGGTGCGTAGAACCGCAAAACATGGCACCTGAATGGTGACCAACTCCACACGGTGAGTACAGGGAGTTGGTTCTTGTTCCCACCTTGGCTCCGCCAACCACCCCGTGTGCCCCCCCCATTTTTATTTTTTAGGCTGCCTCTCAGGCTTCCGGCATGGCCGCGAACCCCGGTGTCGTCGTTGTTGCTCCTTTGCTGCTTCCTCCACGGCAGGCTTTCGTGTCTTGCCAAGACTTCCTCCCAAGTCCAGGATATTCTCTCCTCGACCTCCTCCAAAGACCAGGATGCCATCTCCTCCGCTGCTTGGTCCAGTTGTGGTGGGATCTTCTGTCACGTTCGTTGTTAGAATGAATGGACCAAGGCGCAGCGTGCGTAGAGTTCCACATTATATTTAATAGTGAAACTTACAACCAAAACAACAAAGAATATAACAAACGTCCAGTATTGCAGTGCTCAAGGCAACTATACAAAAACAAGATCCCACAAACAACAGGTGGGAAAAGGCTGCCTAAATATGATCCCCAAACGATAGACAGCTGCCTCTGATTGGGAACCATACCAGGCCAACATAGAAATGCAAAAACTAGAGTACCCACCCTAGTCACACCCTGACCTAACCAAAATAGAGAATAAAAAGGATCTCTAAGGTCAGGGCGTGACAGTGTTGTTGTATGTGTCGAACTGCTTTGCTTTATCTTGGCCAGGTCGCAGTTGTAAATGAGAACTTGTTCTCTACTTGCCTACCTGGTTAAATAAAGGTGAAATAAAAATAAAATAAAATTTGACCCAAGTTAAACAATTTAAAGGCAATGCTACCAAATACTAATTGAGTGTATGTAAACTTCTGACCAACTGGGAATGTGATAAAATAATTAAAAGCTGAAATAAATCATTCTCTCTACTATTATTCTGACATTTCACATTCTTAAAATAAAGTGGTGATCCTAACTGACCTAAGACAGGGAATTTTTACTAGGATTAAATGTCAGGATTTGTAAAAAACTGAGTTTAAATGTATTTGGCTAAGGTGTATGTAAACTTCCGACTTCAACTGCATTTACTAATGCTGCATACATTTTCTTGAAAGCACTATCCAGATCCATCGGATGTAGTGATCACAATATTGTAGCCATATCTAGGAAAACCAAAGTTCCAAAGGCTGGGCCTAATATAGTGCATAAGAGGTCATTCAAGAAGTTTTGTAGTGATTCCTATGTTGTTGATGTAAAGAATATTTGTTGGTCCGTGGTGTGTAATAAGGAGCAAACAGACGCTGCACTTGACACATTTATGAAATTGCTTAATCCAGTTACTAATAAGCATGCACCCATTAAGAAAATGACTGTAAAAACAGTTAAATCCCAGTGGATTGATGAGGAATTAAAAATGGTATGGTTGAGATGGATGAGGCAAAGCACAAACATTCAACAAGGACAGCAATTACACAAATGACTGATGATTGGCTGAGAGAAATTGATGATAAAAAGATTATGGGGGCTCTTTTGTTAGACTGGAGTGCGGCTTTTGACATTATCGATCATAGTCTGCTACTGGAAAAACGTATGTGTTATGGCTAGGGCTGTTGCGGTAACCGTATTACCGCTACACCGGCGGTCACGAGTCTCCAAGCTCTGATGCTGCTGAAGGTCATTAGTAGCCTACCAAACTTGCTAACTGCCTGATACTCAGCAGTCTATTGTCCCTCGAATCACTCTGACATCAATGAAAATGTATTCTAAAATCTAATCAAACACTTCATGAGAGCCCATGAGCTCATGTTGTGCAACATTTCTATAGGCTATGCAATTGAGTGAGAAAACAGAGTGATGGCCTCTAATAAAAAGAGGTGGTGCCCATCGGCATTCTATAGGCTAGGCCTACTATATTTATTTCTCAACTTTCCTAATATTAAGCACATTTCTTCTATTTACAACAGGAGTGTAGCCTACCTGGCTGGCATGAAAATAAACCACGTGGAAAAGCGTCCTCCGTTCACTATTTAAGTCCATAGATTACATGTATTTTTTTCCTGCTGCACCTGTTTCGATACAGGTGCAAGATAATGGTTCATTCTAAATTTAAAACAAATGTCACACTTCTATCATTTAGTATATGTAAAGACAAGATTAAATCAAGAATAGTCTGATGGGTGACAATATTAGCCTATCACTTGTGAATGATATATTATCACTTGTGAATGATGCCCAGCATAAGAAACAATGCCTTTTTTTTGTGACTTGTTCGAATCATAGTCGCACACCTCATGTAGCCTAGCCCATATGTTTTAATAAGTTTTGTATCACAACTAAAGTGACCAAATAACTTCTTAAAATTAAGCACATTCATCTGCTTTACAAGGGGTGTAGAGCCTAACTGGCATATATAAGCAGCGTGTGAGTTTCAAGTTTGGGGAGAACATTTTCACCATAAAAATGCACCTTTATAATAAAACCATTACATGCATAATTGCATTTACAGTCACTTTTGATAATGGTGTTTTTCCGCTAATGGAACATTCACGCTTATAGCCTAATACCATGTGCACATTGCTGCGCTTATAACGTGAAGATATAGCCTAATAGTTTATCAATATTTGAAGCTAAACATTATGAACTGTTGCGTCAGCCACATTGCATAAAAACCTTTTTTTTTATACTAGTGGTTGTATTAATTGGGCATCTATCCCATCCCACAATTGTCCCAGACTATGTTTAGAATATTTATTTCTCGCACAGAATAGAATAGGTCGACTTTTGTACTATGGGGGGTAGTTGATTGACATAGGCTGGTGCTTTTGCTGTTCGTTAGGCCAACTCATCTTGTTGGCTGACTAAAAGTAAACGTGGATAGTTCTTCCAATATCTTCTATATGCACCTCGGAATTGGATAAGGACGAGTGCAGTTGAGTCCCTGATGTGTCTGTCTTAACTTGTAGCCTGTGAAAAAGACCTGAAAAAGACGTGACGGAGAGCCGTGTGAGTGAGAGACGCTTCGGGTTGCACGGCACACTCAGGGAGAAGGGCACAACGCAGCACTCCATGCCACAAAAGGCAGGGATTGTTTGGGGTATATTACGGCCAAAAAGGGGATGCCTCTGTGAAATTCAAGGCATTATCAAGTGCTTGTCAAATTGTGAATGAGAGACTATTGGGAGTGTTCACAGCCTGCGCAAAAAAACAAAGCAGAGCTCATGCCTTTCAAGCAACTTTTTTCAAATCATCATTAGTCTCATCATGCAGCCTTAAAATGTATAGAAAATATAAACATATAGCCCAACGTTTGTAGAACAACTAAAGTTACATTAATAACTCTAAATTAAGCATATAGAAGTACCTATTTATATATTAACCGCTCAACACAGAATAGCCGCATGTGCGCACTCCCTCAAATTGTTTGAAGAAAAGATTTAGATTTTATTCAGCTTTGTTCAATTGTATTCTTCATACTATAAAATACTATAAAATAATTCCACGGAATTATAAACTAATCTTGTCTGCTAAATTAACTAGTGTAGCCCACAGCCGTTTGGCATAGCCACACCAGGACCTAACATAAGGACAACTCAGAGTATGCTATTCTTTTCTTCTAAAATAGACTACATTTTCTTCATATCATGCTTCTTTAGACCTGTCTCAATAAATAATGGATTTATTGTGAAGGTGTAGGCTTTAATACATGGATTTATTAGACTTTTTAAAATGTCTTGTGGAAGCCAGGAGATGCTAAATGTGTTTATGTTAATTAACAGTCAATTAGTCAATGAGACCGACAGTTATTTGCTTGACAATCACCAGCTGACAGAATTTTGTGACCGCCACAGCCCTAGTTATGGCTTTACACCCCATACTATACTGTGGATAAATAGTTACTTGTCTAACAGAACACAGAGGGTGTTCTTTAATGGAAGCCTCTCCAACATAATCAAGGGAGATTCAGGAATTCCCCAGGGCAGCTTTCTAGGCCCCTTTTATAAATCTTTACTAATGACATGCCACTGGCTTTGAGTTAATCTAGTGTGTCTATGTATGCTGATGACGCAACACCATACACATCAGCTACTACAGCGACTGAAATGACTGCAACACTTAACAAAGAGCTGCAGTTAGTTTCAGAGTGAGTGGCAAGGAATAAGTTTGTCCTAAATATTTCTAAAACTAAAATCATTGTATTTGTGACAAATCATTCACTAAACCCTAAACCTCAACTAAATCTTGTAATACATCTATAAATCTCTCCTGGATCAAAGTGGAGGAGAGATTGACTTCATCACCACTTGTGTTTATGAGATGTATTGACCTGTTGAATTCACCGAGCTGTCTGTTTGAACTACTGGCGCACAGCTCGGACACCCATGCATACCCCACAAGACATGCCACAATAGGTCTCTTCACATTCACCAAGTCCAGAACAGACAATGGGAGGCGCACAGTACTACATAGAGACATGACTACATGGAACTCTATTCCACATCAAGTAACTGATGCAAGCAGTAAAATTAGATTTAGAAAACAGATAAAAATAGACTTTAAACATAGGCACAGACACATGCATACACACACGATAACATACGCACTATACACACACGTACACATGGATTTAGTATTGTAGATAAGTGGTAGTGGTGGAGTAGCGGCCTGAGGGCACACAGTGTTGTGAAATCTGTGAATGTATTGTAATGTTTTTAAAATTGTAACTGCCTTAATTTTGCTGGACCGCAGGAAGAGTAGCTGCTGCCTTGGCAGCAGGTAATGGGGATCCATAATAAATACAAAGACAAATTGAAATAACTTAATTAGGCCCTAATGTATGGATTTCATGACCGGTAATACAGATATGCATCTGTTGGTCACAGATACCTTTAAAAAAAAGTAGGGGCGTGGATCAGAAAACCCGTCTGTATCTGGTGTGACCCCCATTTGCCTCATGCAGCGCGACACATTTCCTTCGCATAGAGTAGATCATGTTGTTTATTGTGGCCTGTAGAATGTTGTTCCACTCTTCAATGGCTGTGCGACTTTGCTGGGTATTGGCAGGAACTGGAACACTCTGTTGTACACACCGATCCAGAGCATCCCAAACATGCTCAATTGGTGACATGTCTGGTGAGTATGCAGGCCATGAAAGAACTGGGACATTTTCAGCTTCCAGGAATTGTGTACAGATCATTGTGACATTTGGCTGTGCATTATCATGATGAAACATGAGGTGATGGCGGTGGATGACTGGCACGACAATGGTCCTCGGGATCTTGTCATGGTATCTCGGTGCATTCAAATTGCCATTTGTAAAATGCAATTGTGATCTTTGTCCGTAGCTTATGCCTGCCCTTACCATAGCCCACCGCCACATTGGGGCACTCTGTTCACAACTTTGACATCAGCAAACCGTTCGCCCACACGACACAATCAGCCCGGTACAGTTGAAACTGCTATTAATACGTGAAGAGCACATTTTGTCAGTGTGCCAGTGGCCATCGAAGGTGAGCATTTTAAGTCGATTACGACGCCGAACTGCAGTCAGGGCAAGACACTGGTTAAGACGACAAGCATGGAGATGAGCTTCCTTGACAGTTTGTGCAGAAATCCTTCGGTTTAGCAAACCCACAATTTCATCAGCTATCCGGGTGGCTGGTCTCAGACGATCCCGTTAGTGAATAAGCCGGATGTGGAGGTCCTGGGCTGAGGTGGTTACATGTGGTCTGCAGTTGTGAGTCCGGGAATTTCTCTAAAATGATGTTGGAGGTGGATTATGGTCGAGAAATGAACTTTAAATTAACTGACAACAGCTCTGGTGGACATTCCTGCAGTCAGCATGCCAAATGCACGCTCCCTCAAAACTTGAGACATCTGTGGCATTGTGTTGTGTGACAAAACTGCACATTTTGGAGTGGCCTTTTATTGTCCCCAGCACAAGGTGCACCTGTGTAATGCCCATGCTGTTTAATCAGCTTCTTGATATGCCACACCTGTCAGGTGGATGGATTATCTTGGCAAAGGAGAAATGCTCACTAACAGGGATGTAATCAAATTTGTGAAAATAAATTGAGAGAAATAAGCGTTGGAAAATTTCTGGCATTATTTATTTCAGCTCATGAAACATGGGACCAACACTTTACATGTTGTGTTTATATTTTTGTTCAGTATAATTAAGTCACATGACATGATGCTCAACCAGCACTCCGCATGGTGCCTGACAGGTTTATGATGCTAGCTTAGACTTCGTAAATGGAGTCCTAGCAGACATGATTCCTTGTCACTTAAAAGCTATTATAAAAATGTACTGAGGATGTAAGGGAAATTCTTAAAAGCGGGCTGCTGATAGTTACTACCACAGCTCACATACTCAGTGGTGCTAATCAGAGACTTTTCCTGGTTCATCCCCATGCCAGCCAAAGCTCATAAATAATAAGGAGATGCAGAGCAGACTGCAGGGATGATGATGCCACATGATTGACATTTAATGCAAATGCTGTTATTATCTGACAGGCAGGCAGGAAGCTACACTATATATACAAAAGTATGTGGATACCCCTTCAACTTAGTGGATTTGGCTATTTCAGCCACACCCGTTGCTGACAGGTGTACAGAATCGAGAACACTGTCATGCAATCTCCATAGACAAACATTGACAGTAGAACGAATGGCCTTACTGAAGAGCTCAGTGGCTTTTAACGTGGCACCATCATAGGATGCCACCTTTCCAACAAGTCATTGCCCCGGTCAACTGTAAGTGCTATTATTGTGAAGTGGAAACGTCTCGGAGCGACAACGGCTCAGCCGCGAAGTGGTAGGCCACACGAGCTCAAAGAATGGGACAGCCAAGTGCTGAAGCGCGTAGCGCGTAAAAATCGTCTGTCCTCGGTTGCAACACTCACTACCGAGTTCCAAAATGCCTCTGGAAGCAAAGGCAGCACAAGAACTGTTCGTCGGGAGCTTCATGAAATGGAGCTCCCGACGAACAGCTGCAACCCCATCGAACACCTTTGGGATGAATTGGAACGCTTACTGCGAGCCAGGCCTAATCACCCAACATCAGTGCCCAACCTCACTCATGCTCTTGTTGCTGAATGGAAGCAAGTCCCTGCAGCAATGTCCCAACATCTAGTAAAAAGCCTTCCCAGAAGAATGGAGGCTGTTATAGCAGCAAAGGGGGGACCGACTCCACTTTTGGTCACGTAGTGTATCTCTGCTCTGATCATTTACAGTCAAACAGAGACTGCCCAGGTTTACTCTCAGGGTGTCGGTATACTACACTATACTTTTCTGTGGCCACGGTTGGTGCAGAAGGTTGTAAAGTTGCTTGTGGATAGAGGATACATAATTTGATCTATGGCATCTAGTTACTGTGTCAGCCCTGGCTCCTGCTTGATTACAGCAAGGACGTAGCCCTAGTTGGTAGGTCCTTGGTTAGTGTAACCAGTAACACTATGATCAAATTAAGGCATATTTAACACATTATGTCCTGGAAATATAATCCTAATGTTTTTGTTTTTCATAATTTAAACTGAAGAGGTGGTACTGTAGCATATTCATGCATACAGATATTTGAATTGCGTTTAAAAATGAGCTATTTTGAGGTAAGTAGGAATGCTCTGGAACACTTAAGAGGGATATGCATGATGTATAATAAAAGACAAAGCACATCGTAATCTTTGTGTGGTTAAAAAAAGGAAAGAGGGAAATACAAAGAGAGACATCCTCTGTTCCTGAAAAGCTTAAGGGATCACTCCTCCTGTCCTGTCAGATACTTGCCTCCTTCTTCCCTCCCTTCTTCCCTCCCTCTATCCAGGATGGTTGCCCATCTCTGATCTCTGTGCCAGGATTATTCCTGTTGGGCCTGTTACTTTTCACTCCCTCTGCCAGGATCTCTGGTGCTGTTACTTCTCACTTCCTCATCAAAGTGTGGGAGTGTGAAAGCAAAACATTGATATCAAACTTCTACAACATACAAGATCCAATAAGACATTTGACTGCAAAACACAGCTGCACCATAATGTATTACCTATATCTGTACGCAATATAGACCCACTACTGTAACTACTACTTAGACCCAGTTTTACAACATCTGGGAAAAAAATAGCTGCAGCATATTACTGTATACCTGCACCACTGTAAAGCACAGCCTCCATACGTAATACAGCTAGAAGCTACAACAGCCTGCCATCGCCCAAAACAGGAACTATACTGATAAGCCACTACCCATTTCTATCTTCCTGTTGCAACGCCTAGACATTTTTCTGACATTGGCCTCAGTTTCACCCTGCTGCATCCCGACCCCGCACTTCCATTATGTTTCCTCAGAGCAAGCAACTTCCATAAGGCTGTCACATATCCGTCAGGGAGAAGGGGGATGAAGGGAGAAGGAGCGAGACGGGGGAGAGATGATACATCTAAGTGCAGCGACTAGGGCCTAGCTGAACAGTCGAAACCCCCTGCCTAGTCCTAACAACCGTCTACGAGCATCAGGGACTAGGGTACGATAAGGACTTAAGTCTTGTCACCTTGTCCAGCATTGATCAAACCAGGCTTTATGACGTGTCGTCAGACCATCCCGACAACATCCAGCAGAGCTTAATAATCTCATATATTTCCTTCCTTTCCTCTGACATCCCATGCAGCCCCTGACAGTCACTCAAGATAAGCCAAAAGCCTTCTGACAGTATAGAGAGCATATATAAAACACATAAATAATATGTGCTGCCATTTTGGCACCGGGAGTCAATGGAGCAAAAGATTCTGTTTCTCCATTTCTGTTTGAGTGAATTCTCACAATCAAATCTGGTAACAATCCTGACACGATTAAAAGAAAAACTATTTTAAAGCAATGAACCTCAACGTAAAAGGCATTTGAAAACCTCTATAGAAAGTCACATTGAAGTCACCAGCAGAGATGAAATTATGTGAGGCACCCTGCTTTATAAATGTGTTTTTAAACAAACACCAAGGACAGTTGGCATATACAATATTAATCTCGGAAACGCAGAACTAAAATCTTGACTAAATGCATCTGAGCTAAACCATGGGCCAAATGTCCCCTCCAATTCCAAGATACCAAAATATGCGAACACCTGCTAAATTGTGACTTGTCCAAATGGTCAGTGACAAATTCCTCATTAATCGTTGCATACCACAGTCTGTTGACATAACATCCTACGTCACGTGCGTCTGTCCACTAAATATGAATACAGTATTAGCATGTTACAGTAGCTACAATAGATCAGATGAGTAAACTATCAATATTTAAAACATCTTCTAAAATCACCCATCCACAGCCAATCTACTGTACAGTGGCATTATCTCAGTGACAGAACTACCCACTGCCCAGCTATAGATTATAGGCCTCCGTTTTCTGTCTGATCCTCTGCCATCCCATCCAGTCTCTATCCAGCCTGACTATAACGACAGAACCTGTGGCTAAACCCAATCAATTACCGCTGTGTACAATTCATTACCAACTTCCCTCTGAGAACCGTGATTCAGTTCATCTCTGTTGTGTTTTAATTAAACCCAATCACAGCACACTGACTGGCTGCTGCTGTCGCTGCTGTGTCTGTGGAGTCTCCCTCAGGATGCAATTCTCTTTCAACGGACTGATAATAGAATATGACATTGGTGGAGATGTTCTGTTATTCTTCACTCTCAGTATTGCTCTGTGTCCTAAGATAACTGATGGTGACCTGAAACGCTTCTTGTTGCCCGAAGTCTTCATATTTTAAAAAGCATTTAGAGATTAGATTTCGTCAAACAATGATAACTGAAGTAAATTATTCGCATTATGCCTACACATTTTAGGTGTGTTTTAGTTCATGGAAATGTCGTGTTTATGTTTGTTGTTAATATGATAATAGATTCAATGTTGTTGCCTAATATACAGACAGCTTTACAGTTGAAAATCAAGGGCAACACTCCTCTTTATGACAACGAATTGCAACTGTAAGCGGTATATTAAGCAACAACGTTAAATATATAGAATCATTGAAAACTGTAAAGGAAGTAATATGTTGAATAAATGCACAACTTCTTACAATAAACGATAGTCGGTGTCTTGAAAACTTGCTGCTCTTGAATTTAAAAAATAGTCAACTGAGAGCAAATAGACTCAAATGCAAAACTGAGTTTAAATGTATTTGGCTAAGGTGTATGTAAACTTCCGACTTCAACCGTATGTAAAAACCTCCAAAGACACATCCCTGCTCTCACAGTCTCCAGGGAAGTTGATTACTACAGTTTGTGTTAAAGACAAGATTTAGCTTTTACTAAACCTGGAAGTCTCCTCAGGTCGATAGATACCTTTACGAGGGAGACCTGTTCCCAACAGTACAGTGTTAGTGAAAGGACAAACAGGGTACGTACCTATACTGTACACTACACAGTTGTTCTTGTCGTCTTCTGCTGCCAGCCAGGTGATGTCCTGAAGCCACCTGGGACCGCCAGTCAGAACCATTGGGACAGGCCGCTTTGCGGACAGGGCGCTCTGTCGGACAGGAAAGACGTTGGTGGTACGTTAGTATTTTGCTGTCTAAAAACCTGTGATCACTCATTCATCAATCAGGCCTGTCGCTGTTATGGAAAGTGAGTTTCCATAGTCTTTTTCAGTTGACCTGACAGTGAGATTGAAGGATGGCATGTGTGGTGTGTGTGGCGGGGAGTGTCTTATGGGGTACAGCCCAGGCCTAGGCCGTCATTCGAATTTGTCCTCAGAGACAATGGGGTTACGGGGCTCTTTTGAATTTTCTTGTTCTTCAGGGTGCTTTAGAATCCCGAAGAGAGTTCGGATGGAGAAGAAGAAAGGAGGAGACCTGCATTAGAAGTGATCTTTAGACACATTGTACCTCACTATCTGTACGATCGCCGCTGCCTCCTGAAGACTGGCAGGGAAGGGAAAGAATCGAAAGAATTGGTGTGCGTTTCAAAAGAGTGACCCAGGGCTGCAGATCACAATGCAGGGATAAATGATTGTGTCAATATCTTGGACTATATTTCACTTCCTGCCTAGTTCAGATATGGTATGTAATTTCTCATAAAGAGTGGTTTAATGTGCTTTCAGAGACAGAGGCATAATACCACTGCTTGACACATGACTCTCTGTCTAAATGTAAGTGTTCCTAATCTGTAACAAGTTGACCCTCTCCTCTGAGCTAAACAAACTGGGCATCCTTGAAGTGAAGTGATCTATATCCAACTGTGCGTAGTGTAGAGACTCTGGGTGCATCCGAAATGGCCCTCTATTCCCTATATAGTGCACTTTTTTTGGACAATGGAATAGTGAATGTCTATAAGGAATAGTGCATGTAATTAAAAATAACACATTTAATGTATTTCTATGGAAGAGGGTGCCATTTCAGTCGCAGCCTCTGCCATGGTTTTAGGGACCTTGTCGTTAAATGAAAATCAATACAGCAACAAGTTGACTCACATGATAAGATAACCCTCATTGATTTTTGGTTTTTCTAGACTTTGGCCGACTGTTCAATCTAACGTGAACTTTCAACCGCGAGATTAGGATCACAGTGAGTGGATCAGGTCAGGGCATAAGTTCCAATGTATCTCTGTGAGCTGATCTCTACCTCATGTTCAGCAATAGGCTGGTATACCATCAATGACTGCTTCTAGGAGATGGAAGAAGGGGTCTGTTCCCATACAACCCGGATCAAACTGGTTTTAAAGCTACATTCTGCTATTTGAAAAAGAACAAAACGGTAGTGACAGAGTACACTCTATATCAAGAATTGAAATGATCATTAAACACATTCCAGATCCCAGGCTGTAGCTTTAAGTATCCAATTCCTCTGCATACATACAAGGGAAAGTGAAAGGAAAGGGGGATACCTAGTCAGTTGTACAATTGAATGCATGCAACTCCTCCTGAGCCATTGTGACTGAATGTGTCACACCCAGCTGATGCATAGATTTACATGTCATTAGATGATGACATGGATCTGCAGCTGTCCACTTCAGACAATAAGATGAGCAAGATGTATCATATCGATAATAGCTATACGTAAAATCATGTGAATTATAGTGTCTCATAAGGATCATTTTTAGCAACTATTTTGACAAAAGATTTGGCTATATTCAACCATGGAAGAAAGAGCTCTCTAAATTTGCTCTCAGACATTTTTATTTAATTATAGCATTAATCTTTCATTAGCCTAATAGCCCAAAATCTGCATTTCTGCTGAATGCTGCCATTTTTCTTCTCCCTCATCTCTTCAGTCACCTGGTTGGCTAATTTGACAGGGGTTTGTTTTAGGGCCCTGGCACTGCACCGGGCGGGGGAGATGAGAGGCAAGGGTGAGGCGGGTGAGGGACACTTATCAGGCCTCAGCAGCAGCAGCAGCAGCAGCAGCAGCAGCAGCAGCAGCAGCAGCAGCAGCAGCAGCAGCAGCAGCAGCAGCAGCAGCAGCAGCAGCAGGGGCTTGCCATCTCATGGTCAGACTGGGCTGTTTTTCTGCAGGGAGGTCGTCCTCCACATAAGGAACGTGCTGTCTTCAATATGTCATTCTAGCTTCTCACTACTTATCCAGGGAAACAGCATCTCGGTTCCATTTTTAACAACAACTGGATACAGGTCTTCCATGTTTCTACCTCTATTCACTGAGAGGCAACGTGGAACGAGGGAGAGCACGGATTGTTGTTTTGAAGAGGGAGATTGAACAAACTTTTTCAATAGAACTCTGAAAAAGTGTTCTATTGAAAAAGTTTGTTCAATCTCCCGTCCTTAACACAATGGAAAAATCGAATGATTTATTATTGAAATATTGAAATAGCATGGGCGACCGAGAAAAACAAATTGATACAATTTAAGGCCATGTGGCAAACAATAATGAGGGCACTAGGGATGAGGTTGTGAGCATGCAGGTCTGGGCAGAGGATATTGTCGTTGTTTGTGTACGTCTGTAAGTTGTTGTTCGTATATGTATGTTTGTATTTGGTGTTAAAAAATATATATATATTTTTAAATATATATATATACATATAAAATAATAATTAGTTACTATACTGAACCAAAATATAAATGCAACATGCAACAATTTCAAAGATTTTACTGAGTTACAGTTCATATAAGGAAAACAGTCAATTGAAATAAATTCATTAGGCCCTAACCTATGGATTTCACATGACTGGGCAGGGGTGCAGCCATCGGGTGGGCCTGGAAGGGCATAGGCCCACCCACTTGGCAGTCAGGCCCACCCACTGGGGAGCCAGGCCTATCCAATCAGAATGAGTTTTTCCCTACAAAAGGGTTTTATTACAGACAGAAATACGCCTCAGCATCACACAGCCTGCGACACGGTTATCCCTTGTGGCTGGGCCCGCAGATTGTCCCAGGCTTGTGGCTGTCAAATCCCTTCTGTGTCTTGCTGTTTCCATCTGCCCTGCAACCTGCCCTGTCTGGAACTGCATGGAGTACCAGCGTTAGCCTACGTTGCTACCATGACATCCAAAACCAAAGCCGGTGGGAGTAACGGAGAGGACAGTGTTTCTCTATCACAGGTGATGAATCTTTTAAACAAGCAGTTCTTACAACAACAGGAAAATAACTTCAAGAGCTTTGTCCAAATACTGATGGACTCAACTAATAAAATAATGGACGATCTGACCAGAGAGGTCCAGGACATTAAGAACAATTTGCAGTTCTCCCAAGGAGAGGTGGATGTCCTGAAAGAGACCTGCAACAATATGACACCTAACTGTAAGTCCACGCGAGATGACATCAGCACTGTCTGTGAATCATTATTAACAATATCTGGGAAAACAGACAATCTAGAGGGACAATCCAGGAGTCATAACAGCATTGTGGATGGCATACCAGAGTCTTCACACGAGAACTGAGCCGAGTCTGAGGAGAAAGTATGACAATTGATCACTGAAAAGCTCCAGATGGACCATAGGAAGATCGAGGTGGAAAACCAGTAACCAGCCCAGGTGAAAGACCCAGGCCGATAGTGGTTTAAGGTTCCTAAGGTTTAAGGACAAAATGTCTGTCCTGTAGAGAGCCAAGAACTTGAGAGGAAACAACATCATCCTTAACGAGGACTACTCAGAAACTGTGCACCAGAGGCGGAAATAACTTATCCCAGCAATGAAAGCTGCCAGAGAGCATTGGGACATTGCTTACATCCGCTAGGACAAGCTAATTGTCCACCCTACCTCCCAAAAGACTGGGAGAAGTGAGAGAGCCTAACTTCCGGGTCAGTAGCTTTAGCGCCACATCACAAACATACACCAACTGACAATCACATATGCCTTATTGACTGATTCTATTAGTCAAACAATGTTCTTTCTAGGGAGTTTTTCCTAGCCACCATGCTTCTACATCGGCATTGCTTGCTGTTTGGGGTTTTAGGCTGGGGTTCTGGGGCGGCAGGTAGCCTAGTGGTTAGAGAGTTGGGTCAGTAACCAAAAGGTTGTGAGATCGAATCCCCAAGGTAAAAATATGTTGTTCTGCCCCTGAACAAGGCAGTTAACCCACAGTTCCGAGGCTGTCATTGTAAATAAGAATTTGTTCTTAACTGGCTTAACATCTGTATAAATGCACTTTGTGACATCTACTGATGTAAAAAGGGCTTCATAAATACATTTGATTCTTGTCATTTTTCCCTTCATATTCTGTATCTGTATCATATCTATATATTCATATATATTCTGTATCATATCTCCAATAGAAAATTGCCCATATTAATATATGTAGCCTGAGTGGCGCTTCGGTCTAAGGCACTGCATCTCAGTGCTAGAGGCGTCACTACATACCCTGGTTTGATTCCAGGCTGTATCACAACCAGCTGTGATTGGGAGTCCCATAGGGCGGCGCACAATTGGCCCAGCATCATCCGGATTAGGGTTTGGTAGGAGAAAATCCAAAGAAAAACCAACCTGAAAACCTTTTTTTTGAGATCCCATGCTCTTACAATGGAAAGCTATGGGGCATATACAATTCCAGCTCCCAGATTTCAAATCCTCTTGCTTCCACTAGATGACAATAGTCTTTGTTCAAGGTTTCAGGCTTGTTTCTTCCCAAAGGAGGAAGAATTTTGAGTTTTAGAACTGGGAGTCAGAGTTGGAAATCAGTCCGAACAGGACACGCACCTGCTAATTTTGCTTTCCAATTGAACATACTTCTTTCCGTATGAAATATTATAGTTTAATTACATTTTAGGGTACCTGAAGATTAAATAGAAATATATTTTGACTTGTTTTAACAAGTTTAGCGGTAACTTTTTGGATTCCTTCTCTGCAAGTTGAATGAGTGGATTACTCAAATCGATAGCGCCAACTAAACTGACTTTTTGGGATATAAAGAAGGATTTTATCTAACAAAACGACCATGCATGTTGTAGCTGGGACCCTTTGGATTGTAAATCAGAGGAAGATTCTCAAAAAGTAAGTGACTATTTAATCTCTATTTGTAATTTTATGAAGCCTGTGCTGGTTGAAAAATATGTTGATGTGGGGCTCCGTCCTTAAACAATCGCATGGTATGCTTTCGCTGTAAAGCCTATTGTAAATCGGACAATGCAGTTAGATTAACAAGACTTTAAGCTTTTAACCGATATAAGACACTTGTATGTACCTAGATGTTTAATATCCATATTTTTTACAATTATTTATTTGAATTGCGCGCCCTCCAATTTCAACGGAAGTTGTCAACAGGTGTCCCGCTGGCGGGACGCCTAGCCCTAAGAAGTTTTAACAGAGAGGTCTATTTTCTGGGTGACCTGAATATATTGTAGATTGGTTTTCATCAAGCACTCTGCTTGAGATGAAGCTGCTGTAACCAGCACTGGGCGAAAAGGGTCAATATCAGAGGATATCTTTATCTGTATATTTCCAGATATGATATTTTTTTGGATAGTTTTATGGTTTTATTAGGAGTAGACATGCTACAGATGTGCATGTCCTTAATTTCATATACTGAGCTAGGATATTCTTCATAATGGGCCAGTTTTGACATGCATCCAACCTGGACCTCAGAAATCTCCCTGCTACCGTATGAGATACGTTCAAGACACGCACCTGATGCACATGCACTAGCTTACATATTTCTAACTCTGGAAAGGGCATGTGTCAACATGCTGACATACAGTGGCAAGAGAAAGTATGTGATCTCTTTGGAATTACCTGGATATCTGCATAAATTAGTCATGCAATTTGACCTGATCTTCATCTTAGGCACAACAATAGACAAACACAGTGTGCTTAAACTAATAACACACAAATTATTGTATTTTTCTTGTCTATATTGAATACCTCATTTAAACATTCACAGTGTAGGTTGGGAAAATTATGTGAACCCCTAGGCTAAGGACTTCTCCAAAAGTTAATTGGAGTCAGGAGTCAGCTAACCTGGAGTCCAATCAATGACATGAGATTGGAAATGTTGGTTAAAGCTGCCCTGCCCTTTAAAAAACACTCACATAATTTCTATTCACAAGAAGCATTGCCTGATGTGAACCATGCCTCGAACAAAATAGATCTCAGAAGACCTAAGATTAAGAATTGTTGCAAAAGTATCTCTAGAATCCTGTATGTTCATCAGTTCACGGTAAGGCAAATTGTCTATACATGGAGAAAGTTCAGTACTGTTGCTACTCTCACTAGGAGTGACCATCCTGCAAAGATGACTGCAAGAGCACAGCGCAGAATGCTGAATGAGGTTAAGAAGAATCCTAGACTGTCAGCTAAAGACTTATAGAAATCTCTGGAACATGCTAACTTCTCTGTTGACGAGTCTACGATACGTAAAACACTAAACAAGAATGGTGTTCATGGGAGGACACTACAGAAGAAGCCACTGCTGTCCAAAAAAATAATAATTTTTAAGACCAATTTATGCAAAAATCCAGGTAATTCCAAAGGGTTCACATACTTTTTCTTTCCACTGTATCTAAGCCTTTATACTTAGGCATGAACAAATACACATATTTTCAGAAATGTATCATATCTGTAGTCATTACCTGATAATTTATCTATCCATATTCATAAAAAATGCATAATTTCAACAGATATCCTTACATGATGTAATATTCAGCCTCGTATGTCTGATCGAAAATGGGCTAAATCCAACTCATGAAATATCCAGTGGCCAAATGATTTTACCTGTTCAGCCACTGAAAATCATATTGCTTCTTCACATGAAGGTGACATATCTGAGCAAACATTTGCACAATATTCAGTAGTTGTCACATTCTGACCTTAGTTTCTTTTTTATGTCGTTGTGTTAGGTTGGTCAGGGCGTGAGTTGGGGTGGGCAGTCTATGTTCTTTTTTCTAGGTTGTTTGTTTTCTATGTGTTTGGCCTGGTGTGGTTCCCAATCAGAGGCAGCTGTTTATCGTTGTCTCTGATTGGGAGCCATATTTAGGTAGCCTGTTTTCCATTGTGTGTTGTGGGTGGTTGTTTCAGTGTTTTCACCATTCGGGACTGTTTCGGTTTTCATTTTGATTCTCTTGTTCTTTTTTTGTATTTTGTATTCATTTTATTAAAAGATATTATGGATACGTACCACGCTGCACATTGGTCCGATATTTCCTACTCCTCCTCAGACGAAAAGGACGAAAGCCGTGACAGTAGTAGGCTATACAAGGCATGGAAAGGCAAACATACTCATTAAATCCAAGTTGCTATTTCCAAAGCACATCTCTGCAGCATAGCAAATCCAGACCTCCAATCACAACACGTTCTCTAAAGATGCAAACTTAGGCCAATCTTTGCGAAAATGTCTTATTTATTTAAGAGAAAGTAAAAGTTGCACTCTCAATACCCCTGTCTGCCCTGTTTGTTATGGAGGATGGATGCAATGGGTGCAGATTGGGTTGTCAGCAGCGGCCCCTCGCAGTCCAGACCCAACATGGTGGTAGTGTTGGTCTGTGATCCACTCCAAACTGTCAATGCATAAATCATGAATCAAAATTGTGTCGATATTGCAAGAAAATGTTGTCATTTCAACATGTAGTGGAAAGCCTTCCCAGAAGAGTGGAGGAGCTAAGGGGAACCAACTCCATATTAATGCCCATGATTTTGGAATGAGATGTTCGACGAGCATGTGTCCACATACTTTTGGTCATGTAGTGTAGCTTCATATCTTCACAAAACACAGATATTTGATGTATACAGTCAGTATTTATCGACATTAAGAGAGAAAATAGGATGTCACATATCTTATGATATTGAATGAGTCCTTATCCGGCCATAGGAAATGTCCATGTGTGATATTCCGAGGAATCCTAATATCATATTTGTCTAAAAGACACATCTGGATTCAGAATTTGTCAGAATATGGTGCATATCCACAAAACTGAAAACATGCATTGGAAATGGTCTGTATTCTCTAGAATATAAAAACACTTGTCATGTAAAGATATCCCCTGATATGGACCCTTTTCGCCCTGAGCAGTACTTGTAATCTGGTTCAGGTTATTAATCAACCTACCAGGGTGTTTATAAACAGTACAGGAACTATATCATATACATGTATTGATGACATTTTTATCAGTGCTACAGAACTCTGCTCAAAGCTGTATCCATACCCATTGGATGTACTGACCATAGTATGACCCAGTGGCGATTTTAGCATGTGAATCTTGGTGGAGCAAAAAAAAGTATAAATAAAAAGTGGGATGCCTGAAAGCAAAGCTACTACACAGCACAACACTAAACGATACAATAATTGGAGTATAACATTGACAAACGGGGCCTACATAAAGCTGTCCAAACAGCAGTCCCACCATCTTACCACTGCTACACCTGGCTATCAGCGGAGCCTTGTCTGGCAGCGAAACAGTTCATTTAGGCTCATTTACTGCATTTTAGAAAAACATACCTGATTTGGCTGACTTGCTAAAACAAATGTGGTTTCTAATGACATTTGAGATGTACAAATAAACTATGGCATAATGGGACGACAAGCGGATAAGAGGCAATCCATCATTTCGTTTAAGACATTAATGAGTGACTATTTGTTTAGCATTTTTGAAATGTACAGCGACAGAATCCCTGTACACCAAGTCAAAACCATAGGATAAATAAAGGGGGCCTATAAGCAGACAATGAAAGTTCTTACAAAATTTGATGATTACAATTCTATAAAACAGGTTATAGGCTACATGTGCACCATCAAGTCAGAACAGTTGGCAAAATAAATATACCAAATTATTAGGGTGAGCACATGGGCTACTAACAGCTTACAACACAACATACACTTAGTATTACATTCTTAGGTACAGTATACATATCTCCCTGGCGTATTACATAATTTATATAGCAGCATACAATACATTTTTGGACTCAACTTGTTGTGCTCACTTGAACAGGAAGGTGACATGGCGGTCCTTCATGGGCAAATTTTGTCATCAAAGTCTGGAATTCTCCTGATTTATGGTGCTTTCAAGACAACTGGGAACTCAGAAAAAAACAAGTCGAATCATAATGACGTCATTGATCTTCAGGTCGTAGCTCTAGAAAGAAGCCCGAGTTCCCGATTTACAATTCTGAGTTGGATGACCGTTCAAAACCTGTTTCCCAGTCGGAGCTCGTTTTTTCCAGAATTCACAGTTTCTTGAACTCACTGAAGTCAAGTTTTCACAGTTCTGAGTTAACAGTTGTTTTGAGCACGGCACAAATCATGCTTCATTGACAGCATGGCTAATGTTGAATGTTTATCATTTTAAACTGGGAAAAGAGACCTTTAATCCCAGATTTGGGACCACACAGCCACTGCACTGAATAGCATGCTAGTGATTGCTTTGCAATGTTTGCAGTTAGCCACTGTCACTGATTCCTTCCAAACCACTCATCGTTGAATTTACGATTTCCAACTTGTTGTATAATGTTTATGTCCAATGGCCGATGAGCACCCGGTATGTTTTATCTATTATTTATCTTCATATGACAATGATTAAAAAGGATTTGCCAGGAGATTGTCGACTTGATTCATGTTGATAACTGCTAGCTAAGATTTTGAAAGTAGTGTCAACGTCAACAGTGAAGAGGCGCAAAGAAAAAGCCATATCTTAGATTAAGATGAGCAAATGAACACAGACACTGGACAGCGGAACTCCGCCTAGAAGGCCAGCATCCCGGAGTCGCCTCTTCAATGTTAACGTTGAGACTGGTGTTTTGCGAGTACTATTTAATGAAGCTGCCAGTTGAGGACTTGTGAGGTGTCTGTTTCTCAAACTAGACACTAATGTACTTGGCCTCCCACTCCTCTTTCTATTCTGGTTAGAGCCAGTTTGCGCTATTCTGTGAAGGGAGTAGTACACAACGTTGTACGAGATCTTCAGTTTCTTGGCAATTTCTCGCATAGAATAGCCTTCATTTCTCAGAACAAGAATAGACTGACGAGTTTTATAAGAAAGTACTTTGTTTCTGGCCATTTTGAGCCTATAATTGAACCCACAAATGCTGATGTTCCAGATACTCAACTAGTCTAAAGAAGGCCAGTTGTATTGCTTCTTTAATCAGGACAACAGTTTTCAGCTGTGCTAACATAATTTCAAAAGGGTTTTCTAATGATCAATTAGCCTTTTAAAATTATGAACTTGGATTAGCTAACACAACGTGCCATTGGAGCACAGGAGTAATGGTTGCTGATAATGGGCCTCTGTACGCCTATGTAGATATTCCATAAAAAAATCTGCCGTTTCCAGCTACAATAGTAATTTACAACATTAATAATGTCTACACTGTATTTGATCAATTTGATGTTATTTTAATGGACAAAAAATGTGCTTTTCCTACAAAAACAAGGACATTTCTAAGTGACCCCAAACTTTTGAACGGTAGTGTATGTGTTTTTCAACCTCTGCCATATCATGGATTCAGAGCTATCTATCTAATAGAACACAGAGGATTTTTTTCTCTAATGTTAAACATGTGTGGTGTACCACAGGGCTACTCTCTTGTGCCTCTGCTCTTTTCTATTTTCACTAATGACCTGCCACTGGCATTAAACAAAGCCTGTGTCTGATGATTCAACCATATACATGTCAGCAACCACAGCTAGTGAAATCACTGCAACCCCAAACAAAGAGTTGCAGTCCGTTTTAGAATGGTTGGCCACTATTAAACTATTCCTGAACATCTCTAAAACTAGGAGCATTGTATTTGGTACAAATCATTCCCCAAGTTCTAGACCTCAGCTGAATCTGATCATGAATAATGTGGCAGTTGAGCAAGTTGAGGAGACTAAATGACTTGGTGTTTGTTGTAAATTGTAAACTGTCATGGTCAAAGCATATCGATTCAATGGTTGTAAAAAATGGTCTGTCCGTGATAAAGAGATGCTTTGCTTTTTATACACCACACTCCACAAAATAAGTATTACAGGCTTTAGTTTGATCGTAACTTGGTTATTGCCCAGTCATATGATCAGGTGCTGCAAAGAAGGACCTAGAAAAACGTATTCAATGTAATCAGAGGGATAATACCAATATTATGCATGCCAGTCTCTCTTGGCTTAATGTAGAGGGGACTGACTGCATACATTTTTTTTTTATACAAAACATTATGTTGAAAATTCCAAATTGTTTGCATAGTCAACTTACACACAGATCTGATACACTTATCCCACTAGACATGCCACGAAGGTCTTTTCACAGTCCCCAAATCCAGAACAAATTCAAGAAAATGTACAGTATTATATAGAGCCATGATTGCATAGAACTCCCTTCCATCTCAGATTGCTCAAGTGGAAAGCAAACCTGGTTTGAAAAACCAGATAAAGCATCACCTGACGGCACAACACCTCTCCCCTATTTGATCTAGATATTTTGTGTGTACAGTATGTACTGATATGTAGGTTATGTGTAACATTTTAAATGTATGTACACTGAACAAAACTATGAACACAACATGTAAACTGTTGAGCTGAAATAAAAGATCACAAAAATGTTCCATACACACAATAACTGTATTTCTCTCAAATGTGGTGCACAAATTTCTTTACATCCCTGTTAGTGAGCATTTCTCCTTTGTCAAGATAATCCATCCACCTGACAAGTGTGGCATATCAAGAAGCTGATTAAACAGCATGATCATTACACAGGTGCATATTGTGCTGGGGACAGTAAAAGACCACTCTAAAATGTGCTGTTTTGTCACAAAACACAATGCCACAGATGTTTCAAATTTTAAGGGAGTGTGCAATTGGCATGCTGACTGCCAGATAATTTTATGTTCATATATCTACCGTAAGCCGTCTCCAACGTCATTTTAGAGAATTTTTGCTGACGTCAAAGTTGTGAACAGAATACCCCATGGCGGCAGTGGGTTTATGGTATGGGCAGGCATAAGCTACGGACAACGAAAACAATTGCATTTTATCGATGGCAATTTGAAGGCACAGAGATACCGGGACGAGATCCTGAGGCCCATTGTCGTGCCATTCATTCGCCGCCATCACTTCATGTTTCAGCATGATAATGCACAGCCCCATGTCTTAAGGATCTGTACACACTTCCTGGAAGCTGAAAATGCCCAAGTTCTTCCATGACCTGCAGACTCACCAGACATGTCACCCATTGAGCGTGTTCCAGCCAATATCCAGCCACTTCACACAGCCATTGAAGAGGTGTTGGACAACATTCCACAGGCCACTAACAGCCTGATCAACTCTATGTGAAGGAGATTTGTCGTGCTGCATGAAGAAAATGGTGGTCAAATGAGATACTCACTGGTTTTCTGATCCACGCCCCTACCTTTTTTTAAGGTATCTGTGACCAGCAGATGCATATCTGTTTTCCCAGTGAAATCCATAGATTAGGCCCTAATGCATTTATTTTTAATTGACTGTTTTCCTTATATGAACTGTAAATCAGTCAAATCTTTGAAATTGTTGCATGTTGCGTTTTATATTTTTGTTCAGTAATAGCTCTGTCCTTGAGCTGTTCTTGTCTATTAATGTTCTGTATTATGTCATGTTTCATGTTTTGTGTGGACCCCAGGAAGCGTAGCTGCTGCTTTCGCAACCGCTAATGGGGATTCTATTAAAATACCAAATACCTCACCGGGCGGATCGTCAGCCTGTACCATGCTGCCTGCCTTTCTGGTGGAGGTGAGAGAAGCAAGGGAGTTGAGAGAGGAGAAGAAAAGCATCTATGACCAACGGAGGCTGTTCAGGCGTTCATGATCTCTATCACAGAGGAGTCTAAAGAACTTTGCTTTAAGCTATGGGATACCGCAGCATCATCCTTACAGGATAGACCTTCAAAGCTGCTTGACTGCTGCTGTTCACATTTGTATTGATTATCCCTCAGTATCTATGGAACTTGATGCCTAATGCAGTATTGCACGTTTTCACTGGTCAAATAATGTTGAATTAGGATACTATAAACTTGAGAGTTGTATTATGTGTATTCAAAATGCTAAAATTCCAATGGATTTCTAAGAATAAGATGGACTTTAAACAGGAGGTACATTCCAATGTTGTCATCAAAGGAATCTTTCAAAGACATCTTGGACAGGACATGTAAGTCCAACGTTCCAGATTTGTGTCTACGTGAATATGACTGAGTGGGAATATGAGAGAGAGAGAGAGGGAGAGTGAGAACTCCACTGTAGTCCACTCTCCTCAAGTCCCACTGATTCTGCTCTTCCCAGCCTGGCTGAATCCTCTTTTCCTTATCAGGCCAGCACAGGCTGCATTGGCCTCTCCCTGCTCTGACAGCAGCGACAACAATGGGCCAGCGATACCACCGTGCTTCAGAGAGGGGAACCTGCCACAGGCGCAGATTACACACACACATACACACGTGGGTACACATGCATGCATGCACACACACACACACACACACACATTCCAAACAAATACAAGCGAACATATTCTAACTTTGCAGAAATCAAAAAAATGTAAGTAAGTTGGTGGAATGATAGTCACAACGATTGTCTCCTACACTGAACAAAAATATAAACGCAACGTACAGCAATTTTACAGATTTGACTGAGTTACAGTTCATATAAAGAAATCAGTCAATTGAAATAGATTCATGAGGCCCTCATCTATGGATTTCACATGACTGAGAATACAGATATGCATCTCTTGGTCACAGATACCTTCAAATGAAAGGTAGGGGCGTGGATCAGAAAATCAGTCAGTATCTGGTGTGACCACGGCCCACTTATGCTCTCGTCACGGTATCTCTGTGCATTCAAATTGCCATCGATAAAATGCAATTGTGTTCGTTGTCCGTAGTTTATGTCTGCCCATACCATAACCCCACCGCCACCATGGGGCACTGTTCACAACGTTGACATCAGCAAACCGCTCGCCCACACGACATCATACACACCATCTGTCTGACATCTGTCTGGTACGGTTGAAACGGTACAATTGAAATCTGGATTAATCCGTGAAGAGCACACTTCTCCAGCGTGCCGGTGGCCATCGAAGGTTAGCATTTGCCCATTGAAATCAGTTACGACGCAAAACTGCAGTCAGGTCAAGACCCTAGTGAGGACGATGAGCAGACAGATGAGCTTCCCTGAAACAGTTTCTGACGTTTGTGCAGAAATTATTTAGTTGTGCAAACCCACAGTTTCATCAGCTGTCCGGGTGGCTGGTCTCAGACAATCCCGCAGATGAAGAAGCTAGATGTGTTACACGTGGTCTGCGGTTGTGAGGCCGGTTGGATGTACTGCCAAGCTATCTAATACGATGTTGGAGGCAGCTTATGATAGAGAAATTAACATTACATTCTCTGGCAACAGCTTTCGTGGACATTCTTGCAGTCAGCGTGCCAATTGCAGCTTATACATATTATATACATTTTACAGACAGAGTACATTTTACAATAGTTATCTTTTGTTTGTTTTTAGTCCCATCCGCTACCCTCAAGCCCTCCCATCTCCTGAGACCATCCAGTTTTGATTTCTGTTTGCCATATATTTTTCAACTGTACTGTGATACAAAAGTTCCAAACCTACTGTATATACATTTTACGGACACAGTATATTTTACAATAGTTATCTTGTTATTTTTAGTCCCACCCCTCAGCTCCACTCAACCCCTCCCATCGATCTCTGAACACCATCCAGTTTTGATTTCTATTTGACATATTTTTAAACTGTGCTGTGATGTTTTAGAAAAATTCTGAACCTTTCTGTTCTTATAGTTTCTACAGATTTTAAATTAAAGATAAAAAATTTTGCTAAGTTATTATATTATTGATCGATTGACTATGAATTTTTAAATCACCCAGCAGAGTTATTTGCAGAGTTAGCTCCAAGTAAATGGTGCAATTCTTCAACCATTCGCAGCAAAATCTGCAGAGCTGGGATGGTTGTATCCCTCATATATATATGAGGGATACTGTCACGTTCTAACCTTAGTTCCTTTTTTTATGTCTTTGTGTTACGTTGGTCAGGGCGTGAGTTGGGGTGGGTAGTCTATGTTCTTTTTTCTAGGTTGTTATATTTTCTGTGTAGTGTCTGTTCACCTTGCAGAACTGTTTCGTTTTCTCCTCGTTGTTATTTTGTGTAGTGTTCAGTTTTCAATTAAATTATGACGAACACTTACCACGCTGCATTTTGGTCCTCTTCTCCTTCACGAGACGAGAATCGTTACAGAAACACTCACCAACAAAGGACCAAGCAGCGTGGGAACATGGACTCCTGGACATGGGAGGACATTTTGGACGGCAAAGGACCCTGGGCACAGCCGGGGGAGTATCGCCGTCCGAAAGAGGAGCTAGAGGCAGCTAGAGCGGAGCGGCGCCACTACAAGGAATTGGAGCGAGGTAACGGGCACGAGAGGCAGCCCCAGACATTTTTGGGGGGGGGCACACGGGTAGATTGGCGGACTCCCCGTGCTTACCGTGGCGAGAGAGTGACTGGGCAGGCACCGTGTTATGCGGAGAAGCGCAAGGTGTCCCCAGTGCGCACGCATAGCCCGGTGTGCTACATCGCAGCTCCTCGAATCGGCCGGGCTAGAGTGGGCATCGAGCCAGGAGGGATGATGCCGGCTCAGCGCATCTGGTCTCCAGTGCGTCTCCTCGGCCCGGGGTATACTGCACCAGCCCTACGCACGGTGTCTCCAGTTCGCCAGCACAGTCCAGTGCGGCCTGTTCCAACTCTCCGCACTTGCCGGGCTACAGGGGGGATCCAGCCAGGACGAGTGGTGCTAGCTCTGCGCTCGAGACCGCCAGTGCGCCTCCACGGTCCAGTGCATCCGGTGCCTCGGCCAAGGACAAGGACTCCTGCATGTCTCCCCAGCCTGGTGAGTCCTGTGCCTGTGCTAAAATCTAACCCTCCTGCATGTCTCCCCAGCCTGGTGAGTCCTGTGCCTTCTCCCAGAGCCAAGCCTCCAGTGATGATCCATGGCAAGAAGCCTCCAGTGATAATCCATGGCATGAAGCCTCCGGTGAGGATCCATGGCATGAGGCCTCCAACGAAGGACATCAGTCCGGAGCCTCCAGCAACGCCTTCTAGTCCGGAGCCTCCAACGTCACCCTCTAGTCCGGAGCCTCCAGCGTCGCCCTCTAGTCCGGAGCCTCCAGCGACGCCCTCTAGTCTGGAGCCTCCAGCGTCGCCCTCCAGTCCGGAGCCTCCAGCGTCGCCCTCCGGTCCGGAGCAGCCAGAGCCGCCCGTCTGTCCTGAGCTGCCGGAGCCGCCCGTCAGTCAGGAGCTGCCGGAGCCGCCCGTCAGTCAGGAGCTGCCGGAGCCGCCCGTCAGTCAGGAGCTGCCGGAGTCGCCCTTCACTACGGTGCTGCCGGAGTCGCCCTTCACTACGGCGCTGCCGGAGTCGCCCTTCACTACGGCGCTGGCAGCATCATGTTGTGCGGGTGCCTCGCTGCAAGAGGGACTGGTGCACTTCACAAAATTGATGGCATAATGAGGTAGGAAAACTATGTAGAAATATTGAAGCAACATCTCAAGACATCAGTCAGGAAGTTAAAGCTTGGTCGCAAATGGATCTTCCAAATGGACAATGACCCCAAGCGTAATTCCAAAGTTGTGGCAAAATGGCTTAAGGACAACAAAGTCAAGGTATTGGAGTGGCCATCACAAAACCTTGAACCCAATCCTATAGAAAATTTGTGGGCAGAACTGAAAAAGTGTGTGGCCTACAAACCTGACTCAGTTACACCAGCTCTGTCTGGAGGAATAGGCCAAAAATCACCCAACTTATTGTGGGAAGCTTGTGGAAGGCTACCTGAAATGTTTGACCCAAGTTAAACAATTTAAAGGCAATTCTACCAAATACTAATTGAGTGTATGTAAACTTCTGACCCACTGGTAATGTGTTGAAAGAAATAAAAGCTGAAATAAATCATTCTCTCTACTACTATTCTGACATTTCACATTCTTAAAATAAAGTGGTCATCCTAACTGACCTAAAACAGGGAATTGTTACATGGATTAAATGTCAGGAATTGTGAAAAACTGAGTTTAAATGTATTTGGCAAAGGTGTATGTAAACTTCCGACTTCAACTGTAAATAGGCCCGTTTTAATTTTGTCTGGCTTGCCATTCCAAATAAAATTGAATATTTTTTTGTGATCCAATACGTAATATAGTAGATTTTTCATAATTTGGTTATAATCCAGAGAGGTTAGAAAAGGTATCTAGATCTAAATTGTGGAGGGATCTAAATTGTGGATTTAAAAGAAAACATGAATCATCATTGTACAATGACACCTTTTTTTTAAGCCCTAGATTTCTAGCTCTTTGATATTATTGTTGGATTGGATTTTAATAGCTAACATTTTGATGGCCATAGTAAATAGATATGCCGATAGTGGATAACCTTGTTTTGTTCCTTCTGACAGTTTAATACTTAATGATAAGTAGCCATTATTTACTATTTTACACATAGGGTTACTATACATAACTATAAGATATTCTCCAAAGTGGAAATATTCCAGTCGTACTTCCCAGATTTTTCATAGTGTTCTATTGTTTCCAGTACTTGTCCTATATTATCTCCAATGCATCGTCCATGTAAAAAAACCTCTGATTAGTATGAATAATATCTGACAATCCCTTTTTAATTCTATGGACTATGCATTTTGCAAATTTTTTTTGCATCACAACACTGAATTGTAAGTGGCCTCCAACTGTTAAAATGGACTGGATCTTTATAATTACCACTTGGTTCTTTTTTCAGTAATAATTAAATCAGACCATATTATTGAGTATCTGATTATCTACCATTTTTATAGTAGTGGTTAAAACATGCTAATTAACGGTATTCTGAGTACATAACAAAAGGTTTGGTATATCAAAACTGGTATGTCATACAGACCTTTCCCAGACTTAAAGGCTTTAATTTAATCAAGAAGTTCATCCTCTGTATGTTGGCTTTCACATAAGTCTTTCTGTACAGCTGTTCATTTTACATTATTAATAGAAAAAAAATCCTTCCAATTAACTTCGATTAATGGAGATGGAGGAGACTGAAATTAAAACATATGCTTAAAGTACTTTGCTTCCTCTTCCAAAATCTAGTTTGGTGAATCATGGGTGACTCCGTCATTTGTAACAAGTTTCAGTAAATTATTTTTGGTAGCATTTCTATGTTAAAGATGAAAAAATATTTTGGTGCTTTTTTCCCCATATTTCATCCAGTTTGGTTTATTTTTATAATATATTACATATTATTCTTTTTCCTCTAACGCATTCTGTGCCTCTAAAACTGCATTGTTGGTTAACGGCTTGTAATTAAGCATTTCACGGTAAGGTGTTGTACACCTGTTGTATTCGACGCATGTGACAAATACAATTTGATTTGATATTGGTAAAGCTTTTATTGGTATCTATCTGTACTGCTATCCCATCTATTTTTTATTAATATGCCAAGAAGGCCAGTATCCAGGAGTCACCTCTTCACTGTTGACGTTGAGACTGGTGTTTTTCAGGAACTATTTAATGAAGCTGCCAGTTGAGGACTTGTGAGGCATCTGTTTCTCAAACTAGACTCTCTAATGTACTTGCCCTCTTGCTCAGTTGTGCACCGGGGCCTCCCACTCCTCTTTCTATTCTGGTTACAGGTTGTTTAGGCTGTTCTGTGAAGGGAGTAGTACACAGCGTTGTACGAGATCTTCAGTTTCTTGGCAATTTCTCAAATGGGATAGCCTTCATTTCTCAGAACAAGAATAGACTGACGAATTTCAGAAGAAAGTCATTTATTTCTGGCCATTTTGAGTCTGTAATCGAACCGACAAATGCTGATGCTCCAGATACTCAACTAATCTCAAGAAGGCCAGTTTTATTGCTTTTTTAGTCAAACTACAGTTTTCAGCTGTGCTAACATTATTGTAAAAGGGCTTTCTAATGATCAATTAGCCTTTTAAAATGATCAACTTGGATTAGCTAACACAACATGCCATTGGAACACAGGAGTGATGGTTGCTGATAATGGGCCTCTGTACAACTATGTAGATATTCCATTTAAAAAAATCTGCAGTTTCCGGCTAAAATAGTCATTTACAACATTAACAATGTCTACACTGTATTTCTGATCAATTTGATGTTATTTTAATGGACATTTTTTTTTGTTTCTCTTTCAAAAACAAGGACATTTCTAAGTGACCCCAAACTTTTGAACGGTAGCGTATATTATGACAGAAAAAGTCAGTTATAAATGATTCTGTCCTGGTTAAAAACATGTTGTCATCCAATGGGCTTTGATTAAATTTGCAAAATCCTCAAACATGGAAATTCTGTAAGAGTAATGTATATGACAATTATCTGATGGTCTGACCATTCTGTCCTTTATCAACACTTTTTAAACGTTTGGTGCCAGCGAGAATGACATGTATATCTCACTAGGTCAGGATATTTAAGCCTCCATATATCCAGTAGTTCTAATATATCCATGACATTCGAGATTTCCTTAAGTGCATAAGTGTGATGGTTTGTAGTGTGATTTCCTTCAAGATCCATTGAGGTATTTAAAACTGTATTATAATCTCCCACCATAATAATATAGTCTTGTATTGCTTGTTGTAGGCTTGATAAGTTACAATATTATATAGATTTTCAAAGAATAGTGGATCATCATTATTTGGACCGTATAGATTAATGAGACAAATCTGTTTATGGTCCAATAACATATTTTAAAGAATCATCGACCTTGCGGATCTGTTTGAACAACTTGCACATTCGGATCAAAATTATTGTTAATTAATATCATCACACCTTTTGAGTTTCTTTGCCCATGGGATAAGTATATTTAGACCCCCTCCCCAGGCCCTTTTCCACACAACTTCATCTAAAATAGTGGAATGAGTGTCCTGTAAACAATAGGTACTATTTTCTTTTTCTTTTAGCCAGGTAAATATGGATCGTCTTTTCTTATCTTCTAAGCCAGTGGTTCACAAACTTTTTATAGTCCCGTGCCCCTTCAAACATTCAACCTCCAGCTGCATACCTCCTCTAGCACTAGGGTCAGCGCACTTTCAAATGTTGTTTTTTGCCATCATTGTAAGCCTGCCACACACACACTATACGATACATTTATTAAGCATAAGAATGGGTGTAAGAACCTGGCTCGTGGGAAGTGACAAAGAGCTCTTATAGGACCAGGGCACAAATAATAATATAATAATAATCAATAATATTGCCCTTATTTGTTCATCGAAAACTATGAATAACTCACTACAGGTTAATTAGAAGGGTGTGCTTGAAAGGATGCACATAACTCTGCAATGTTGGGTTGTATTGGAGAGTCTCAGTCTCATATCATTTTCCACACACAGTCTGTGCCTGTATTTAGTTTTCATGCTAGTGAGGGCCGAGAATCGATGAGGCTCTCTTGTTCAGATATCAGTAAGTGGACTGGAACCATTGCATGAAATGGATAACGAATCCAGTTGTTTGTGTCGTCCGTTTCGGGAAAGTACTTGCGTAATTGCGCACCTAACTCATTCAGGTGCTCGCTATTTCACATTTGACATTGTCCGTAAGCTTGAGTTTATTTGCACACAAAAAATCATACAATGATGGAAATACCTGTGTGTTGTCCTTGTTAATGCAGACAGAGAAGAGCTTCTCTTAATCATAGCCTCAATTTTGTTCCGCACATTGAATATAGTTGTGAAGAGTCCCTGTAATCCTAGATTCAGAACGTTTAGGCAAGAAATAACATCACCCAGAGAGGCCAGTCGTGTGAGAAACTCATCTTCATGCAAGCGGTCAGACAAGTCAAAATTATGGTCAGTAAAGAAAACTTTAAGCTCATCTCTCAATTCATCAAAAATGTGTCAATACTTTGCCCCTTGATAACCAGCGCACTTCTGTATGTTGTAAAAGCGTTCAATGGTCGCTGCCCATATCATTGCATAGCGCAGAAAATACACGAGAGTTCAGGGGCCTTGCTTTAACAAAGTTAACCATTTTCACTGTCGTGTCCAAAACATCTTTCAAGCTGTCAGGCATTCCCTTGGCAGCAAGAGCCTCTCGGTGGATGCTGCAGTGTACCCAAGCGGCGTCGGGAGCAACTGCTTGCACACCTGTTACCACTCCACTATGTCTCCCTGTCATGGCTTTTGCGCCATCAGTACAGATACCAACATGAGCAGCAGCTACGTTTGGCTACATACGGACCGTTAGTGGAATTCCTGCGAGAGAGTAACGGTAATGTGATTGGATGTTAATTATTTGACTAGGCTACCTGCATTTGACATTGTGTTGTTATTTCGCTGAACACTAGATGGTTGAATTTTATTTTTGGCAGTGAAACGAGGCTACTCAGGCGAGAAGAAAACCTCACCCATCACCTGTTGGAAAATATAAATGGACTGTTTGAAAATGTGAAGAAAAACAATGTGAATCACATTTTTATTTGGCGGCAAGAAAAGACTTGAGGTGTGAATGCATATCCAGTTGTAGCTGTTTGAGCATGCATGCAAAATTGAGCAAGAATGGGGAGATTTGATTAACCAATTTAAAATCCTAGCTGATGGAGTTCAAATACACCCCCCTACCCTGAAACACACACACGCTGGTCCCCAGTTGTGACCATTTCCCCAAACATCTCTGTGCAGTCTGACCTTTTGATTATTTTGTGCCACCAGGGTCACAATAATTTTCCCGCTCTCTGATTGTCGTAGTGTGACCCCCCCTCTCCATGGGTTACAGCAGCTAGTGTTGCCAGCACTACCATTGCCTGGGTGGGGGCACCCCATCGAAATTCTCACCGGCTGGGTACACGTTCATCAATGTTCTCATTAGCAGCTTTGAGAAATTCCTTTTACGTTATGCTCACCCATCTAGGGGCTTTGGCTTCGTTGGACCAACCCTGCCAGCCAGGCTCAGACTCTTGAGGGGGCAGTGCTGTTTTAGTGGGTTTCTGGTCTTTCTGTCTTGGCTGCGTATAGGCTACTTGCAGTAGGCCTATAAAACAGATAAGGACTTCTCCTGAGTGTGTGGGTCGCTCAGGTGGGTGTATAGGGTTAGGGACTGTTCCATCATGATAGGACAATAAATACATAAACTATATTTAGAATTTCCTTTAAAATGTTTATCCCATATCTGCACAAAATTGAACGCTCTCTCTGCCACAACACCTGCTCGCAGACACGCACACATGGGCTCTGACATTTGCAACCATTTTCCGTTTTTCACTCACTTAACCACACTTTTCCAAACACAAAAACACACACCCCACCTTCCATCACAATACACCCGCACATACCCACATACTGTGCCTTCTATGTCCTCTGTTTGCTGTGTTTTTATCCCTGCAATGTTGATTTCTACCTAACTTCTGGCTTTTAAGTACTTTTGTGGTCCAGTTCCTTATATTTGAAGATTCCTTATATTTCTTCTAATGCTGTCTTATATCTATTTATAAATACTAAGAATAGAATGTTGAATACTAATTATTTTTACAGCATTCCCTATCTTGAATGGTATAGTGTATTTGCAGTTTATTTTTTTATCAATTGTTGTATTTCATTGTTTTTCAGTTGTTGTTTTTTTTACAATCCCTACCATGGATAGTATTGGGTGTTCCATTATTCGACTCCTCTATGGAAACTTTGCATTATTTAGAATAGCCATGGAGAAGTGATTGGTGTCTCGGAAGAGTTGATTATCGGTGTACAGTTTATCGACTACGAGAGCTACACGTTTCCCTTTAAGTCTATTCACCTTGAAGAATGGGTACAGAACTTTGCGCCGTTCTGCAATTTCCTCCAGAACTGATCATTCATTCTTATTTTCATGCCAGCGAGCTTTTGCCCGGGCTTTTAACCATTATTTTATGTTTAAAGAATGCACATTTGGCAATGATTGGGCACTCATATCTCTGTCCAAAACGGGGTACTTGTTCGAGTTTGATTTTGTCAACAGTATCGCCTGGGATCTGTAGCACTTTAAAAAGGAATTCTTTCAACACACTTTCAGGATCTTCACCCAATACCAGATATTCTTGCATGGATTGCGTCTGTATTCCAAGTAAGGCTTCTCTCAGAAACATTCTCTCCTCTTTAAGTTCTTTAATGTCCGTTTCAATAGTACTGACCTTGAAGCTTGTTGGTTTCTTTCTACATTGTCACGGCTTTTTCATCACTCATTTCGAGGCTCGCCTTCATCGCTTTACTTACAAGTTCAAGTACACCCAACTTATCATTTATTGATTTTAGCAGGTTGGTTTCAACTCTTACCGTACCAGGTGGTGAAAAGCATAAATCATAGGTGTCTGTCGAGGAATCTCGTAGTTTTCTCTCGGAGTTTGGTTCTCCGTTTTTTCACTGTTTCCTCTCCAACATGTTTTGGCCTTGACTGTGTTCGTAATATTTATCAATAAACTTCTCTCGCCTTTTTAGGGAGTTATTATCCAGCTTGAATGCTATTGCCCACGAGTAAATAGATCAGTATAGTACTACTATTTAGACAGTTTTAGATATTGAATATTGCAATTTCTCATGAGGCATTTTGCACCGCCATCTTCAGTCCGCCATCTCTGTCCCTCCAGTGTCACAGTATTACTTAAGTCACCTGTGTAATGATCATACTTTTTAATCAGTTTATTGATATCCCACACCTGTCAGATGGATGGATTATCTTGGCAAAGGAGAAATGCTCACTAACAGGGATTTGTGCACAACATGCTCACTAACAAATTTGTGCACAACATTTTTGAGAAATAAGCTTTTTGTGCATATGGAACATTTCTGGGATCTTTTATTTCAGCTCCTGAAACATGGGACCAACACTTTAGATGTTGCGTTTATATTTCTGTTCAGTATAGTTTGTGAAAATATGGAAATGTTTCATGTCATTGGCAAGATCTTTACAATATGCATTGTATATTTGGACCCATCCAAATATAGTTGTCATATCGTTCATATCACATCTCCAGAACATCAACAGTGTTCATTATTGAGTAGCCTACCATGTAACTTCCTGCTGTGGTCATTTCGATCTTCCCCTCGAAAGGACCCCATGTGATGCCCACAGGAAGTGCCTGGCGAGAACGTGTCTGCCACTCTGTACCGTCATAGAGAATCTCCAGCTCTCCTATAAAACAGAGCACAATCTGTATTTAGATTATTTATTAACATTCAATCATGACTCAGCTTGAGTTCATAATTCTTTAATAAAAACTGTTTTCTACTCCATAGTATCTTAATGAGGCACCACACCACTGCATTAGCATTTTCAGTCAAAGAGAGTACTAGTGTATGATAGTCTTTGGTACACTCTTAGAACAAAAGGTCCTATCTAGAACCTTAAAGGGTTCTTCAGCTGTCCCCATGAGAGAACCCTTTGAAGAACCCTTTTTGGTTCTAGGTAGAACCCTTTTGGTTTCAATGTAGAAGCCTTTCTACAGTTATTCTTACCGGGAACACAGGTAGAGAACATTTAGCTAGAGAACATTTCTCACAATGTCCCTTCAGTGTATTTCAGGATTACTTCCTTCCTCATCATACTGAACACCACCACCACTATCAACATCATCACTGAGCCCCTCTTCCCTCTGCAGTCAATTAACAGATCATAAACTTCACTAAAGCGACTCTCCCTAGCTTTGATCCTTGATGACCTAGTTGTCTCTTTGATTAGGCTTTAGCCCCAGCAGTTTGACAGCCAACAGATAGTGTGGACTAAGCCTCTTTGTCCATCCAGTTTGGATGTGAATAGTGGAGGAGTGTGTTGGGAGTTGAGACTGAATTTCAAATAGCTGAGGGCTATTGGCTATATTTTCTAGTCCTATTCCTAACCATGATCTTGGAGTTGATAGTTTCACCCGTCTTTTTTCGTTGGACTCTTTGATGAAGTCTAATATTATTGACAATTTCAATTTATTTTGGGAACATCCTCAGCTCTTAAAAAGGGACAGGTTGCACCCAAACAGGAGAGGAACTAGGATGCTGAGTGCTAATATCGAAGAGGTACTACAAAAATGACGGGATATCAGTCCTTGTCCGCAACAGGTAACCCTCATTGACTCTTGTTTTAATCCACGTCCTCTTTCTAAGGCATAGGCCTAATGGTTCAGTTCTAGGCAATCTTGTATCTATTCCAATTCAAGCCTACTACATGAGATGTTCTAATATTTTCTAAATGTACTTGCTAAACATGGCATGTACGTATTTGAAACTCCTTCTGATCTGAAATCCCACACCTGCGGATTTGGACTGATTCACGTAAATGCCAGAAATTGTATTTAGAAAATGTATTTTATTGTAACTCTGGCTTCTCAAACGAAGGTGGACATGGTTATAACTGAACCTTGGCTAAAGAAGTCTACGCCAGACTCTGATTTGTCTCTGATTGATTATAACGTTTTTAGATCTGACAGAGTTGGCAGAGGAGGGGGTGTCGCCATATACATAAAGAGCAACTTAAATGTTTCTGTATCCATTACACCCTCTGTCCCTAAGCAATTTGAATGTCTTGTCTTAAATGTGGCCCTTGGTAATAATGCCCATCTGATGCTAGCAGGAATTTATCCCCCCCTTCGGCCTCCTTATGTGCTATTAACAAATTGTCTGACCTGCTGTCTAACTATGCTAAATCCGAATAATTAATAATTATTCTGGATTGGTTGATGCCAGTATCTGATCGGCTGAAAGATATTTGTATTGAGCTAAATCTAACTCAGCTGATAACTACTCGCCTCAACTTTAAAGACTCTCTTAGATATTATTCTAACACCAGTCTCAATGTCAACAGTGAAGAGGCGACTCCGGGATGCTGGCCTTCTAGGCAGAGTTGCAAAGAAAAAGCCATATCTCAGACTGGACAATAAAAAGAAAAGATTAAGATGGGGAAAATAACACAAACACTGGACAGAGGAACTCTGTCTAGAAGGCCAGCATCCCGGAGTCGCCTCTTCACTTTTGACATTGAGACTGGTGTTTTGCGGGTGCTATTTAATGAAGCTGCCAGTTGAGGACTTGTGAGGCGTCTGTTTCTCAAACTAGACACTCTAATGTACTTGTCCTCTTGCTCAGTTGTGCACTGTGCCTCCCACTCCTTTTTCTATTCTAGTTAGAGCCAGTTTGCAATGTCCTGTGAAGGGAATAGTACACAGCGTTGTACGAGATCTTCAGTTTCTTGGCAATTTCTCGCACGGAATAGCCTTCATTTCCCAGAACAAGAATAGACTGACGACTTTCAGAAGAAAGTTCTTTGTTTGTGGCCATTTTGAGCCTGTAATCGAACCCACAAATGCTGATGCTCCAGATACTCAACTAGTCTCAAGAAGGCCAGTTTTATTGCTTCTTTAATCAGGACTACAGTTTTCAGCTGTGGTAACATAATTGCAAAAGGGTTTCCTTATGATCAATTAGCCTTTTAAAATGATAAATTTGGATTAGCTAACACAACGTGCCATTGGAACACAGGAGTGATGGTTGCTGATAATGGGCCTCTGTATGCCTATGTAGATATTCCATTAAAAGTCAGCCATTTCCAGCTACAATAGTCATTTGCAACATTACCTTCTTATGGCTGAAGGGGCAGTATTGAGTAGCTTGGATGAAAGGTGCACAGAGGTGCCCAGAGTAAACGGCCTGCTCCTATGTCATAGTTGCTAATACATGCATATTATTAGTAGTAGTGGATAGAAAACACTCTGAAGTTTCTAAAACTGTTTGAATTATGTCTGTGAGTATAACAGAACTCATATGGCAGGCAAAAACCTGAGAAGTTACACTTCCTGTTTGGATATTTTCTGGGGGTGCCAGATTTTCAACCAAGCTCTCATTGAAAATACAGAGAGATATGGATGGGTTTTCACTTCCTACGGCTTCCACTAGATGTCAACAGTCAATAGAACTTTGTCTGATGACTCTAATGTGAAGGGGGGCCGAAGGAGACAGGAATGAGTAATCACTTCCATGAGGTGCCCACGCATTGCACTGGCGCGTTCATGTGAGAGGGAGCTCCGTTCCATCGTCAATTGAAGTCGATGTAATTCTCCGGTTGGAACTTTATTCAAGATGTATGTTAACAACATTCTAAAGATTGATTCAGTACATCGTTTGACATGTTTCTACTGACTGTAACGGAACATTTCGTCACGTTATAGTGGACGCGCTTTGAGACTTTGGTTAGGGCGTTTGGTAAACAATTCGAAAGTAGCTAATTGGACATAAATAACGGACATTATCGAACAAATCAAGCATTTTATGTGGACCTGGGTTTCCTAGGACTGCATTCTGATGAAGGTCATCAAAGGTAAGGAAACATTTATCATGTATTTTCTGGTTTCTGTTGAGTCCAACATGGCGGCTAATTTGGCAATTGTTCTGAGCTCCGTCTCAGATTATTGCATGGTTTATTTTTCCGTAAAGTTTTTTTGAAATCTGACACAGCGGTTGCATTAAGGAGAGGTATATCTATAATTCCATGTGTATAACTTGTATTGTCATCTACATTTATGATGAGTATTTCTGTTGAAACGATGTGGCTATGCAAAATCACTTGATGTTTTTGCAACTAGTGAATCTAACGCGCCAATGTAAACTCAGATTTTTTTATATAAATATGAACTTTATCAAACAAAACATGCATGTATTGTGTAACATGAAGTCCTATGAGTGTCATCTGATGAAGATAATGAAAGGTTAGTGATTAATTTTATCTCTATTTCTGGTTTTTGTGAAAGCTATCTTTCACTGGAAAAATGGCTATGCTTATTGTGGTTTTGTGGTGACCTAACATAATCGTTTGTAGTGCTTTTGCTGAAAAGCATATTTGAAATCAGACACTTTGGTGGGATTAACAACAAGATTACCTTTAAAATGATATAAGACACATGAATGTCTGAGGAATTTTAATTATGAGATTTCTGTTGTTTGAATTTGGCGCCCTGCACTATCACTGGCTGTTGTCATATCGATCCCGGTAACGCGATTGAAGCCATAAGAAGTTAATAATGTCTACACTGTATTTCTGATCAATTTGATGTTATTTTAATGGACAAAAAAATTGTTTTTCTTTCAAAAACAAGGACATTTCTAAGTGACCCCAAACTTTGAACGGTAGTGTAATTATTCAGACCCCTTGCTATGAGACTTGAGATTGAGCTCAGGTGCATCCTGTTTCTATTGATCATCAGAAGTTTCTACAACTTGATTGGAGTCCACCTGTGGTAAATTCAATTGATTGGACATGATTTGGAAAGGCATACATATCTGTCTATATAAGGTTCCACAGTGCATGTCAGAGCAAAAACCAAGCAATGAGGTCGAAGGAATTGTACGTAGAGCTCCGAGACAGGACTGTGTCGAGGCACAGATCTGGGGAAGGGTACCAAAAAACTTCTGCAGCATTGAAGGTTCCCAAGAACACAGTGGCCTCCGTCATTCTTAAATTTAAGAAGTTTGGAACCACCAAGACCCTTCTTAGAGTTGGCCGCCCGGCCAAACTGAGAAAGTGAGAGAAAAGGGCCTTGGTCAGGGAGGTGACCAAGACCCGATGGTCACTCTGACAGAGCTCCAGAGTTCCTCTGTGGAGATGGGAGAACCTACCAGAAGGACAACCATCTCTGCAGCAATCCAACAATCAGGCCTTTATGGTAGAGTGGCCAGATGGAAG
Organism: Salvelinus namaycush; assembly: GCF_016432855.1. Classification (NCBI taxonomy): domain Eukaryota; kingdom Metazoa; phylum Chordata; class Actinopteri; order Salmoniformes; family Salmonidae; genus Salvelinus; species Salvelinus namaycush. Next base: position 36,566,928 of record NC_052333.1, read on the forward strand.
CCACTCCTCACTAAAAGGCACATGAAGTTTGCCAAAAGGCACCTAAAGGACTCTCAGAGCATGAAAACCAAGATTCTCTGGTCTGATGAAACCAAGATTGAACTCTTTGGCCTGAATGCCAAGCATCACGTCTGAAGGAAACCTGGCACCATCCCTACGGTGAAGCATGATGGTGGCAGCATCATGCTGTGGGGATGTTGTTCAGCGGCAGGGACTGGGAGACTAGTCAGGATCGAGGGAAAGATAAATGTAGCAACGTACAGAGAGATCTCTGCTCCAGGGCGCACAAGACCTCAGACTGGGGCCATGGTTCAACTTCCAACTGGACAACGACCCTAAGCACACAACCAAGACAACGCAGGAGTGGCTTCGGGACAAGTCTCTGAATGTCCTTGAGTGGCCCAGCCAGAGCCCAGACTTGAACCCGATCGAACATCTCCGGAGAGACCTGAAAATAGCTGTGCAGCGACACTCTCCATCCAACCTGACAGAACTTGAGAGAATCTGCAGAGAAGAATGGGAGAAACTCCCCAAAAACAGGTGTGCCAAGCTTGTAGCCTCATACCCAAGAAGATTCGAGGCTGTAATTGCTGCCAAAGGTGCTTCAATAAAGTACTCAGTGAAGGGTCTGAATAAGGGTCTGAATATTTCAGATTTTTTATTTTTAATACATTTGCAACTGTTTCTAAAAACGTGTTTGTGCTTTGTCATTATGGGTATTGTGTGTAGATTGATGAGAAAAAAACGACAATTTTAGAATGAGGCTGTAACGTAACAATGTGGAAAAAGTCAAGGGGTCTGAATACTTTTCGAATGCAGTGTACTTTATTTTCATTTCAACCATTTGATGTACAGTACCAGTCAAAAGTTTGGACACATCTACTCATTCAAGGGTTTTCTTTATTTTTACTATCTTCTACATTGTAGAAAAATTGTGAAGAAATCAAAACTAACACATATGGAATCATATGGTAACCAAAAAAGTGTTAAACAAATCAAAATATTTTAGATTCTCAATGTCGCCACTCTTTGCCTTGGTGACAGCTTTGCACACTCTTGGCATTCTATCAACCAGCTTCACCTGGAATGCTTTTCCAAAAGCCTTGAAGGAGTGCCCACATATGTGACCCGTTTCAGGAAACTAGGCGTATGTCGCGGGGTCACTACTTCTCAGGAGAGCCATTTGAACGTAAACTTTTTTTAAATCAAAATGCATTTTTGGGTAGAAATGCCTTTTCGATCATGTGAACTTTCATGTGCCTTAATAACATACTTGTATGCCATCTGTAAAATATGAATAAAAGTGTTCAATTATGAGCCTAGTTGGTTTAGCCAAAGAAAAGTCAGCAACCTTCCCACTAGCCATGATTGGCTGAGATAATGTGTGGGCTGGATATGCCGAGAGATGAGTTTGGATTGGTCTGCCATATAGCACGCTTCTGTCAATTTGAGCTGGTCAGTATGTCTAGGTAATCCTGTCTAACACTGCTTTTTTATGTATCGTGTAGTAAGACTGCATAAGTGTTGCTCTCAACTTTCTGGAGGACTGAGTTTTGATATCAGTGGAATTTGAGTATGATAGCTAAGGAGATGGACAAAACAACTGTCTCCAGATTACATCTCAAACTAAGAGCAACCATGGCATCCGACAGGAGATGCGTCCAACCACGAATGTGGGTAAGAGAGTCTAGCTAGCTACATTTTCAGATATTACACATTTCTAATTATGACAGAAAGAGCCATTTGCTTGGCTAGCTATTGCCTAATGTTAGCTAGCTAACATTGAACCTGGTTGGTTAGCTACCTGCAGATTCATAAAGGGTAGTAACATCATGAGTTGTGATTATGGTTCATTGATTACTTACCTAGCTAACTAGCTACATGTCTTAACAAAAGACTCCACTATGCAAGTAACCATTTCAGGTGCGTTCGTAAATTCAGTCTGGCCATCTACTCTGATTTCAGAGCACTCTCGTCTGAGTAGAGGGCGCAGAATAACTGATGAATTTACGAAAGCTCTATACCCGTTGAATATGGCCGGTATCAGTAAACATCAGTAAACATCGGCCAGAGGGTCTGGTGTGCGCTCTGAATGCGAAACGCTCTGAATTTACAACTGACAATCTGACAGCACAGTTGCAGTCACCAACACTCTGGATAACATAACAGACTAACCAGCTCTGCTAGGGCGAGTAATGTTCAGTGAGCTGTTCTCTCTCACGTAGAAGTCTGGAAGTAGCTAGCAAGTTAGCTTGGGTGCTTGACTGCTGTTGTTAGTACATTCGGATCTACCCTTAATGAGATGGGTTGGGCTAAAGCTTAAGAGGGTGTGAACAATGTTGAATGGGTGTAGACAAAGAAGGGCTCTCCAATAGTAGTACCAAAATATTCAAAGGCCATTTCTCAAAAGTGAGTTTACAAGTTAATTGACTTTCAAAGAAAAATTACTTTCCCATTGTTCCTAAACTGTACTGTATGATATACAATTTTTTAGCTCTGAGTCTCTACTTTTATCCAATGTAAAAAACACAATTTCAAATTTTGCTACATTTGAGCCAGTCAGTCACATATGCTGAGCACTTGTTGGCTGTTTTTCCTTCACTCTGCGGTCTAACTCATCCCAAACCATCTCAATTGGGTTGAGGTCAGGTGATTGTGGAGGCCAGGTCATCTGATGCAGCACTCCATCACTAGCACTTACACAGCCTGGAGGTATGTTGGGTCATTCTCCTGTTGAAAAACAAATGATAGTCCCACAAAGAGCAAACCAGATGGAATGGGGTATCACTGCACAATGCTGTGGTAACCATGCTGGTTAAGTGTGCCTTGAATTCTAAATAAATCAACAACAGTGTCACCAGCAAAGCACCAACACACCATTTTTACATTTTTTTATTTAACTAGGCAAGTCAGTTAAGAACAAATTCTTATTTACAATGACGGCCTACCCCGGCCAAACCCTCCCCCAGACAACACTGGGCCAATTGTGCGCCGCCCTATGGGTTTCCCGATCGCGGCCGGTTGTGATACAGCCTGGGATCGAACTAGGGTCTGTAGTGACGCCTCTAGCACTAAGATGCAGTGCCTTAGACCACTGTGCTACGCGGGAGCCCTAACCATCACACCTTCTCCTCCATGCTCACGGTGGAAACCACACATGCGGAGATCATCTGTTCATCTACTCTGCTTCTCACAAAGACAGAGCGGTTGGGAGCAAAAATCTCAAATTTGGACTCATCAGACCAAAGGACAGATTTGCACCGGTCTAATGTTTATTGCTCGTGTTTCTTGACCCAAGTAAGTCTCTTCTTCTTATTGGTGTCATTTAGTAGTAGTTCCTTTGCAGCAATTCATCCATGAAGGCCTGATTCACGTAGTCTCCTCTGAACAGTTCATGTTGAGATCTGTCTGTTACTTGAACTCTGTGAAGCATTTATTTGGGCTGCAATTTCTGAGGCTGGTAACTCTAATGAACTTATCCTCTGCAGCAGAGGTAACTCTGGGTCTTCCTTTCCTGTGGCAGTCCTCATGAGGGCCAGTTCCATCATAGCGCCTGAATAGCACCTGAAGAAACGTTCAAAGTTCTTGACATTTTCCGGATTGACTGACCTTCATATCTTAAAGTAATGGACTGCCGCTTCTCTTTGATTATTTGAGCTGTTAATATGGACTTGTTTTTTTACTAAATATGGCTATCTTCTGTATACCACCCCTACCTTGTCACAACACAACTGATTGGCTCAAATGCATTAGCAGGAAAGAAATTCCACAAATGTACTTTTAACAAGGCACACCTGTTAATTGAAGTGCATTCTAGGTGACTACCTCATGAAGTTGGTTGAGAGAATGCCAAGAGAGTGCAAAGCTGTCACAAAGGCAAAGGGTGGCTACTTTGAAGAATCTCACATATAGAACATATTTTGATTTGTTCAACACTTTTTTGGTTACTACATTATTCCATATGTATTATTTCATAGTTATGATGTCTTCACTATTATTCTACAATGTAGAAAATAGTAAAAAAAAATAAAGAAAACCTTTGAATAAGTAGGTGTGTCCAAACTTTTGACTGGTATTGTATACGATGTATTAAATACCTTGCTAATAATCAATGTAAAAAAAATCCACAGGAGCTGATTCACTTGACCCCTTCTACTACAGCTTTCAGCCCCACTTATTGTTGAACCTATATTTTTAACTTAACAACTGATCCTGGGTTTATCCCTTAGATTTGGAAAGTGGCACATGTCCTCCCCCTACATAAGGGTGGAGATCCTTCTGATTTAGATAATTACTGCCCAATCACCAAGTTATCTTGCTTAGCCAAAGTTATTAGAATCCCTGACCAAATCCCAGCTAAGAACTATTTTAACTTCTCACTCTATTCTAAACATGCACGGTTTCGGACACTATGCTTGTTTTAGATGGTGTTAAATTGCCTAGATCATAAAAAAACATTGTGCTGCCTCATTTATAGATCTTTCCAAGGCATTCGACACCATTGACCATTCCCTACTCATTCAAAAACTGTCTGAAATGAGCCTGGATAAGGAGTCTTGCAAATGGTTTAAGACCTACACTGTATTTGACAAACAGGACACAATGTGTGCTTTCTGATGGTGTCAAGTCTAGTTTCCTTGATATTATGAAAGGTGCACTGCAGGGGTAGATTTTGGTCCTGTTCTCCTTCATATTTATATAAATAATATTGTTCTATGTATTCAATCCTGTAATATACGTCTGTATGCAGATGATATGGTTATGTATGCCATTGCACTGACTGTTGACCAAAGCTGATTTTGTTACATTACATGAAGGCAATGTTGATTTAAAACAGGCCAAACTAAATATATGTTGTTCTCTAATTCACAGAAAAATTTGTCAGATGGGCTACATATTCACTCATTGATTGTTTCTCAAATCGAGCGGGTTCCCGCCTATAAAGATCTGGACGTTTAGATTGATTAAGATCTAACATCTAAAAAGCATACTGATGAGCTAGTTAAAAAGCTAAGATTTAAAGGTGCACTATGTAGAAAAATTCTAATTCGCCTAATTTCAGTTTATGTGACAAAAGAAGCAAGTGTAGTGGAGAGAATGATTGTACCATCTAAACAGCTGTGAAATATATTTTCCATATCCAAAAATATAGTAGTTTCAGCTGTTTTGAAACTGATGTAAAAGACGCTAAAACAAAAATGAAGAACGTGGAGTATAGAAATAGTGCACATAGAACAGCTCTACCGTTTTACACTTGCTTTCAACGAGAATGACAGATCTATAACTCTATAACCAAAAAGTTACATATTGCAGCTTTAAAGTGGGCTTAATTTTGGGAAATAGCTCTTGCCTCTCCATGAACAGCAGGAAGCAGATTGTACTGTACATTTTTCTGCCAGTTCTTGACTATGGTGATAGTTAAACCTTTGGATGCTGTCTACCATAGCGCCCTTGGCTTTATTACAGGTGACAGTTTTAATACTCATCACTGCATCCTGTATAAGAAGGTCAGCTGGACCTCACAAAAATCCTGCATACCCACTTCATTACTCCATTCTTGTTTACAAAGCTTGGCTCCACCAGCTTCTAACATACCTAATTTCTCTGTTGAAATATAAAAACATTTTGATACCAAACCCGTTCGCAGGGTGGATTAACTCTTAAGGTCCCGCTTGTCTCCTCAAGGTTTAGTGAATCGACCTTTAGATTTAACGCACCACAGTGATGGAATACCTTACAAAACAAATGACACCTGGATTCCCTGGTGCCGATAGGGTAGTTTAAAACTCTGCTATTAAATGAGTTCACTGATTTGTGCATTTGTTTCAATTGATTATTATAACTTGTTGTAGTAACCTGATGTAAATGTATTTTTAGCTGTCTTGTAGTTTTTATATCTTTTTGTTGTATTGATGGACTTTTTCGGAGCACCATTGTAAATGAGACACTGGTCTCAATTGGGTTCCCCTGATTAAATAAAAGTTCATACAAAATAAAATAAAAATCACCCAGTTTCAGGAGTATTTTTTGAAAATGTTCTAGGAGATCAACCAAATAGAAAGGCTGACGAACCTAAGCCTCTGGCTCAGTGTGATCAGGAGTAGTTTTTTTTCTTCGTGACTATGAACTTGGATTACAGAGAGGCAGGGAGTTCCTGATTGAGCGGCCCACTGGTCTTGTTAAATTCAATGAGCACTGAGCATACCCGTAAAAACATCACGGAATACATAAATCCAATACTCCAATATCCATTAAAAATATCTTCAAGTCTGTCACGCAATGCACATTTCTCTCTCTCTCTCTCTCTCTCTCTCTCTCTCTCTCTCTCTCTCTCTCTCTCTCTCTCTCTCTCTCTCTCTCTCTCTCTCTATCTCTCTCTCTCTCTCTCACTCTCACTCCTTCTCTCACTCTCAAGTCAAATTTCTCTCTCTCTGATGACTTTCTCTGTTAAAAAAAATACAATTAATTTAAGTTTGGTTTTGGGGGGGAACATTGGGGGCTCGGGAGATTTAAAGAACATTTTAAACTCTGTTTTCATTTTTCTGTCTCCCTCTCGTCTTACTGCACCGCTCCCCCACATCAGTAATCCAATACACAGGCTTCTATTGTGCTGAGATGAGAGGCTGGCCTCCTCCACTGCTGGGGACCTGATGCACCTCGCTCCCTCTCACTCTCTCACACTCCCCTCACTCCCTCTCTTGCTCTCTCTACAGCGTAATCTGTGAGGGACTTAAAGGGACCTTATCTCCAGGCTCTACTGCTTCATTTCATGCTTGATTTACTTTAATTTGTCTGATAGGGCACAAGGATTTGGAGAAAGCCCATCTTTGGCTTAGGAGAGGAAGTGAGAGGAAAAAAACACATTTCTCAGGCACATTGTCACAGGTTTTTTACTTCTCCCTCTCTCTCTCTCTCCCTCTCCCTCTCTCTCTCTCTGTCTAGATTTCATGGAGAAGGGAATGATCTTGCTGCTGTGGTGCAGTAGTCTGTTTGAGTGCGTTGGGGGTTTCAAGCTGTTGGAGAATAAAGAGGTTGTAGGGTGTGGAGTGATTTTATGATGTGCTGCAGCCCAGTGATGGATGTGTTAAGTCCTCTCTTAGTCGTACTGTGAGACCGCGTACAGCCCCTGCTGATGGTTCAGGGCTGACCAACCACAAGCTCAAGACTCCGATATACAGTATAGCACTGATATAAATCACCCCATCATTAAAGAAAAGGTTGTGTTCTGTGGACTGAAATCCCAATCCCACAACTGGTCTAGAACCATCTAAATAGCCAATTCCACAAAACACTAATGCAAATAATTAAAATATGCATCTTCATATTAAATCATTCTGTATATAATTGGGAGAATGTGATATGGAGTTGATAAAAAATAAATAAAAACAGGCCTAGAAATGAGCTCAAAGAAATAAATAACAATACTAATGATACAATTTATTCCTTGATTGACTTCCATACTTCCTCAGTAACCTGTGCATGTTTCCTCTGGCCCAAAAGGCTTTATTTTCCTCCCACACACTTCCCATTTTATTTGACCATGATCAGAAAGCTTACATTTCACTCCCCGGGCCTTCCTGTCAAACCCCTGTAGGGTAGGGAGCATCGCTGCTCGGGTCAAGCCTTTCTAGTTCTATTCTTCCTTTAGATCTGCCACTCCCCCCCCACATTTACAAACACCGAAGGCCCTTTCCATTCCGTTGACAGACTTGAATTCAAACATCCGAACTCAAGCAGTCGTCCTCTCCCTCAGTCACTTGAGGAGAAATGGACCACTTCTCATCTTTTTAAGAACATTTTTTTTGTGTGTTGAAAATGCCTAACCACGTGTATAATCTATTTGCGTACACTTCAAACAGACATACCCCGCCAGACACGCCACTATGGGTGTCTTCACGGTACCCAAACCAAAAAAACTGATTTAATGCGTCGCTCAGTTATGTACAGAGCCATGTCATCGTGGAATGCTCTGCCACCAGAGGTGACTCTCGCAAAAAGCAAGTTTAGCTTTAAATTAAAAAAATATATATAACATATTGTATCACTGCGTATCTCGAATTTAACTGTACTGTATATATGAATATGTATATATGAATACTGTATATATGAATACTGTGTAAATAGTACTTTTGTTGCCTCTTGGTGTCTATATAACTCTTATTTTTTTATTCTTCTCTATGAGTGTTCTGTACTTTATCAAGTATTTGTTTGTTTGATCCAAATACACTGAACTCACAAAAGAATATAGGCTAACCTGACTGCGATAATTGAAATTCCCCTCAAGACACGGAATTTACTTAACAGCAGCTGTGTGAACGTTGATAAACAGACTGATGATCCAGCAACGCGTCTTTATCCACGCTGAGGCTTTAATTACTGCCGAGTTGTTTGTTGAGGAGATGATTAATATGCTGGAGGAAAAACCTCCTAATTGAATACCGCAACACTCCAACAATCAGGGAGGAACATGGCGTTTTTTTTTTTTTGAAGATTAGAGGCCTTTATCATTATCGATATGAATATTATTATTAACAGCATTATTTGGTATCTTAGTTAATTCGGCTGACAACCAAGTCCCTCCTCCTCCTCCCTCCCTCGTTCATCCACATAGTGAGAGATCCATCATTTAGACACTGCCTTTATAAACGAGACAAAGTGAGGGTCAGGTGGACAAGTGTGTTGATAATATTCACCAAGGAGGAATTGGAAGTATAGCGAGATATATAATACTAGATTGGCTTGTGTTATGAATGACACTTTCCACACCTTTCAGATCACATTCTGCATGTCAAAAGTCAATCTTCCTGTTCTTACACAGTAAATCAAGGATAGTTGAAATCACAGCTTTTAAAGAAAATGTGGGTTAAATTGAAGAGAGGGATACAATTCCTGGAGTCAGTGTTGATAACTGGAGTTCATTGAGAGTACTTTTAACTCCATTAAGAGTTAACAGAAGTTAAATCTATGGAGTTATTCACAGATTTGGGAGGGGCTTCATTGTCATATTTCCAAGCATGTTCTGTTACAGATAGATTTTTTAAAATTATTTTTAAATCTGTGCTTTGATTGTTTGCATTTGATTGTTAATTATCTTATGCCACACAAAGATAAGAAACATACCGATTGTATTCGTTTGGCAAAAATGTATGTGGTTGGATTTAAAGCAAACGTTAGTGAGATAGTTATTCCAGTTTATGTAGTGTAGGTAGTCTTCATGGACTGGGATTTCTTCCCTACTCTGACAAGCATTCTAAACACAAGTTGTGAGTGACGTAACAGTGCTGGATATCCTCCTGCAAGTTGGCGTCCAACAGAGATTGGATATCACATTGCAAACCAACATAATGTAACACATTAAGACGTTTTCAAATAAGGCTTCACGCACTTAGAACTCAAAGGAAGTGGATTGTTAATTCAAAACAACACAGAAAAGTGTCAAATGGCAAGGGAGTTGATTTAAAAACAACACTGACAATAGTAAAATGGCAAGGGAGCTGATTAAAAACAACACTGACAATAGTAAAATGGCAAGGGAGCTGATTAAAAACAACACTGACAATAGTAAAATGGCAATTGGCGTTAAATTTAAGCGACTCTCTGAAGGTTGGATATCCACTTAATTTAGTGTTGCTTTAACTCCAAAAATATCAACACGATGACAAGAGTAGTTTTAACACAAAACGTGGGTGGGACCATATAAACCCCAAATAGTGTTACATTTGTAGTTGATTTAACTCTTGCTATTTAACTGAGTACATTTCCAATATGGCACTTTCAAAAATACCTTTCAGATGTACACATATACTATACAGTAGATGTATCCTATATCCCTGACTTCATCACTTCACATAACTATCTCCTTTCAATAACACATTTCACTTGTAGGACTATATACATGTACTATATATACAGTATTTACATACATCCCTGGCTTCACCACATCACCTACTGTAATATATCTAAAGTAAAGAGACTGTCTCCCACTGTATCTTCCTGCTCTTACATTTCCAATCCACTCTAGCCCAATGTGGCCGGGCTGGTCTCGCCACTGGTTTACACCCGCTTTGCTCTCCGCCAGTCCCCCTGTGAAAAGGCTTTAGGGACTCAATCATGGGGACTTTGATGTCGTCTGGAGCTGTAATGATTTAACATTGTTCCAGGGATTTCTCTAATCCAACACTGCCATTAAAATCCATTTTCCATCCCCATCCCTCCTCCGATCCTCCCAGGCCCTCGTTACTTGCTGCTGCATCTGTGTCGCTCCTCCGTCTCACTTTGTCTCCCTCGCTCTCTCTCATTATCCATCTCTCTCTCGCTCTACTCTCTCCTGAAACGTATTATTGGACTTATTATTGGACAGGATCAAATGTACATTCCTTGGCAGTTGGAAAAAGTTATATCCAAGTCAGAGTGGTTGGTGGTGATAATGAATGTTGGAAGTCAATTGAAACTGTATGCCTACAGGCGTATTATTATAGATTGATTATAGAATAGGTTTGTGATTATATAACACATTTATATTTCACTGTTAGGAAGATATAACGTTGACAGGACACCACAATTGACATCGAAGTAAAAAATCTCCATTAAAAAATGTCATATTTGTTTAAATTTCAAGATTCATATATAAAATATGTTGTATCCCATCAGAGGAAAGTGTGTATAACAACCCTTTCATATACTGTATTTATTCCCTAAGCCAGTGATTCTCAAACCTCTCCTCGGGGACCATCAGACATGTAACAATTTTGCTATAGCCCAGAACTAACTCGCCTGATTCACCTAGTCAAGTGTTTCATGATTAGTTGACCATTTGAATCAGGTCTGCTAGCTGTGGAATAGTTCAAATACTTGGAACGACTGGGGGTCCCACGGGAGAGGTTTGAAAAACCCTTCCCTAAGCAACCTCACCAAAGAGCAGCAAAATCTTGGAGAAAAATACATATTTCTAAACGATCAGATAAAAGGCAGTGTAGCTCATTACTGACATGGACATGATTCTTTATCTCCTTTTAATCATGTTCTGCCCTGAAGGAGAGCGGAGAGAGAGGAGATACCACACTGACTGTAGTAATCTGGGACAAAGACTGAATGTCTGTCTGTGCTAGTAATATCACACTAGACAATGGCTACAAAACCATGAAAAGATATAAACCAGATATGCCAGGTCCTTTACGTTTATGATTTGTGTTTGTTCCGGTTAATTAACCAACTCATAAGTCCACACCTTCAGCAAATTTTGATGAAGTTGTGGTGGACTTATGAGTTGGTTAATTAATCGGTATAGTGTAGTGTGTGTGTGTGCGTGCATGTGTGTGTGCGTGCGTGTTGTCTTACTTGGTCCGTCCCACTCGTCCTTGTTCGGTGGCCTTACGTCCGACTTCCCACTGTGTCCATCGTCAACCTGTGATTTTGATTGTCCACCATCTTCTTCACCTGAGGAAGGATAGTTCAGAGGTCAGCCTCACTCGGCAGCAAAGGGGCCATCTAATGGTAACATCGACTTGGTTATTTTACAGTCAACCTGCTATTCATTTAGAAATGAAATGGTTATTACACAAATATATATTTTTTTAAACTGTTGAAATATGACCTGCAAACTAAAGCATTAGCCGAGTGTATGCTATCTAACTGACGCTGTTCATACTGGGAATGAATGCAGCAAAAGAGAGAGAGATGTGGTATAGAGTTCACAAGTATGACATTAAGCTGTGCTCCTTGAGCAACATAAACTGGAGTAAATGTCTGATGTGTGTTTATTACGATGCAGTGATGTAACAGGGATGTTCTGCGAAACTAACAGGAAAAGTTAAACATCGGTTGAATGAAGGACATGAGGAAGATTACAGAGAGATTTGCAAAACTACTGTGCACAGCTGCTAGCCTGGTATTAATCTATTATTGGTTTAACTGTACTGACGTCTGCTAGAAGGAGTTTGTATTGTAAGGAAGGATGAAATGGAGTTAGCTTGGCTGGGCCTAGAAAAAAATGAACTCTGTCTTTCTGTTTAAAATGAATGATAACCCTGATATTACAGCCGTAACTGTATGCGCCTGACTGGTCGACGTCTACATAAAGTATGAGACTGACTCCTCTGCTGATGTTAGGTATGTCGGAAGCTTATGAAGCAGGGCTTTGTGAACAAAAAGAGCGTAATGATGTGATCTACATGACTTTAAAGACGGGCCGGCCAATGTTTTGGTAAAGAATGCAGTGATGAGTAATAAAACGGTCTCCTGTGATAAAACAAAGGGTGCTATGACAAACAGCATCCAGGGGTTTAAGAGTAGTGGCAGCTGCAATTTCATAAATAGTATCACCGTAATCAAGAACAGATAGAAAGGTTGACTGCACAATCTGCTTCCTGCTGACTAGAGAGAGGCAACATCTGTTTCTATAAAAAAAAGCCCACTTTAAATCTTAGCTTCTTAACGAGCTCATTCGTATGCTTTTTTAACATTAAATCATTATCAATTCAAATGCGAAGGTATTTGAATGCAGGGACTTGTTCGATTATAGAACCATCTGAGGAGTGAAGCTGCAAAACCGGACTGTGGCCATGACACAGCCAGGTCAGAAGTCAGAGCAATTGCATACATAGTAGTACACCATACAGTATATTCAAAACTATGCTATTTCATCCACACCCGTTGCTGACAGGCGTATAAAACCGAGCACACCGCCATGAAATCTCCATAGATGAACATTGGCAGTAGAATTGCCTTACTGAAGAGCTAAGTGACTTTCAACGTGGTTACCGTCATAGGATTCCACCTTTCCAACAAGTCAGTTCATCAAATTTCTGCCCTGCTACAGCTGCCCCGGTCAATTGTAAGTGCCGTTATTGTGAAGTGGAAACGTCTATGAGCAACAACGGCTCTGCCGCGAAGTGGTAGGCCACACAAGCTCACAGAACGGGACCACCGAGTGCTGAAGCGCTTAGTGCGTAAAATTGTCTGTCCTCGGTTGCAACACTCACTACCGCTTTCCAAACTGCCTCTGGAAGCAATGTCAGCACTGTTTGTCGGGAGCTTCATGAAATTGGTTTTCATGGCCGAGCAGCCGCAAACAAGTCTAAGATCACCACACACAATGCCAAGCGTCGGCTGGAGTGGTGTAAAGCTCGCCATCATTGGACTCTGGAGTAGTGGAAACGCGTTCTCTGGAGTGATGAATCACGCTTCACCATCTGGCAGTCCGATGGACAAATCTAGGTTTGGCGGTTGCCAGGAGAACGCAACCTGCCCCAATGCATAGTACCAACTGTAAAGTTTGGTGGAGTAGGAATAATGGCCTGGGGCTGTTTTTCATGGTTCGGGCTAGGCCCCTTAGTTTCAGTGAAGGGAAATCTTAAGGCTACAGCATACAATGACATTCTAGATGATTCTACGCTTCCAACTTTGTGGTAACAGTTTGGGGGAGGCCCTTTCCTGTTTTAGCATGACAATTCCCCCATGCACAAAGCGAGGTCCATACAGAAACGGTTTGTCGAGATCATGTGGAAGAACTTGACTGACCTGCAAAGAGACCTGACCTCAACCCCATCAAACACCTTTTGGATGAATTGACACGCCAACTGTGAGCCAGGCCTAATCGCCCAACACAAGTCCCTGCAGTAATGTTCCAACATCTAATGGAAAGCATTCCCAGCAGAGTGGAGTTTGTTATGGCAGGAAAGGGGGGACCAACTCCATATTAATGCCGATGATTTTGGAATGAGATGTTCGACGAGCAAGTGTCCATATACTTTTGGTAATTTAGTGTACATGTAAAATATATCAAATACATGTCTTCACCTGTAGACAAATATAATTTCCACGAGCACACACAATTACAAAAAAGCAGGTGGCCAAAACATTTTAAATTCCATTTGTAGCTAGAAATAAATGCACTGAAACATTGTCCCTTTCATTCCTTAACAGCAAGAACAAAAGGAACGCATAATGAATAACTGCAACACCAATTTGAAAGATTTCCCTTTTGAAGATTTCTTCCTTGCAAGGTAGTTAGTTTATAAAGTTTGCTGTCTCCAAACTTTCTTGAACGCAGGAAATATTGAAATACATTTCAAGGGAAGATTCATCATTTTTAAATAACATATGTACCATTTAAACAGCAAGTGAATTTAAAAAGGCCTGGGGTTGTTGAATTCCAGTACGGGAGACGGCAGATATAACATCCTCCCCTCAATGACTCTGGAGCAGTGCGCAAATTAGCCTTGTGTGATCGTAAGGTGTGGCCAGGAGAAATGTGTGTAATTTAATTTCAGTTCAAAGAGCTAGTGATAGTATACTGTAGCTCGGGATGTTGAAACCCTGCAGCGATCATGTTGTTATTGACCTTCTATGACGAATACATTTGTTAGTAAAGAATACGTTTTTCTCAATATCGCACTTCTTGTTGGAATTGTATTCTAGAATGAAAAGGAAAAGGATGATCCTCCAGCAACGGAGAATGACGGGGGGAGGTGTGGAGAGGTGGAGAGAAAGAGAGGGAAGGAGTGATGGATTCACTCTAGGTGGGTGTTACTGGAGGTGTCGAAGAGGGGAATGGAAGATGATTGAGTTTAAGGTTGTTTGTTGTTCCTTCTTTGGGGTATTGGTACGAAAGCCAACTAACTGCCAGTCCCATCAGTTAGATCCAGACGGTATAAAAACTTCAGTGCATTTTTCGAGACATTTTGCAGGATAATAAAACAAAAAAACTTTGACGACAATTTATTTCCTTATTGGTTAGACTTTTTCAAAAGAGGTGAGGGATCTCAACAGTTATCAGGTGTTACAGTATATAAAGAAGCCAACATAAATACTCTGGCTAGCATAATACAAAGTAGAAGCATCACCTTTGCTGCCTGAGTCATCTGCATCTTTCACACTTTTGCGCTCGGCACCATCAGAGAGGTTCTCATCCATAGAGTCTTCATAAGACAGTGCCACTTTCTCCTCTAATTCACAAAACATCTGGCCCCCTTCCACAGCAACTTCCAAAAAGGGGGAGAGAGAACAAAACAGAGAGAGATCGAGAGAGTGAGAAAATTCAACATACCAATTAGGATCTGGCGAAAAAATACTTGAATCAGTTATAGGACCCATTGCCCTTTATGGTTGTGAGGTCTGGGGTCCGCTCACCAACCAATAATTCACAAAACGGTACAAACACCCAATTGAGACTCTGCATGCAGGATTCTGCAAAAATATCCTTAGTGTACAACGTAAAACACTATATTGTCACGGATCCCTCCGTCATTACGCACACTAATTGTTTAAATGTGCCCTTTGGTTTCCATTGGGCTGTCGATTACTGTTCCAATGTCCGTTGGTCGTGTGAGTACCTGTGCTGTGTTTTGGCTTTCGTGCCGCTTGTATTGTGCAGATGATTACGGGTCTCGCCCCGGTGTATTTATTCAAGGAACTCCTCGCTCTTTTTTGGGGTTTCAACCCTGTGTTTTGCATACGTGTTTGTTTGGTCTTCGTCCCCGTGCCTTTACATGGCACGCTGTAATTTGGGTAATTAAAAAAAAAAAAAGATTACGCATTCCTGCACCTGTCTCCCGATCCCTTTATACCAACGTGACACAAATAATGCACACAGAGCAGAATTAGGCCGATACCCGCTAATGATCAAAATCCAGAAAAGAGTCGTTAAATTCTACAACCACCTAAAAGGAAGCGATTCCCAAACCTTCCATAACAAAGCCATCACCTACAGAGAGATGAGCTTGGAGAAGAGTCCCCCAAGCAAGCTGGTCCTGGAGCTCTGTTCACAAACACAAACAGACCCCACAGAGCATCAGGACAGCAACTCAATTAGACCTAACCAAATCATGAGAAAACAAAAAGATAATTACTTGACACATTGGAAAGAATTAACAAAAAACAAAAAAACGAGAATGATATTTGGCCCTAAACAGAGAGTACGCAGTGGCAGAATACCTGACCACTGTGACTGACCCAAACTTAAGGAAAGCTTTGACTATGTACAGATTCAGTGAGCATAGCCTTACAATTGAAAAAAGCCGCCATCGGCAGACCTTGCTCTCATTTTGTGGGCACACTGCCCACAAAATGAGGTGGAAACTGAGCTGCACTTCCAAACCTCCAGCCAAATGTATGACCATATTAGAGACACATATTTCCCTCCGACTACACAGACCCACAAAGAATTTGGGAGAAATAACCCAGTGTGTCATTACAGCAGCAAGATTTGTGACTTGTTGCCACAAAAAAAGGACAACCAGTGAAGAACAAACACCATTGTAAATACAACCCATATTTGTTTATTTATTTTCCCTTTTGTGCTTTAACTATTTGCACATAATATGACATTTGAAATGTCTTTATTCTTTTGGAACTTTTGTGAGTGTAATGTTCACTGTTCATTTTTTAAATTGTTTATTACACTTTTGTTTATGATCTATTTCACATACTTTGGCAATGTAAACATATGTTTCCCCTGCCATTAAAGCCCCTTAAATTGAACTGAGCGTGAGAGAGAGAGAGATGACAGTCAGTTCAAGCATTCCCAAAATAAGATGTCCACATCAATGATCAATACAATCTGCCTTCACAGAGGTCTTCCCTCTTCTCAGGCGGAGATTAGACTAGAATAATAGAAAACATTTTTAATCAAGAGAGAAATAGGTTGATACAACCAATGGGTTCTACTTCACTCTGCTTTTAAATTCTGAATAAAAGCATATTCTACACAACAAAGTGGTTCTTCCACAGTGAGCAAAACAGGAACTGATCCAAAAGCCTAAGGTTGCACTGCAGGGCTAAATATTCACAAAAGCAAAAACAAGCCACTGAAGGTAGTCAGAACATAACACACTTTTTTATCTGCCAGTACAATGTTGATTTTTTTCATTTACTCCTGATGCCTTCGGGAAGTTCATATTTGATTAATTTTCCTCCCCTCCACACAATTGTACTCATTTAAATCCCAATGATTCATTATTGCTCCGAGCTACGCAAATTCTTTGATATTTGTGTATTCCTGTTTTTGCTTTAATCAGGGGCGGTGAAGGAATCGCGGCTACCTACCTGCCTGAATGAATTAGTTCAGGACATTTCACCTTTGAAATACTGTATGACATTTTTTCAAGTCATTTGAAACTTTGCATATTTACATTAGAATTTATGTCCTTGGAGTCTGACTGAGGATACATGAGGTGTAAAGAGAATATTGGTTTTGCACCACAAACGTAGTGTGTGTGTGTGTGTGTGTGTGTGTGTGTGTGTGTGTGTGTGTGTGTGTGTGTGTGTGTGTGTGTGTGTGTGTGTGTGTGTGTGTGTGTGTGCGTGCGTGCGTGCGTGCGTGCGTGCGTGCGTGCGGGTGTGTTCTTCTAGTTTTGACGCACCTGGACTACTTTTCAGTCGTGTAGAGCCATGACATAGAGACATGACTACATGGACATCTATTCCACATCTATTCCAAGCAGTAGAATCAGATTTTAAAAAACAGGTAAAAATACACCTTATGGAACAGCGGGGACTGTGAAGAGACACACACAGGCACAGACACACATACACATGATAAGACACGAACTCTACACACACGGACACATGGATGTTTTATTGTAAATACTGTATGTGATCGTGGAGTAGTGGCCTGAGGGAACACACTAAATGTATTGCGTAAAGTGTTATGAAATGTAATGTCATGTAAAAATTTTACCTGTATATAACTGTTAATGTTGATGGACCCCAGGATGGGGATCCTTAATAAATAAATACAAATACAAATATCCTTGTGGGGACCTTCAATCCCCAGAAGTCGCCACAAGGATAGTAACACAAGGAAAAGTATCCCTCGTGTGGACATTTCCCACGTCCCCATAAGGGCAAAGGCTATTTTAAGCTTAGGGGTTAGGGTTAAAATTAGCGTCATGTAAGAGGTTAGTGGTTAGGGTTAGGGTTATGGTTATGGTTACGGGTTAGGGTTAAGTTTAGGGTTAGGGGTTAGGGAAAATAGGATTTTCAATGGAAATACATTATTAGGTCCCCACAAGGATTGACGAATATAACGTGTGTATCTGTGTCTGTGTGTGCACGCACACATGTGAGTATGTTTGTGCATGCATGTACGCATGCATGTGTGTGCTATCACTCAGAAGTTATGCAGCAAGCTAAGGTGACAACAACGCCTGCCATGGACGTTTCCCAGGTGATTAGAATGTTCAAAATGATAGTGTAAGAACACTTTTAAAGCCTTAAAGGATAAGATGATCCAACTTTCAAAACGAGTCCTTTCTGGCTAGCCACAAGCAGTCAACTAGCTAGCTAGAAACAGCAGTTAACTAGCTAGCTAGATAGCCACAGCAGTCAACTAGCTAGCTAGCTAGCTAGCCACAGCAGTCAAATACAGTATGTACAGTAGCTAGGTAGCTGTTTAGCTTTCTAGCACATTCACTCGTTTGTTTTTAAACAATTAACAAGCTAGTTAGCTACCACATGTTCTTGTCAAACTGTCAACAAGCAACAGTCTAAAAACCACTTGAGGGCAAATAAATCAGATTTGACCATTCATACACAAGTCGCATGGCCAGGAATCAGGAATCAGATTTGTTTCTGACTTCAAACTACCTACGAAGGTGGTTTGAAATGTGGCTTGAAATATCCGATTCAATGTGCTTTTTGGCTGTTCGATTTGAGTCCCTTAAAACGGACAATGTGAACAGACTTCACTCTCTCTTATTCTTACACACAGTGTGAGAGCACCATTGAGAGCATCTTGACTGGCTGCATCACCGCTTGGTATGGCAACTGCTTGGCATCGGACCGCAAGGTGCTACAGAGGGTAGTGCGTACGGCCGAGTACATCACTGGGGCCGAGCTCCCTGCCATCCTGGACCTCTATATCAGGCGGTGTCAGGGGAAGGCCGTAGAAATGTTCAAAGACTCCATCCTCCCAAGTCAGACTGTTATCTCGGGTACCGCAGGCAAGCGGTACCAATGCACCAAGTCTGTAACCAATAGGACCCTGAACAGCTTCTACCCCCAAGCCATAAGACTGCTAAATACTTAGTTAAATAGCAAACCAATATCCACACGGACTCTCTGTATTGCAGTGTGTTGTGAAATCTGTGAATGTATTGTAATGATTTTAAAATTGTATAACTGCCTTAATATTGTTGGACCCCAGGAAGAGTAGCTGCTGCCTTGTCAGCAGCTAATGGGGATTCATAACAAATACAAATACAAAATAGAAAATTGACCCTTTTTGCACTAACTCTTTTGACTCATCACACACTGCTGCTACTGTTTCTCTATCCTATTGCCTAGTCACTTTATCCCTACCTACAGTGCCTTCAGAAAGTATTCACACCCCTTGATATTTCCACATTTTGTTGTGTTACAGCCTGAATTTAAAATGGAATACATTTAGTTTTTATTGTCACTGGCCTACACACAGTACCCCATAATGTCAAAGTGGAATTGTTTAACATTTTTACAAATTAATTCAAAATGAAAAGCTGAAATGTGTTGATTCAATAAGTATTCAATCCCTTTGTTATGGCAAGCCTAAATAAGTTCAGGAGTAAAAATCTGCTTAACAAGTCACAAGTTGCATGGACTCACTCTGTGTGCAATAAGTGTTTAACCTGATTTGAATGACTACCTCATCTCTGTACCCAACACATAAAACGATCTGTATGGTCCCTCAGTCAAGCAATTATTTTCAAAAACAGATTCAACCACAAAGATCAGGGAGGTTTTCCAGTGTCTCACAAAGAAGGTCACCTATTGGTAGATGGGTAAAAAAAGCAGACAGTGAATATCCCGTTGAGCATGGTGAAGTTATTAATTACACTTTGGATGGTGTATCAATACACCCAGTAACTAAAGACACAGGCATGCTTACTAACTCAGTTGCCAGAGAGGAAGGAAAGGCCAATGGTGACTTTAAAACAGCTACATAGTTTAATGGCTGTGATAAGAGAAAACTGGAAGATGGATCAACAACATTGTAGTTACTCCACAATACTAACGCAATTGACAGAGTGAAAGGGAAGACTGTACAAAATAACAATATTCCAAAACATGCATCCTGTTTGCAACAAGGCACTAAAGTAATACTGCAAAAAATGTGGCAAAGTAATTCACTGTTTGTCCTGAATACAAAGTGTTATGTTTGGGGAAAATCCAATACAACACATCACTGAGTACCACTCTCCATATTTTCAAGCATAGTGGTGGCTGCATCATGTTATTGGTCTGCTTGTATTTATGAAGGATCCCCATTAGTTGCTGGTAAGGGAGCAGCTACTTATCCTGGGGTCCAGCAACATTAAGGCAGTTACATATATATAATTTCATAACACTTTTCACAACACATTAAGTGTGTGCCCTCATGCCACTACCCTACTAGCACATACGTATATACACACAATACAAAATCAGGTAACTGATGTGGAATAGAGTTCCATGTAGCCATGGCTGTTGTAATCGGTAAGGAGTTTCAGGATAAAAGAATGGAGCTAAGCACAGACATAATCATAGAGGAAAACCTGGTTCAGTCTGCTTTACACCAGACAGAGTACATGTTTACGTGTGTGTAGAGTGCGTGTTATCATGTGTATGCGTGTGTCTGTCTCTTCACAGTCCCCACTGTTCCATAAGTTATATATATATATATCTGTAACGAGGACGCCGTGAGTCAAGAAGCAGGTGCAGGTAAAACGTTTAATGAAAACAACAAACATGAAACAAGACAGCGTAACGGACGCGAGGTAACATGAACGCAGGTGCAATACCAACTGAGGATTGAACAAAAGGAAGGGACCTGAAAATAGGAGTTTATGAGGTCCAGGTGTGAGTCATAACAATGAGTGCCAGGTACGCGTAATGATGAGTGCCAGGTGTGCGTAAGGATGATTCCCAGGACCGGTGGATAGTATTCCGGCGACGTCGCACGCCAGAGGGGAGGAGCAGGATTAGACGTGACAGTATCTGTTTTTTAAATCGGGTTCTACTGCTAGCATCAGTTAACTGATGTGGAATAAAAATAAACAGAATGGTGCTAAACACAGACAAAATCATAGAGGAAAATCTGGTTCAGTCTGAGCAATTGGGGGAGAAGGGCCTTGGTCAGGGAGGTGACCAAGAACTCGATGGTCACTTTGACAGAATCCCTAGAGTTCCTCTGTGGAGATGAGAGAACCTTCCGGGAAAATATCTATAGAATTTGTTTCTCCAATCAAGTTGTAGAAATATCTTAAGGATGATCAATAGAAACAGGATGCACCTGAGCTCAATTTCAAGTCTCATAGCAATGGGTCTGAATACTTATGTAAATAAAGTATTTCTGTTTAAAAAAATTATAAATGTGCAAACATTAAAAAAAAACTGTTTTTGCTTTGTCATTATGGGGTATTGTGTGTAGATTTATGAGGAAATTAATTTAATCCATTTTAGAATAAGGCTGTAATGTAACAAAATTATGAAATTGGGAAGGGCTTTGAATACTTTCTGAATGCACTGTACTGTACATATCTACCTCAATTACCTCGTACCCTGCACATCAACCCGGTACTGGTACCGTGTATATAGCCAAGTTATCATTACTCATTGTGTATTTATTCCTTCTTTTATTGTTTTTCTATTATTTAGCTTTTTTTCTGTCTTCATTGTTGGGAAGGGCCTGTAAGAATTTCACTGTTAGTCTACACCTGTTGTTTACGAAGCATGTGACAAATACAATTTGATTGATTGATTGGGTGGATTGTGTTGTAATTCACTTGTTGATAAAGCTCACTAAATTATTATTTTTTTTATAAGCTCTCGTAGTCTGACTGTGATACGAACAATACAAATGTACAAAAATGGGTGAGGGAGAAGCCTTACTTCGACAACACTCTCTCTCAAACACTGACTGAATCAGAAGAGCCAGAGAAACAACAACACATAGAGACACAAACACACACACACACACACACTAACCTACAAAATAAAATATGCAATAAAACATGCAGGTATGATCTGAGTGACTGTAAATTACATGGTTGGGTTTGTCTCCCGCCTGCGATGTAATAGGAGTGTGTTTGCAAGGTGATAGCGCCAGTGCACACTATCAGCTGGCTCCACAGTACAGTATGGGGGCTGTATCACAGAGCTGGGGCCCTCCACAGGTCCCCTAATTAGAGGTGAGGTAATTGAATGTGGAAATCATTCCTGAGCCTCAGCCACTACACTGCCTCTATGCCACGCACACACGCACGCACGCGAGCACACACACACACACGCACACATATGCACAAACACACACACACACACACACACACACACACACACACACACACACACACACACACACACACACACACACACACACACACACACACACACACACACACACACACACACACACACACACAATGCTGGCTGATGCCTGGCTCCTGGTTTTCCAACCTGGTGACCATAGCTTGCTTGGCCCAGGGACACAGCACTGCAGCAGTACCTGAGACTTCAATAGAAGTCAATGTGGTCTAAAGTGTTTCTCAACCTCTGGTCCCTGGACCTGAACTCGTCCTCGGCCTTAGTGCTATGGAGCTATGGCTTAAGCTATTTGCATGAGTCTGTACAAGACTGTCATAAAACTATACATGTTTGCTTATTCTACCATTTGTGGATGCTGGACTATACTTTCAATTCAAGTCAATGATACTGTTGTTTTCATAATAGGAAGGTTAGCATCTCCATAGACATGCATCTTACCAGTGTTCATAATAACACTAAGGCGTGAAACCTAATAAGAATTTTCAAATCAATCAGCCCATTGCCACTTCATTAGGACAGATGTCTCAAGTTTTGAGGAAGCGTGCAATTGGCATGCTGACTGCAGGAATGTCCACCAGAGCTGTTGCCGGAGAACTAAATGTTCATTTCTCTACCATAAGACTGTCATTTTAGAGAATTTGGCAGTTCGTCCTACCGGCCTCACAACCGCAAAACCACATGTAACTATGCCAGCCCAGGACCTCCACATCAAGCTTCTTCACCTGTGGTATCGTCTAAGACCTGCCACCTGGACAACTGATGAAACTGTGGGTTTGTACAACTTAAGAATTTCTGCACAAACGGTCAAGGGAAGCTCATCTGCGGGCTCTTTGTCCTCACCAGGGTCTTGATGTCACGGTTGTGTGGAGAGACAGACCAAGGGGCAGCGTGCTCTGAGTTCCACATCTTACATTTTTTTAAACTTACAAAAAAACAAAAAGGAAACATACAACGAACCGTAACATAAGAGGTGCAACATGCACCAACTCAAAACAAGATTCCACAAAACACAGTTGGGAAATGGCTGCCTAAATATGATCCCCAATCAGAGACAACAATAAACAGCTGCCTCTGATTGGGAACCATACCAGGCCAACATAGAAAAAAACACCTAGATAGGAACATCCCCCCTAATCACACCACGACCTAACCAAAATAGAGAATAAAAAGGCTCTCTATGGTCAGGGCGTGACACTTGACCTGACTGCAGTTTGGTGTCGTAACCCCTTTCAGAAGGT
Organism: Salvelinus namaycush; assembly: GCF_016432855.1. Lineage (NCBI taxonomy): Eukaryota > Metazoa > Chordata > Actinopteri > Salmoniformes > Salmonidae > Salvelinus > Salvelinus namaycush. The sequence goes on from NC_052333.1 coordinate 36,590,444, forward strand.
AAACCTTTGATGGCAACTGGCATGCTGGAGAAGTGTACTCTTCACGGATGAATCATGGTTTCAACTGTACCGGGCAGATGGCAGACAGCATGTATGGAGTCGTGTGGGCAAGGAGTTTGCTCATGGTGGGGTTATGGTATAGGCAGACAACAAAAACAATTGCATTTTGTCGATTGCAATTTGTATGTACAGAGATACCGTGACGAGATCCTGAGGCCCATTGTCGTACCATTCATCCGCCGCCATCAACTCGTGTTTCTGCATGATAATGCACTGCTCCATGTCACAAGGATCTGTACACAATTCCTGGAAGCTGAAAATGTCCCAGTTCTTCCATGGCCTGCATACATGTCACCCCATTGAGCATGTTTGGGATGCTCTGGGTCGACGTGTACGACAGCGTTTTTTGAGTGCCCGCCAATATCCAGCAACTTCGCACAGCCATTGAAGAGGTGTGGGACAACATTCCACAGGCCACAATCAACAGCCTGAGCAACTCTTTGCGAAGAAGATGTGTTGTGCCACATGAGGCAAATGGTGGTCACACCGCTACCTTTTTTTAAAGGATCTGTGACCAACAGATGCATATCTGCATTCCCAGTCATGTGAAATCCATAGATTTGAACCTAATGAATTCATTTCAATTGACTGATTTCCTTATATGAACCGTAACTCAGATTGTTGCATGTTGCATTTATATTTTTGTTGGGTTTTAGTTATTGGAATATCCAGGGCTTGTACTCCTCTACCTTGGGTCTTAAGACCACAAACCCTAAAAGTCCTTCGGGCTATAGGGAAATTCTACTTCAATCGTTAAAACATAAAAACATAAAACAGGGCAGGGACTTGGGAGGATTGATCATATGATATAAACGGGACCCTTCACTGAGAAAAATAAAAAGGGTAAAACCCAGATTTGGTTAAACTCAGAAAAGGGCACAATCCTTAGTGACAATGATTTATACATTGGTGTGGTTTATGCTTCTCCCTCAGATTCATCCTTACTATGATGATCAGTTTTATGATAATCTCCCAAAAGAGACCAAACAGTTTCAAGATGAGGGGAATGTCATTTTGTGTGGGGATTTTGATGCTAGAACCGGTTCTGAACCGCGAAGCCTGAGGGTAATAGACATACAGTACATTTGGACATCCCTCCATATACCCCACTAGTAATAGAAATAACCCTGACCAGGTAGTAAACTAAAATGGAAAGGAGCATGCATCTCTTCTTTGGGAAGGTTCACCTACTGCTCAGCTCTTGTGACCAATGTTGTTGACTATGCAATCTCAGACTTGAACCGCTCCACCATTAGTGCATTCACTGTCAGACCACAGATATCATTATCTGACCACTGCCAGATTCATGTATTTTTTAAAAAGACCACACAAACAGAGCCCTGTACACTGATTAATCTAAATAAAATATACAGATGGGCCCCTGACATCGCAACACACTTAAACACAGCGTTGCACTGTCCAGAAATTACAACCTGTATCACTGGTTTCCTTTCAAGTACATTCAGCCCAAACCTCCCTGACATAAATTTGGCTGTGTATAAATTAAATGAGATATATCATAAAGTAGCCACAAAAGTAAATTTATGCAAAAGGAGAAAAAGAAAAGGAAAATTGGAAACCTCAAAAATGGAAATTGTTTGATGCTGAACGTAATCTCATAAGAACATGTTTTAGAGCTTTATCAAGTAGAAAACATCAACAACCACAGGATAGAGACTTTCGGCAACAATATTGTGACACATTGAAAGAATACGAACAAAATCTAAGATGGAAGAAATGGAAGCATTTTGAAAATACTCTGAAAGAGATTGAAGCATATTCTGGGAGAAACCAGTTGTGGGAGAAATGGAATGGTTTAAATGGAAAACAAAGGAATGACCTAGCCATTCAAAATGGTAACATTTGGAGATTTTTTTGTGTGTGAAAATCTCTATGAAATAATACCATCAGAAGACCTTACTTTAAATCCCCAAAATATGCAAGAAAAACTCAGCTCCTTAGAACACACAATTAAAAACAACCAGAACCCAATTGACTACCAACTTACACAGGCTGAACTTTCAAAGAAAATACAAAGTCTTAAACCTGGAAAGGCATGTGGCCCTGAGAGAATCAGAAATAAAATGCTTAAACACAGTACTCCTGAGCTGCAGAGCGATCAGAGATACAAAACATAGACAGATCCTGACCAAATACAGGATCAGCGATCACTAATTGGCTATCGAAAAAGGGAGACACAAAAAGACAAGGCTATCCAAAGAGGAGTGTCTATGTGGTCACTGCACGACAGGGGAGGTAGAGACAGAGATGCACTTTTGTTTTTTACTCCCAAATAAGATCATATTTTTCAAGAAAATATCTCAATCAATTCCCAACTTCTATGCATTTACTAAGGACATAAAGCTGTGAATGATTCTGGATGAGGGAGAAACCTAAAATATTACTGCCAGATACAGTATGTACGTATATGATTGCCATAGTCTTAGGGACATCCCATAGCCATTAACTACTTGAAGTATTTACATTGTATATAACTTACAAGTAATAGTGTGACCATCATCCATGTACATTTTGTTGTTTATTTATTAGCCAATATATAGATTTTTTTATAATCTTATTTTTATTTAATAAAATGTATCAACCGAAGATTACCCAATACAACAGCAGTATTTTTGTACCTGTATACATGATTATATGTACAATTATTATTATTACTACTGAAATTAACTGTTTTTCATTATCCTCATTGCATTGTACTGTATTTACTGAAATGCTATACCACTATACTGCTTTGGCAAAATCTACAAATTGTATTTCATGCCAATAAAGCGATCAGAATTTATATTTCAGAGAGAGAAAGAGATAGAGAGAGAGCATAGCACTCTCCACATGCCCCTCCTGCCCGGCTGCCACACATCAAACACGCAGCTGTGGCACCTTGGCTGGGGACAAGGGAATCCGGATCCACCGCGTTACGCTGTGCGGTGCCATGCTGCATTGTGTGCCCAATCCCCTCAGTGCCGTGACTAACGGCTCTCTCTATATCACTCACTCTTTCTCACTCTTACTCTCTCTCTCTATTTCTCCCTATCACCCCCCCCCCTCTCTCAGCTGGTCCCAGTTCATATATATATATATATATATATATATATATATATATATATATATATATATATATATATATAGAGAGAGAGAGAGAGAGAGAGAGAGAGAGAGAGAGAGAGAGAGAGAGAGAGAGAGAGAGAGAGAGAGAGAGAGAGAGAGAGAGAGAGAGAGAGAGAGAGAGAGAGAGAGAGAGAGAGAGAGAGAGAGAGAGAGAGAGAGAGAACAACCTGAGACCTAAATTAACTATTGTTTACCTCCAGGACTTGAGGGAAAATAAAAATGTCTCCCTCACCATTGCATCAGTTTAGCCTTTTAGACCATAATGATGGTCATATGGACATGGAAGACCTGATCCTAGCTCAGAAATCCTACCCTGAGATTTTTTGTGGCATTTTTCTGACTTGTTCTCTGAACATTTACCATCTGTAACAAATAGTCCCAGATTAATGTTGAAAAATCAGCATGCGAATTTTAGTTTTCGGTTCAAAGAAACAATGTGATTGAGATTCGTCTTCCCCCATTTTTGTTGGAACCATCTTCTTCTCGCATGCATAAAGAGTTATTAGTGCAGTGTGTTAAAGACGCTTGTTTCATTCCCACATTACCATAATCCTACCCACATGCATCTCTGGGCTTTCTTCCTCACCGTGAAGACTGATTGTTTATTCCCATCTTTAAATGAGATTAGGAAGACTGATTGCACAGCCCTTAAACCACCAAAGGTTCAAATCCCCCAGAATAATGAATGTCTTTTCACCCACCTTTTTAACCGGGAGAGAGGAGCAGCGCACCAATACTTCCTTAAGTGTTGCCTCTTGTATTTAGTGTCTTAGTGTCAACAAAATAAAGCCTAAACTGCACAATAGAGGGACACTGGCAGTGTTAACACTCAGAAAGGAAAGGAGATGGAAGGGCCGTCGACCTGGATTTGTCCTTGACTTGCTTACTGTTCCCGTTTTGAAGAGATCTAGAGATTTTGATCTAGTTGCAACAGTCAAACTGTTGATTCCTTGGTGGCTGGCCTGGCTGCCTCACATCAACCAATCTAAGTTTATCGGACCTGTCTGTCTTTCCTTCCAATTTTTCACCTTCACTCTCTTCTTCAGACCCGGAGATTTTGATCTAGTTGCAACAGTCAAACTGTTGATTCCTTGGTGGCTGGTCTGGCTGCCTCACATCAACCAATCTAGTTTTATCGGACCTGTCTGTCTTTCCTTCTAATTTTTCACCTTCACTCTCTTCTTCAGACCCAGCCTCTCTCTTGAGCGGCCCACTGGTCTTGTTAAATTCAATGAGCACTGAGCATACCCGTAAAAACATCACGGAATACATAAATCCAATACTCCAATATCCATTAAAAATATCTTCAAGTCTGTCACGCAATGCACATTTCTCTCTCTCTCTCTCTCTCTCTCTCTCTCTCTCTCTCTCTCTCTCTCTCTCTCTCTCTCTCTCTCTCTCTCTCTCTCTCTCTCTCTCTCTCTCTCTCACAATTCAATTTCAATTAAATTCAAATGGTCACAGATGTTAACATTGTCAAAGCAAGTTAAATAGATAATACACAAAAGTGAAATAAACAATATAAAATTAACAGTGAACATTACACTCACACAAGTTTGAAAGGAATAAACACTTCAGATGTCATATTATGGCTATATACAGTGTTGTAACGATGTGCAAATAGGGAAAAATTGAAAATAAATAAACATAAATATGGGTTGTATTTACAATGGTGTTTGGTCACAAATCACAAATCTTGCTGCTGTGATGGCACACTGGGGTATTTCACCCAATATAAATGTGAGTTTATCCAAATTGGATTTGTTTTTCGAAATCTTTGTGGGTCTGTGTAATCTGAGGGAAATATGTGTCTCTAATATGGTCAAACATTTGGCAGAACGTTAGGAAGTGCCGCTCAGTTTCCACCTCATTTTGTGGGCAGTGTGCACATAGCCTGTCTTCTCTTGAGAGCCAGGTCTGCCGACGGCGGCCTCTCTCAATAGCAAGGCTATGCTCACTGAGTCTGTACATAGTCAAAGCTTTCCTTAAATCAAATCAAATCAAATGTATTTATTATATAGCCCTTCTTACATCAGCTGATATCTCAAAGTGCTGTACAGAAACCCCACCTAAAACCCCAAACAGCAAGCAATGCAGGTGTAGAAGCACGGTGGCTAGGAAAAACTCCCTAGAAAGGCCAAAACCTAGGAAGAAACCTAGAGAGGAACCAGGCTATGAGGGGTGGCCAGTCCTCTTCTGCCTGTGCCGGGTGGAGATTATAACAAAACATGGCCAAGATGTTCAAATGTTCATAAATGACCAGCATGGTCAAATAATAATAATCACAGTAGTTGTCGAGGGTGCAACAAGTCAGCACCTCAGGAGTAAATGTCAGTTGGCTTTTCATAGCCGATCATTGAGAGTATCTCTACCGCTCCTGCTGTCTCTAGAGAGTTGAAAACAGCATGTCTGGGACAGGTAGCACGTCCGATGAACAGGTCAGGGTTCCATAGCCGCAGGCAGAACAGTTGAAACTGGAGCAGCAGCTTGGGTCAGTCATACTGGTCAGGTATTCTGTCACTGTGTACTCTCTGTTTAGGGCCAAACAGCATTCTAGTTTTCTCTGTTTTTTTGTTAACTCTTTCCAATATGTCAAGTAATGATCTTTTTGATTTCTCATGATTTGGTTGGGTCTAATTGAGTTGTTGTCCTGGGGATCTCTGGGGTCTGTTTGTGAACAGAGCCCCAGGAACAATTTGCTTAGGTTCATCTCTCTGTAGGTGATGGCTTTGTTATCGAAGGTTTGGGAATCGCTTCCTTTTAGGTGGGTGTAGAATTTAACGGCTCTTTTCTGGGTTTTGATAATTAGCGGGTATCGGTCTAATTCTGCTCTGCCTGCATTATTTGCTGTTTTACGTTGTACTCAGGGGATATTTTTGCAGAATTCTGCATGCAGAGTATTAATTTGGTGTTTGTCCCATTTTGTGAATTCTTGGTTGGTGAGCGGATCCCAGACATCGCATCCATAAAGGGCAATGGGTTCTATAAATGATTCAAGTATTTTTTGCCAGATCCTACTTAGTATATAGAATTTTATGTTCCTTTTGATGGCGTAGAAGGCCCTTCTTGCGTTGGCTCTCAGATCGTGGAAGTTACCTTCTTTGGGGGGGGGGGGGGGGCAACGGTGTCTAGATGGAATTTGTATTTGTGGTCCTGGCAACTGGACCTTCTTTGGAACACCATTATTGTTGTCTTACTGAGATTTACTGTCAGGGCCCAGGTCTGACAGAATCTGTGCAGAAGATCTAGGTGTTGCTGTAGGCCCTCCTTGGTTGGGGACAGAAGCACCAGATCATCAGCAAACAGTAGACATTTGACGTCAGACTCCAGTAGAGTAGGGTTAGGCCTTCTCTGTGTCGCTCTCGCTCTGTCTCTACAGTCAAATCCTTTCTGAAGTTCACTGATCATTCAAATTACGACAATGAATTAAATTAAGCGAATTACAGAAACAAAAATCAACTTCCTTCTTCTCTGAATCAAATCCTTTACATTTCCAATACAATTAGAACACACTGTGATTATCCTGCCATACTTTGAGGAAGATCCACCTCCCTCTGTGCAGAAAAACGAATCAATGAAAGAATTCAAACCTGCAAAGTTTTTTTTTTTTCACAACTCGCATTCCGTGTTCTACCATGAGCAGACTAGATATTGCATCATCTGTGGATTTTTTTATTTTATTTAACCTTTATTTAACTAGGCAAGTCAGTTAAGAACAAATTCCTATTTACAACGACGGCCTACCAAAAGGCAAAAGGCCTCCTGCGGGGACGGGGGCTGGACGGGGGATAAAATATATATATATTAGACCGTGTTCTACCATGAGCAGACTAGATATTGGTATCGATGTTATTCAACAACAACAAACAGAAGGGAGATCGTGTAACTGATAATCACGGCTGACTAACACAAGCATTGATCCCTACAAGCTAACTGAAGGTCAACCTGAAAATAAAAGGGATTTTGTTGACGCGGGCTTGCTGGACATCACTAATAGCAAATCTACAAACACTGGAACATAAGTGATAAAGATTTGTCAAATAAACACCTTTGCTTGTCTTGCTTCTTTTTTTTTTTTACATTGATTCTATCAGAAAAGAACAAGGCCAATTTCAATGGATTGTGATGATTGTGGCAATTCTGGAATAAGCAGTTCACACCAGTTTGTACCTCATTCTTCCATCACAAAACAAACATTAAAAGTTTTTCCAGTGTGGTTAATTGAAGACAGATTCTATTCTTTAATTAATGCACATTTTCTCTGCATATTGAGGCACAACGGAAACTTGCCCAAACAGTCCATACTATTCATTCATTCACTCTCATCAACTCCAACACTTTCTTACCAGCCTCTCAACACAATAGCCCCAAATGTACACCACAGTAAATCTACCCCAAAAGGGAAGCACGGTAACAAATCAACACCTTTCATTCATCCGAGGTAGTAGTTGTCAACCCCCCCTCATTTAACAAAGAAAGCAGTCATCAACACCTTCCATATAACCTCCCACAGGGTCTGACTTGGCCAGACCGCTCAGTGTTCCGCTAGCTAACAGAGAGGATCACCTGACAACACTCCTTTCATCCCTGTGCCATCTTGGTCGCAGTGATATCCATCATCAACGTGAAACGATGCGGAGTATTGTTTTCTAATATTGTAGAGGGGGAGAGAAAGGAACATCAACTCCTCTTAGTCAGGTCCCAACTACTGTACATGTGTCAATCGCTCTTACCCAATTAGGGTTGAATGCCTTGCTCAAAGGCACATTGACAGATTTTTCACCTAGTACGACCTGGAATTCAAACCGGGAAACTTTTGGATACTGGCCGAACGCTCTTAACCACTAGGCTACCTGCCGCCTCTTTGTAGACCAATGGACCACAACACTGTGTACCTAATTAGCAGAGTGCACAGATGCTGGGGATGGAGAGAGAGACGCTGGCATGCAGTCACCCCTCTTCATGTCGCATTGATCTGGGAATTATTAATTCTTCACTGACTGAGAGCCACACTATCAAATTGACATATAATAACAACAAAGTCAGACTTTTATAATTCATATTAGAATATTTAGAACATACATTTCCTATTGTTTATTCAAATTCTGATCACCTGGAACTACTATACACTGTAAAGGGGTTGCCGTGAATTTGGCAGTAGAACAGGCAACTCAGGGCTAGCAAAATTATGTATTTCATTTTACAGTACACCTACTGTACACCTACTGCAAAAGGCCTCTTGCGGGGACGGGGGCTGGACGGGGGATAAAAAAAAAAATATATATATAGGACAAAGCATTTGCATGTTTCATGTTTCAGTGTTACTTGCTTCGAAGCGAGCATAGAAGTTATTTAGCTCGTCTGGTAGGCTTGTGTCACTGGGCAGCTCTCGGCTGTGCTTCCCTTTGTAGTCTGTAATAGTTTGCAAGCCCTGCCACATCCGACGAGCGTCGGAGCCGGTGTAGTACGATTCAAGCTTAGTCTTGTATTGATGCTTTGCCTGTTTGATGGTTCGTCGGAGGGCATAGAGGGATTTCTCATAAGCTTCCGGGTTAGAGTCCCGCTCCTTGAAAGCGGCAGCTCTAGCCTTTAGCTCAGTGCAGATGTTGCCTGTAATCTATGGCTTCTGGTTGGGGTATGTACGTACGGTCACTATGGGGATGACGTCATCAATGCACTTATTGATGAAGCCAGTGATGTGGTGTACTCCTCAATGCCATCGGAAGAATCCCGGAACATAATCCAGTTTGTGCTAGCAAAGCAGTCCTGTAGCTTAGCATCTGCTTCATCTGATCACTTTCTTATTGACCAAGTCAATAAGAAAGTGACCTGCCTTACTCAAGAAAACAAAAAAGAGACCATGTTTGTATGCGGCTTTATTAACTCAATGATATATTATTTTTTACATTGTTTGCAAACTGATATGACACGTTTTAATGCCAAAATAACATGCAAAACAGGCATAAAAAGTGGGGTCTCAAAACAGGTGGGTCACTATAACCACATAGGAGTTAAATTGGTACAGCGTTCTCACTCACAGGTGCAACAAATATAGCCTCTTACAAGGCAAACCGCAAAATACGTTAATGAGCCTGAAACAACATCACCGTGCACTCATTAGTGGTCAAAAAGTTTTTAGCGCTCCAAAGATACGTTATGCTACTGTATTCTGTGGGGTGGAATTACAGTATCATTCGAAATACAGCAATTCTTTCCCTGCCCACAAAGTGTTTTGACAATGCACCATCATTTACAGTATGTTTCAGTATAATGCTTCACAGTATTTTATTGTTGATTAATGTAAAAATGGACCGTTTAAATCACTGTTTTTATCACAGTGTAATGTTTGGTGTAATTAATTTAGGTAAATCCTATACAGTAAACGTTTTACACACCTTGTTTGGTTGGTTCACTTCAGACCTTGACGTCTCTCAATCCTATCAATCCTAATTGTTTGAAAAGGCTGCAAGTTTCCAATCCCACAATGCTGTACAGTTACAGTAATGTACTGTTAAACCAAGATTTCTTTGGAATTGACGGTATAATTGACTGTTTACGCTTCAAATCACCCAGAGTGCATTGCCATATATGGCAATTTTATGTAAATAATTAATACGGTACTTCTTAAAGTTGTACGGTGTGGGAATAACGTGGCTAAGAGTATTGGACAAACACGCTTTTCAGAGTATTTTACTGTTGATTATACCTCAAATTAAATTGGCTACAACTGGGGTTGAAATGAAAACTTAGAGGAGGGTGGCTCTCCAGGAACAGGGTTGGACAGCCGTGCGTCACAGTGTGCACACTAGCAGAAAGAGTCCGGACAGGTGCCCATTGAAACATGGATATTTACAGTACACTACCTCTGAAGGAGCAGATAGGCTGTGTGTGGAAGAGGCATGGTGGTGTGTGGACACTGTGGAGGTTTCGAAGCACGACCACATATCACACATACCCAGCCTAGCCCAATCTGCAAAGCACTGGACATTATTTTAATCCCCCTGTCATAACTTTGGCCAGCCCAATCTGAACAATATTTATTGGCATATTGGCTTGGAGGTGATAAGGCAGAGAACAACAGCTGCTACTTGGGCTGGTTAGATTTGGCTGATACCATTGATATATGTTTTTCCATACAACACCTCCTTTTCCTCTATCTGGTTTTGGGATCTAACTCTTATTACAATAAAAGCTCTGTATTTTTTTTTGGGGGGGGGGGGGGCGAGATGAAAGAAGGTGGAAAAACCAACGTGAAAGATTTCCAGAAAGAAATGCCTTTGTTATATCTCTGTCTGATGGAAAAATAGAGAAATAATTATACTAATATCAAAAGGGCACAAAAGTTGAGGTGGGGGAAAAAAGACATAATATATATATCATCATATTATCAGAATATCCTGGAGGTGGAATAATGAAGGGCCTCGGGAGTGTGGACAGAGTGACTATTTTTTGTCTTATCATCCAGTGGGGGGGGGGGGGGGGGGGATTATCAGGAAACTGCAGACTGCCAGGCTGGAATTCTAATGGTAATAATGGGGTGTCTGATGGTATATCTTCTACAGCTTATCTCCTCCATTATCTCCCCTTATCACCTCAGTCATCGGGGCAAATTAATGGAGCTCTTTCAGACCTCCTCTTTTTATCTGCTCTGCAGAGGGCACCCCAGAGAATGGAATAAGCTAAATATTAAAATACTCTGCTCACTGTGAATCGCATGGCCAGATAACAGGCAGGGGCAATGCGTTCCATTGAAGGGGGAGCAGAAAAATCCTTCTCACCCTTTAACACCCTTTTTGTCCTCTGCTATAACTGTCTGTGCTGATGGGCTGGCTCTCAGGCTCATCACATTCCCCCAACCATACTTGAGTTTTTACTTTGACGTATAACCCAATGATAGGGGGTGAGACGTACACACCGTATTACAGTACACACTGTATTAAAGTACATACAGGTCATGTGCGTTGACCTAATGTAAGTTAGAAGGGTTGAAATAGTTAAATGATTTAAACACACTAGAGTTTTTACTCTGGTAACACCGAGGCAGTCCAATGACATAAGGTGAGCAGAACAGACTGCATTATATACAAGGTAAACACTTCACTTGAACCCTCGGTAATAAGGGTTGCATAACACTGTCATACCAATGACATAACATATATCATAAACAGCCACGGACATAGCCATGATGAAATATACATATATATTTAGAAACATGTAAACAATGTGTAAACAAATGCCATATGAGGCCAAAGGTTTAGGACAGGTCATCAGAATGTGTTGGGTGATATGACCCCGAATCAATGATAAATGACTATACAAATTTTCCCACCAGCACACAGAAAAATTACATTTAATGCAGTGACTTTTAGTAGTTAAAAATACACGGAACAAAAATGTAAATGCAACAAGATTTTACTGAGTTACAGTTCATATAAGGAAATCAGTCAATTTAAATAAATTCAGTAGGCCCTAATCTAAGGATTTCACATGACTGCTGATGGAACATGAATACATTGTATTAAATCATACACTTCTAAGAAATAGTATGAAAAGAGCCACAACAAAAAAAGTAGGCTGCACTAGCTCAAGAATAACAGTTGCAAGAATTACCACATTTCACAAAACTCCAGAACATTTTGTATACAACTATTTACAAATGATTGTGACCATTCATTATACAGTATATAGGCCTACTGCTATAATGATGATGATTTCTTACAAATACGCTTGCATATTTTCACACATGCTGTATTTTTTCAACACGTAGAATATATTTCACAATAGAGAGACAGAGACCTTATTACAATCAACTTTTAATTCGTAAATATTTCAGTAGCCTGTGTTTTCTGTGTTTTAAGAAAGCAACACAAAAGACAGATAATAAGTCATTTACGTTTAAATTGCCTTGGATTGCTTTGCTTCCTTCGGGACATGACTAGGCTGCTGAAATATTTACGAATCAAAAGTTGATCGTCATGGTGTCTCTCACTCTCTATTGTGAAATACATTCTATATGTTGAAGATAATACAGCATGTGTTTAAATATGTTTTTTAATAAAGCAACACAAAAGATAGAGAAATAGAAACTTACATTTAAATTGCCTTGGATTGCTCTGCTTCCTTCGGGACATGCCTGCTCAGTGCTCAGAGCTGAGAGCTGCTCACTTGATTCCTTCTATTATTTTCTCAAATTTGCCTTTTGATTCATCCAAACGCCAACCACTATATAGGTATTGAACAGTAGGCTACATGTAACTGACATGAAAAGACTCGAGCACCCGTGGTGTATTTAGCTTCTCTCGTCTCTCGCGCTCGTACCTAGTCCTTTGAGAGGGCTGTAGTTCTCTGATGTGCGCGTGAACTGAAGCGAGACGTTGACAGAGGATCGCGTTTTTGTTTCAGAATGAGGTGTGTGACTCCCGGTGTTCCATTGCTGTAGGCACAATACTCCCAGGACCAGTGGGGCCCCTTCGTTCACGGCAGCCACCTGTTTTGAGCCCCACATTATTAGCAAAAAACGTTTAAAAAAATATATATATATCATTGAGTTAATAAAGCCGGGCTTGCCTGTTTTTTTGGGCTTGACTGTTTTGCATGTTATTTTTGCATTATTATGTGTTACATATCAGTTGGCAAACAATAAATATATATAGTTAATATAGCCGCATACAAACATCGTCTCTTTTTCTGTTTTCTTGAGTAAGGCAGCACCCGGGAATAAACCAGCCGGAAACGTACCGACCTAACAATAAACAATCACGCACAAAGACATGGGGGAAACAGAGGGCTAAATACACAACACATAATGAGGGAAATTAAACCAGGTGTGTTGGAAAACAAGACAACACAAATGGAAAATGAAAAATGGATCAGTGATGGCTAGAAGACCGGCGACGTCGACCGCCGAACACCGCCCAAACAAGGAGAGTACACCGGGGCCCCCTCGATGTCCAGAGGGGGCGGAGGAACCTCTCGCACCTCAGACTCCTGGAGCGGGCCAGCCACCATCGGCCTGAGGAGAGTCACATGGAGTGAGGGGTTAATGTCGTAATCAAGCTGTAACCTATAACATACCTCGGTCACTCTCCTCAGGACTTTAAATGGCCCCACAAACCGCGGACCCAGCTTCCGGCAGGGCAGGCGGAGGGGCAGGTTTAGGGTCGAGAGCCAGCCCCGGCCCACTGTGCGAACACCGGGGCCTCGCTGCGGTGACGGTCTGCGCCAACTTTCTGGTGCAGCACGGTGCGCTGAAGGTGAACATGGGCGGTGTCCCATGTTTCCTCCGCACGCCTGAACCAGTTGTCCACCGCAGGAGCCTCGATCTGACTCTGATGCCAAGGAGCCAGGACCGGCTGATACCCCAATACACACTGGAAGGGGGAGAGGTTAGTGGAGGAGTGGCGGAGCGAGGTCTGGGCCATCTCTACCCAGGGCACGAACACCGCCCACTCCCCCGGCCGGTCCTGGCAATAGGACCTCAGAATCCTACCCACATCCTGGTTCACTATCTCCACCTGCCCGTTACTCTCGGGGTAAGGCTGACCGAGACCCCCCAGACGTTCCATGAACGCCCTCCAGACCCTCGACGTGAACTGGGGACCCCAATCAGACACTATATCCTCAGGCACCCCGTTGTGCCGGAAGACGTGTGTAAACAACGCCTCCGCAGTCTGTAAGGCCGTAGGGAGACCGGGCAAAGGGAGGAGACGACAGGACTTAGAAAAACGATCCACAACGACCAGGATCGTGGTGTTACCTTGTGAGGGAGGGAGGAAGATCGGTCATTAAATCTACCGACAGGTGCGACCACGGCCGTTGTAAGGGTTGTAACGTACCTCTGGGCAGGTGCCTAGGAGCCTTGCACTGGGCGCACACCGAGCAGGACGAAACATAAACCCTCACGTCCTTAGCCAAAGTCGGCCATCAGTACTTCCCACTAAGAGAGCGCACCATCCGACTGATACAAGGATGACCAGAGGAGGGTGACGTGTGGGCCCAATAGATCAGCCGGTCACGGACAGCAGACGGAACGTACAGACGCCCAGCTGGACACTGGAGGGGAGCGGGCTCTGTACGTAACGCCTGCTCAATGTCAGCGTCCAGCTCCCATACGACCAGCGCTACCAGGCAGGGGGCCTGGGAGCATGGGAGTATGATCCATGAGCCGCTCCTCTGTGTCATACAGCCGGGACAGTGCATCTGCCTTCACATTTTGGGAACCTGGTCTGTAGGACAAGGTAAACACAAAACGTGTAAAAAAACATGGCCCATCTTGCCTGACTAAGATTCAGTCTCCTTGCTGCCCAGATGTACTCCAAGTTGCGGTGGTCAGTCCAGATGAGAAAAGGTTGTTTAGCCCCCTCAAGTCAATGTATCCATGCCTTCAAGGCTTTCACCACAGCCAACAACTCCCGGTCACCCACATCATAGTTCCGCTCCCCCGGGCTGAGCTTCTTCGAGAAGAAAGCACAGGGGCGGAGCTTCGGTGGCGTGCCTGAGCGCTGAGAGAGCACGGCTCCTATCTCAGCCGTGGACGCGTCCACCTCCACTATGAATGCCAAAGAAGGATCCGGATGGGCCAGCACGGGAGCCGAGGTAAACAGAGCCCTTAGGTGACCAAAAGCCCTGTCGCCTCAGCCGACCACTGCAAACATGGTCGGCCAAAACCCCGGATAAACCTCTGGTATATATTGGCAAACCCTAAAAACCGCTGCACCTCCTTTACCGTGGTGGGAGTCGGCCAATTACACACGGCTGAAATGCGGTCACTCTCCATCTCCACCCCTGATGTGGAAATGCGGTACCCTAGGAAGGAGACGGCCTGCTGGAAGAACAAGCATTTCTCAGCCTTGACGTACAGGTCATGCTCCAACAATTGTCCAAGCACCCTGCGCACCAGGGACACATGCTCGGCCCGTGTAGCGGAGTATATCAGAATGTCATCAATATACACCACTACACCCTACCCGTGCAGGTTCCTGAAAATTTAGTCTACAAATGCCTGGAAAACTGATGGAGCATTCATCAACCCGTACGGCATGACGAGGTACTCATAATGCCCTGAGGTGGTACTGAACGCTGTCTTCCACTCGTCTCCCTCCCGGATACACACCAGGTTGTACGCGCTCCTGAGATCTAGTTTCGTGAAGAAGTGCGCCCCGTGTATTGACTCAATCGCCATGGCGATGAGAGGTAGCGGGTAACTGTACCTCACCGTGATCTGGTTCAGACCTCGATAGTCAATACACGGGCGCAGACCTCCCTCCTTCAAAAAAAAAGATTTGAGGAGGCGGGTGAAGTGGATGACCGAATGTACCCCTGACGCAGGGATTCGGAGACATCTGTTTCCATAGCCACCATCTCCGCCTGTGACAGGGGATACACGTGACTCCTGGGAAGTGCAGCGTCTACCAGGAGATTTATTGCACAATCCCCCTGTCAATGGGGTGGTAATTGAGTCGCCTTCTTCTTACAGAAGGCGAGAGCCAAATCGGCATATTCTGAGGGAATGCACACGGTGGAGACCTGGTCTGGACTTTCCACCGTGGTAGCACCAACGGAAACCTCTAAACACCTCCCCGAGCACTCTCGTGACCACCCTGTGAGAGCCCTCCGTTGCCACGAAACAGTGGGATCATGACAGACTAACCAGGGTAGGCCTAGTACCACGGGAAACACAGGAGAATCAATAAGGAAGAGACTGATTCTCTCCTTATGACCCTCCTGCGTCACCATGCCGAGGGACGCGGTGACCTCCCTAATCAACCCGGACCCTAATGGTTGACTGTCTAGGGCGTGAACTGGTAAGGGCATATCCACTGGAACAATGGGGATCCCTAATCTATGGGCAAATGATCTGTCAATGAAATTCCCAGCTGCGCCTGAATCGACGAGCGCCTTATGCTGGGAATGCGGGGAAAACTCAGGAAAAGTAATGTTCAAAAACATGTGGGCAACAGAGAGCTCTGGGTGAGCATGGTGCCGGCTCACCTGGGGTGATGCGAGAGTGCCCTGCCTGCTGCTTCGACTCCCAGAGGAACCTCCCCAACACCGACCGGCAGTGTGCCCTCTGCGGCCACAGATGGTGCCTGAAACGGAACCTCCTCCGGTCTCCCTAAGCGCAGCACCTCCCAGCTCCATAGGCGTCGGAGCGGTGGCACTGGGGAATGGAACCGACAGACCCTGATCTGGACGTCCGCGAGTAGCCAGCAGGTTATCCAACCGAATGGACAGGTCCACCAGCTGATTGAAAGTGAGAGTGGTGTCCCTGCAGGCCAACTCCCGACGGACGCCCTTGCGCAAACTGCAACGATAGTGGTCGATCAGGGACCTGTCGTTCCATCCCACGCCAGCGGCCAGGGTCCGGAAGTCCAGAGCGAAATCCTGGGCGCTCCTCGTCCCCTGCCTCAGATGAATGAGACGTTCACCCGCATCTCTACCCTCAGGCGGGTGGTCGAAGACTGCCCGGAAGCGGCGGGGGAAATCTTTGAAGTGGTCCAGCGCCGCATCTCCTTCCTCCCACACGGCATTGGCCCACTCCAGGGCTCTCCCTGAGAGGCATGAGACGAGGGAGGACACCCTCTCTCGATCCGAAGGCGCCGGGTGGACGGTTGCTAGTTAGAGCTCCAGTTGTAATTGTAAGCGCTGACATTGTGCAACCGTCCCATCATACTCCCTAGGGAGGGCCAGACGAATACCACTGGGACCGGGTGAAAGAGGAACGAGTAGTGGAGACCTTGGTTGCTCTGGTGGAGGTGCTGGAGGACCTCCCTTTCTCTCCCAGCGATCCATAGTCTTTAGGACGCGATCCATGGTGGCGCCGAGATGGTGGCGCCGAGATGATGGAGCATCGCCGCTTGCTCCTGGACGCGCTCCTCGACCCCAATAACAAGGGTACTTGCTCCTGCTGACTCCATGACGATTGAGTTGCGTGATTCTGTCAGGCGGTGAGTGTAGCTGGTGCATGAAGTCAAGCGCAGGAGAGCAGAGATAAGTGAACAACGCACTTTAACTTTTACCGCCTCAGAAACCCGGATCCGGGAGCACCCCCCACCCCCCCCCCCCCCCCACTGACTAGCATAGCTAGCATAGCGTCACAAGTAAATTGTAGCTTCTAAATATCATTAAATCACAAGTCCAAGACACCAGATGAAAGATACACTTCTTGTGAATCTAGCCACCATTTCTGATTTTTAAAATGTTTTACAGGGAAGACACAATATGTAAATCTATTAGCTAACCACGTTAGCAAAAGACACCATTTTTTTTACTCCACTATTTTTCCACTCCATCACCAGCTATCACCAATTCGACCAAATAAAGAAATAAATAGCCACTAACCAAGAAAAAACCTCATCAGATGACAGTCTGATAACATATTTATTGTATAGCATAGGTTTTGTTAGAAAAATGTGCATATTTCAGGTATAAATCATAGTTTGCAATTGCAGCCACCATTACAAATCTCCCCAAAGCGACTAGAATTACTACAGAGAGCAACGTGTATTACCAATTTACTCATCATAAAACATTTCTTAAAAATACACAGCTCACAGCAATGGAAAGACACAGATCTTGTGAATTCAGACAATATTTCAGATTTTCAAAGTGTCTTACAGCGAAAACACAATAAATCGTTATATTAGCATACCACATTTGCAAACGTTACCCGAGCATTGATTCAAGGCAAAATGAGCTATAGCGTTATCATCACCAAAATACATTAATTTTTTCACTAACCTTCTCAGAATTCTTCCGATGACACTCCTGTAACATCATATTACACAATCCATATAGAGTTTGATCGAAAATGTGCATATTTAGCGGCACAAATCGTGCTTACACAATGGAAATAGTGTCCAACTACTCAAGCAATCTGCCCGGCGCCATCTTGAAAATACAACTATTTTTATCGAAAACTATTCATAAACTTGACTAAAAAAATACAGGTTGGACATGAAATGAAAGATGCATTAGTTATTAATGCAACCGCTGAGTTAGATTTTTAAAATTAACGTTACTAGACATACAGTGTGCGTTACAGCCAGACTAGTGCCGCAATAATGGCGTCACTAGTCGCCATTATTGAGTTTACATTTTTCCACATAAAAACGGAATAACATCATAAATAGCTCTTACTTTTCGACGAGCTTCCATCAGAATCTTGGCCAAGTGGTCCTTTGTCCAAAAGAATCGTTGCTTGGTTGTAAAACGTTGCATTCAACTTCTGATATAGCAGCTAACAATAGCTAACAATAGCTATTTTGCCCCAACGTGTCCAAATCCTCAAGACGCAATACTGAGGAAATTCCGAAAAATAGCAATATACTCGCATAATCTGATATAACTCGGTTTAAAATAGCTTCGTTATGATGTTTCTAACACCTATATCGAATTAAATTACAGACGGATACATCTAACGTTGATAACTGAGCGTTTGAAAATGGCATCCTGAGGTCCCTCTCTGCGTAATGGTCAGCGTCGAAAAGAAGGCTACCCTCACTCCTTGGCCTTTTATAACCTCTGAGAGCTACGTAGAAAGCCCATTCCACTTCTCATTGGTTACTGACATCCAGGGGAAGGCGGGTGCAGTTCATGTCGTTCCATAGGATACACACAGACCTTTAAAACTGATCTGAGACCAGAGCTTCGCTCTCAGACCTTCGCAGTACCTGTCATGGATTTCGCTGTAGAAAGAGTTCTGGGTCACCCACAGACATAATTCCAACGGTTTATGAAACTAGAGAGTGTTTTCTATCCAATAGAATTAATAATATGCATATTGTACGAGCAAGAATTGAGTACGAGGCAGTTTAATTTGGCAACACCCAGAAAAAAAAAATGCTAACTGCTCCCCCTATTGACAAAAGGTTAACTTCTTTGGGACTGGGGGGCAGTATTGAGTAGCTTGGATAAAAAGGTGCCCAGAGTAAACTGCCTGCTACTCAGTCCTAAAAGCTAGAATATGCATATAATTAGTGGATTTGGATAGAAAACACTCTGAATGAGTATAACAGAACTCATATGGCAGGCAAAAACCTGAGAAAAAATCCAACCAGGAAGTGGGAAATGAGGTTTGTAGTTTTTCAAGTCATTGCCTATCCAATATACAGTGTCTATGGGGTCATATTGCACTTCCTACGGCTCCTAAAGATTGATTCTATACTTCGTTTGACATGTTTCTACGAACTGTAATATGACTTTTGTCTGAAATTTTGCCTGGATTGCCCGCGCCTCGTGAGTTTGGGTTGTGTACTAAACGCGCAAAGAAAAGTAAGTATTTGGACATAAATGATGGACTTTATCGAACAAATCAAACATTTATTGTGGAACTGTTATTCCTGGGAGTGCATTCTGATGAAGATCATCAAAGGTAAGTAAATATTTATAATGCTATTTCTGACTTCTGTTGACTCCACAACATGGCAGATATCTGTATGGCTTGTTTCATTGTCTGAGCGCTGTACTCAGATTATTGCATGGTGTGCTTTTTCGGTAAAGCTTTTTTGAAATCTGACACAGCGGTTGCATTAAGGAGAAGTGGATCTAAAATTCCATGCATAACACTTGTATCTTTTAGCAATGTTTATTATGAGTATTTCTGTAAATTAATGTGGCTCTCTGCAAAATCACCGGATGTTTTGGAACTACTGAACATAACGCGCCAATGTAAACTGAGATTTTTGGATATAAATGTGAACTTTATCGAACAAAACATACATGTATTGTGTAACATGAAGTGCTATGAGTGTCATCTGACGAAGATCATCAAAGGTTAGTGATTCATTTTATCTCTATTTCTGTGACTAGGTACTGACCTAACATAATCGTTTGGTGTGCTTTCGTCGTAAAGCCTTTTGAAATCGGACACTGTGGCTGGATTTACAACAAGGTTATCTTTAAAATGGTGTAAAATACTTGTATTTTTGAGGAATTTTAATTATGGGATTTCTGTTGTTTTGAATTTGGAGCCCTGCAATTTCACTGGCTGTTGTTGAGGTGGGACGCTTGCGTCCCGAATATCCCAGAGAGGTTAATAAAGGCAATAGCACAAAGTAACAAACCCAACGTGCGAACAAAATAACGGTTGCCACTAAACATGGGTAAAACAGCACCCGGGAATAAACCAGACGGAAACGTTTCAAAATGCTCAGATATACACTACCGTTCAAAAGCTTGGGGTCACTTTGAAATGTCCTTGTTTTTTCATTTTGACCTAACAAAATGAAAAATGGTTCAGCGATGGCTAGAAGACCGTCGACATCGACCGCCGAACACCGCCCAAACAAGGAGAGGCAGATGTCGTGACAAGGGAGATATGTATACTGTAGTTAAGAAAGTAATACTAAGTGTATGTTGTGTAGTAAGATGTTAGTAGCCCATGTGCCTCACCCTAATAATTTTGTCTATTTACCCCTCTTATTTTCGCCTACTGTTCTGACTTGGTGGTGCACATGTAGCCTATAACCTGTTTTAGAGAAATGTAATCATCGAATATTGTAAGAGCTTTCATTGTCTGCTTATATGCCCCCTTTATTTATCCTACAGTTCTGACTTGGTGTACAGGGAGCACACTGTAAGAACAGCCCATGTTCTGAATTTAGTACATTTCAAAAGTGCTAAACACTTGCTCATTAATGTCTTAATCAAAATTACAGATTGCCTCTTATCCGCTTGTTGTCCCCCTTATGCCATAGTGTGTACATCTCAATTGTCATTAGAAACCACATTTGTTTAAGCAAGTCAGCCATATCTGCTATGTTTTTTTAAAAGGCAGTAAATGAGCCTAAATGAACTGTTTTGCTGCCAGACAAGGCTCCGCTGATAGCCAGGTGTAGCAGTGGTAAGATGTTGGGACTGCTGTTGGGACAGCTTTATGTAGGCCCTAACAGTTTGTGGGCACCGTTTGTCACCGTTATAGTGCAATTAATGTGTTAGTGTTGTGTTGTGTAATGGCTTTGCTGGCATGCATCCCACTTGTTTGTTTTTTTGCCCCACCAAGATTTACGTGTTAAAATCGCCACTGCTCAGGACACACACTTTTCATGCCACTTCAATACAGGTACAAGCAGAAATGATTTTCGTAGCAGGTTGGGAGAGATTTTTCCCTAACCCTTACTCTTTTTCTAACCTCAACCTGTCTCCTAATCTGCTATGTTAATTATCCTAACCTGCTGCATCAATTCTCCTCTATTCTTCAAGGGGATGCCTATCAGACAAACTCATTGAAGTGTGCAGTCTATTTTTCTCATAACAGATTATTTTACCCTTTTGTGTGTGTACTTTACTGTATTTATACTTGGGATATTGCTTTTCAAGAGTAAAAGTTAAAATAAAATGTCACATTTTAGTCATTTAGCAGATGCTCTTATCCAAAGCAATTAGGGTTATGTGCCTTGCTCATGAGCATATTAACAGATTTTTCACCTCAGGCGGAACAAACTTGGACTCAATCTGATCACGTGACTGGTGACTTAACTCACTTCCGCGTTGTCCACGATATCGCTGTACTGTTTGTTTCTACTTGGCTACATGTCAATCATTTTCACTTTTTACTCTTAATAACTATTTATCAAACTCTGTACTTAACGACGTCTTAGTTTGTCCTCACACAACTTTTTAATTCAACTTTTTCACCCTGGCCGCTTTATCTGGACATAGATCTGCAGGACCTTCTCCGACCGGAAAAAAAATCAAAGTAACATTATTCCTTCTCATTGCGAATAATATACAGGAGAACTATCACCTTATGTTGAGGATATTCAGACGTATTTGAATTTATTAAGGATCCCCATTAGCTTTTTAAATTCCACTCTTCCTAGAGTCCAGCAACATTAAGACAGTAATTAGAGCAGTTATGTATACTTTTAAATATGACATGTATCAGAACTCAGGATAAGACCCAGATGCAGACAGCTAGAGTGACAGATGTTTATTGACCCTAACAGGGGGCAGGCAAAAGACAGGTAAAAGGCAAGGAACTGTCCATAGTCCAGGGAGTCAAAAAGGTACAGAACAGCAGGCAGGCTGCTAAGCAAACAAAAACCACTCACCCAGAGGCGGCGCTCCTAGTAGCCGGGGACTTTAATGCAGGGAAACTTAAATCCATTTTACCAAATTTCTATCAGCATGTTAAATGTGCAACTGAGGGAAAACAACTCTGGACCACCTTTACTTCACACACAGAGACACTAACAAAGTTCTCCCTCGTCCTCCATTTGGCAAATCGGAACATAATTCTATCCTCCTGATTCCTGCTTACAAGCAAAAATTAAAGCAGGAAGCACCAGTGACTAGATCAATAAAAAAGTGGTCAGATGAAGCAGATGCTAAGCTACAGGACTGTTTTGCTAGCACAGACTGGAATATGTTCCGGGATTCCTCCAATTACATTGAGGAGTACACCATCGGCATCATCAATAAGTGCATCGATGACGTCGTCCCCACAGTGACCATACGTACATACCACAACCAACATCCGCAATGAGCTAAAGGCTAGAGCTGCCGCTTTCAAGGAGCGGGACTCTAACCCGGAAGCTTAAAAGAAATCCCTCTATTCCATCCGACGAACCATTAAACAGGCAAAGTGTCAATACAGGACTAAAATAGAATCATACTACACCGGCTCTGAAACTCATTGGATGTGGCAGGACTTGCAAACCATTACAGACTACAAAGGGAAGCACAGCCGAGAGCTGCCCAGTGACACGACGAGACGAGCTAAACTACTTCTATGCTCGCTTCGAGGTAAATAACACTGAAACATGCATGAGAGCACCAGCTGTTCTGAATGACTGTGATCAAGCTCTCCTCAGCTGATGCAAGATCTTTAAACATGTCAACATTCACAAGGCCGCAGGGTCAGATGGATTACCAGGATGTGTACTGCGAGCATGCGCTGGCCAACTGGCAAGTGTCTTCACTGACATTTTCAACCTCTCCCGTCCGAGTCTGTAATACA
The DNA here is from genome assembly GCF_016432855.1 of Salvelinus namaycush. NCBI lineage: Eukaryota > Metazoa > Chordata > Actinopteri > Salmoniformes > Salmonidae > Salvelinus > Salvelinus namaycush. Next base: position 36,613,590 of record NC_052333.1, read on the forward strand.
AACATGTTTTAAGGAGACCACCATAGTGCCTGGCCTAAGAACAAAAAAGGTTACCTGCCTAAATGACTACGACCAGTAGCACTCACGTCTGTAGCCATGAAGTGCTTTGAAAAGCTGGCCATGGCTCACATCTACACCATTATCCCAGAAACCCTAGACCCACTCCAATTTGAATATCGCCCCAACAGATCCACAGATGATGCAATCTTTATTGCACTCCACACTGCCCTTTCCCACCTAGACAAAAGAAACAGCTATGTGAGAATGCTATTCATTGACTACAGCTCAGCGTTCAACACCATAATGCCCTCAAATCTCATCACTAAGCTAAGGATCCTGGGACTAAACACCTCCCTCTGCAACTGGATCCTGGACTAACGGGCTGCCCCAGGTGGTAAGGGTAGATAAGAACACATCCGCCACGCTGATCCTCAACACAGGGGCCCCTCAGGGGTGCATGCTCAGTCTCCTCCTGTACTCCCTGTACACTCATGACTGCACGGCCAGGTACGACTCCAACACCATCATTAAGTTTGCAGATGACACAACAGTGGTAGGCCTGATCACCGACAATGACGAGACATCCTATAGGGAGGAGGTCAGAGACCTGGCCATGTGGTGCCAGAACAAAAACCTCTCCCTCAACGTGATCAAGACAAAGGAGATGATTGTGGACTACAGGAAAAAGAGGACAGAGCACGCCCCCATTCTCATCAACGGGGCTGCAGTCGAGCAGGTTGAGAGCTTCAAGTTCCTTGGTGTCCACATCACCAACAAACTAATATGGTCCAAGCACACCAAAACAGTTGTGAAGAGGGCACAACAAAACCTATTAACCCTCAAGAGACTGAAAAGATTTGGCATGGGTCCTCAGATCCTCAAAAGGTTCTACAGCTGTACCATCAAAAGCATCCTGACTGGTTGCATCCCTGCCTGGTATGGCAACTGCTCATCCTCCGAACGCAAGGCACTACAGAGGGTAGTGCATACGGCCCAGTACATCACTGGGGCCAAGCTTCCTGCCATCCAGGACCTCTAATCCAGGCGGTGTCAGAGGAAGGCCCTAAAAATTGTCAAAGACTCCAGCCACTCTAGTCATCAACTGTTTTCTCTGCTACCACACGGCAAGCGATACCGGAGAGCCAAGTCTAGGTCCAAAAGGCTTCTAAACAGCTTCTACCTCAAGCCATAAGACTCCTGAACACCTAATCAAATGTCAACCCAGACTATTTGCATTGCACCCCCCCCCCCCCCCCCTTACACCACTGCTACTCTCTGTTGTTGTCATCTATGCATAGTCACTTTAATAACCCTATCTACATGTACATATTACCTCAACTAACCGGTGCCCCCACACATTGACTCTGTACCGGTACTCGCCTGTATATAGTCTCGCTATTGTTATTTTACTGCTGCTCTTTAATTACTAGTTATTTTTATTTCTTATTCCTATCCGTATTTTTTAAAACGTCATTGTTGGTTAGGGGCTTATATGTAAGCATTTCACTGTATTCAGCTCATGTGACTAATACGATTAGATTTTTTTTCTTTATTTGAGGCTCGGGGTCAGGGTAGGTAGAATGGTCAAAACCGGGGAAACTAGGAAACAGAATTTGAGAAAGCAGGGAGACGGTAAAAACATGCTGGTAAGACCTGACAAGACATGACGAACTGGCAACAGACAAACAGTGAACACAGGTATAAATACACTGGGGATAATGAGGAAGATGGGTGACAGCTGGACGGGGGTGGAGACAAGCACAAACACAGGTGACAGTACCCCGCTCTCTAGGGGCGCCACCTGGCGTTCTACCTGTGCGCATACCTGGTTGCTGGTGTTGGAACTCAGCATTGAGGCCTGAGTCCAGGGTGTCCTTAGCGGGGACCCGGCACCTCTCCTCCAGGCTATAACCCTCCCAGTCAACCAGATACTGGAATCCACTGCCCTCCGGTCGAACCTTCAGGAAGCGCCTCACCGTGTACGCCGGTTGGCCGTTGATGAGATGGGTTTAGGTTGAGACATAGGTTTAATCCTAGACACATGAAAAGTGGGATGAATACGGAGGGTACGGGACAACAGAAGACGAACAGCAGAGGGGCTAAATGTCTTTGAGGTGGGGAGAGGGCCAATAAAGCGGGTGGGAAAGTTTGCGGGACAGGTCACAAGTGGACAGCCATACTCTCTGCCCGAGACAATACTGGGGAGCCAGTGTACTGTGGTAGTCCGCTTGTCGTCGATACCTGGAGGTGGTTTTGAGAAGAGCCATCCGGTCTCTCTTCCAGGTACGGCAACAGCGGCGGACAAACATCTGGGCCGAGGGTATGTCGACCTCTCCCTCTTGCTCCGGGGAGAGCGGGGGCGGATACCCCGGGGAACACACGAAAGGCGAGAGCCCAGTGGCAGAGCAGGGGAGGGTGTTGCTGGTATATTCAACCCACATGAGTTGCTGGCTCCAGGTGGTGGGGTTGGCGGAGACAAGGCAGCGAAGAGACGTCTCCAGGTCTTGATTGGCTCACTCCGACTGGCCGTTGGACTGCGGGAGGAACCCGGAGGACAGGCTGGCCAACGACCCAATGAGCATGCAGTACGCCTTCCAGTTCCGGGATGAGAACTGAGGGCCCCGGTCGGAGACCATCTCCACCGGGAGTCCATGGATCCAGAAGACATGCTGCACACAGAGCTGGGCCGTCTCTTTGGCAGAGGGTAGCTTGGGGAGAGGAAACCGGTCCACTTCTGTCAGGATGGCGGTGTTGCCATCAGACAGGGGAAGACATGTGACGAAGTTCAGGGATATGTGAGACCAGGGATGGTGAGGGACAGGCAGTGGTTAAAGAAGACCAGCCAAAACTTGCCGAGGAGTCTTGTTCTGCTCACAGACCGTGGAGGCGGCAACGAACGCTGAGACATCCGGGCACAAAGGCCAGGGTCCGACGGGAGCCCGGGTGGCAGGCAAGCCTGGAGGAGTGGAACCACTCCAGGACCGAGGAGCAGACAGCGTCAGGCACAAACATCCGGTTATCTGGGCCCCCCCCAAACCTGCTTCCCTGTTCCCCAGCTAAGTACCGTCGCCAGACACGGGGTGGGAGGGTTGGTCTCGGGGTCCAAAGGTATAGCCGCGGGGCTATAGCGGCGTGACAGCGCATCCGGCTTGATGTTCTTGGATTTCTGGTCGGTAGGAGAGGGAGAAGATACACCGGGTGAAAAGCAGGGCCCACTTAGCTTGTCTGGAATTGAGACACTTGGCGAAGCGGAGATATTCCAGGTTCTTGTGGTTCGTCCACACAATGAATGGATGTTCCACCCCCTCCAACCAGTGTCTCCACACCTCCAACACCATCTTCACAGCGAGAAGCTCACGATTCCCCACATTGTAGTCCGCTCTGTGATGTTGAGGCGATGGGAGAAGGCGCAGGGATGTAACTTGAGGTCCAGGGCAGAACGCTGGGACAGGACAGCCCCCACTACGACATCCGAAGCATCGGCCTCCACCACAAATTGAAGAGAAGGGTCAGGATGAACCAATATGGGGGCAGTGGTGAAGCGGTGCTTGAGGTCCCGGATCGCCCGGTCAGCAACTGGGGACCATGTGAATGGAACCTTGGGATAAGTGAGTGCAGACAGGGGGTAAGCCAGGGCGCTGTAACCCCGGACAAAGCGGCAATAGAAGTTGGAAAATCCCAGGAAACGTTTCTGCTGCACTCTGGACGTAGGCTGGGGCCAATCCACTACCGCTCTCACCTTCCCGGGATCCATCTTCCCGGGGATGGTGGAGCGATGGAATTCGCATTTCTCCGCTTTCACAAAAAGCTGGTTCTCCAGGAGGCGCTGGAGGATGTGGAGCACATGTTCTTGGGCTGAGTGGGAGAAAACGAGGATGTCATCAAGGTAGACGAAAATGAATCGGTTCAACATGTCGCGGAGAACGTCATTAACCAGGGCCTGAAACACAGCTGGGGCGTTGGTAAATCCAAATGGCATGACCAGGTATTCGTAGTGGCTGCGGGCCGTGTTGAGGGCAGTCTTCCACTCGTCCCCTTCCCGTATCCGCACCAGATGGTAGGAGTTCTGCAGGTCCAACTTGGAGAAAACGGTGGCCCTCTGGATTGTCTCGAAGGCAGAGGCGATGAATGGTAGCATGTAGCAGTTCTTCACCGTGATGTCATTGAGGCCGATGCACGGGCGCATGATTTTGTCCTTCTTCTCCACAAAGAAGAACTATGCACCAGCGGGGGAGGCAGAAGGATGGATAGACCCTGCAGCTAGGGAGTCCTCGATGTAGGTCTCCATAGCCTTGGTCTCCGGACCCGACAGAGAGTACAGTCATCTCCGGGGCGGTGTGGTGCCTGGAGAAGGTCGATCCCGCAGTCATAGGGTCGGTGCGGAGGAAGTGAAGTGGCCGGGCCTTACTGAAAATCTCCCGGAGGTCCTGGTACTCCACGGGAATGGCGGAGAGGTCCATGTCAACTCCCGAGCCCACAGGAAGACATCCCGAGGCAGGCTGCACTGACTTCAGACAATGAGCGTGGCAGAATAGGCTCCAACCCATAATGGCACCAGCTGTCCAGTCTATGATGGGATTGTGTCCCTGGAGCCAAGAGAATCCCAATACCATGGGAACCTGGGGAGACTTAATAAGCAGGAGTTGGATTTTCTCACTGTGGTTCCCTGACACTCGTAGGTTGATGGGAGTGGCATTGTGAGTGGCCCAGGCCTATAGAGTGCCCTCCCAGTGCTCTAATGTCCATGGGAATGGAGAGGGGCTGAGTGGGGATGCCCAGCTTGGACCCAGGGTAGCGTCCAAAAAACTCTCATCTGCCCCGGAGTCGATGAGTACCCGGAGAAATTTCGACTGGTTCCCCCACAGCAGGATAGAATGGAAAGGGGTGTGAGTAAGGGGAAAGGAAAAGTTATCCATACTCGCCCCTTCTTGATTTGCCTGTGTTTTGAATGGGCAGGTATGTAGCTACGAAATGTCCCGTAGCACCACAATATAGACAGCTCTGGGTGTGGAGTCAGCGTAGGCACTCAACCGTGTCAATCTAGCCCTGCCCAGGTTCATGGACTCCGAAGGAGGCGAGTCGGCAGCCCTCTCTGTTTCCCGAGAGAACTCGGGTGACGTCGGGTTCACTCGGACACTTAGACTTCGGGGGTCTCCGGGATTCTTCGGAGGTGAGGTGGGAATCAAGGACAAACGAGGGCAACAGGGCACAGATTCCTTCTCCCTCCTACATTCTTGAAGCAGCCCATCAATCCGGATGGTCAAGGCTGAGGGAGTAAAGGTCCATGGACAGCTCCCGGACACCTCCGATAATCCCTGAAGGAACATGTTGAACAATGCTTCCAGGTTCCAGGCATTCTCAGCCGCCAACGTGCGAAAATCCATTGCGTAGTCTGCCACACTACAGGAGTCTTGACGTAGCTGGAGCAGGTTATGAGCAGCCTCTCTCCCAGACAAAGGAGAATCAAACACCTTCCGAAAATCCTCCACAAACTCCTCTAGACTGAGGCAGACAGAGGATTTTTGCTCCCACACCACCGTGGTCCAGGCGAGTGCCCTCCCGGACATCAACTTTATGATGGACGATATCCTCAAGCGGCCCGAGGGGAACGAAGAAGGCTGCAGCTTGAAAATGAGGGAGTACTGGGAAAGAAAATTCTGGCAAGTTCTGGAATCTCTAGCGTAGAGCCCCGGAGGAGGTAAGTGGGGTTCTCGGGACACTGGGCTAGGCTGGGAGATTATGGGTGTGACCTGCTGCCCAGTGGGGAATCCGCGGAATTGCTCCAGCAATGTATCGAACGCCTTGTCATGGCGTTCTGCCACGGCATGGAGTCCCTCCATAATACATTGCAGTAACTTTTTTCACACCTAGTATGGCTATTAGACTATTATTTAGTAATGGTCTAATAGTCTATTAACTTTTTATGGCTGCAGGGGCAGTATTGAGTAGCTCTGTTTAAGGTGCCCATTTCAAACGGCCTCGTACTCAATTCTTGCTCGTACAATATGCATATTATTGTTATTATTGGATAGAAAACACTCTCTAGTTTCTATAGCCGTTTGAATTATGTCTCTGAGTGGAACAGAACTCATTCTACAGCACTTTTCCTGATATGGAGTGAGATTTCAGAAATCTTGGACTCTGGTCCCAGGTCAGTTTTAAAGTCCCTGTAAATGCTATGAGGATACAAACACTGCCCACGCCTTCCTCTAGATGTCAGTAAGAGGTGACAATTTGAATGGAGTCGATTGCGCAATCAGGGCCTGTATAAAAGGCCAAAGACCGGATGTACCGTTCTTTTCCTGCTGCGCCTGACGCACGATGTACGTCGGACCTGCTCTCTTTCCAAGCTTGGGTTTAGCCAGTAATATATCGACGGTCATGTTTTTACTCGTTATAGGTGTTAAAAACATCATAAGGTAGTTAATTTAAACCGTTTTATAGCAATTTATATCCGTTTAGTGCGATTTTGAGGCATTGCTTTGTGTTGCACTTTGAAGCGCCGGGCACGTTTCGGGGTCCCGGTCGAACGTTAGTGGGCATTTCGACGGACAAGAGGACATCTTTCGACCAAAAGAAGATTAGACCCAAGAAAGGATACATTGCCCAAGATTCTGATGGAAGATCACCTCATAGTAAGAAATATTTAAGATGATAAATCGTTGTTCTGTCGAAAAATTTTAAACGCATATTCCGCCATTTTTTTTGGTATAGCTTCGCTTGGCGAACCCTGTATTGCACAGTAAGGATAATTTTAGAAATGTAATTCAGCGATTGCATTAAGAACTAATTTGTCTTTCGATAGCTGTCCAACTTATATTTTTTTAGTCAAGTTTATGAATAGTTATGCATGAGACAAGATCACTGTTAAAGATGGCGCCCGACATTTTCAGGCTAGTTTTGCTAGTATTGTCATTGTATAACCACGGTTTTTTGTGGCTAAATATGCACATTTTCGAACAAACTCTATATGTATGTTGTAATATGATGTTACAGGAGTGTCATCGGAAGAATTCTGAGAAGGTTAGTGAAAAAATTAATATATTTTGGTGATGATTACGTTATCGCTCTCTTTGGCTTGAATCAATGCTCGGGTAACGTTTGCACATCTGGTATGCTAATATAACGATTTATTGTGTTTTCGCTGTAAAACACTTAGAACATCTGAAATATTGTCTGAATTCACAAGATCTGTGTCTTTCCATTGCTGTGAGCTGTGTATTTTTAAGAAATGTTTTATGATTAGTAATTAGGTAATTCTCGTTGCTCTCTGTATTTATTCTAGTCGAGTTGTGATGGTGGGTGCAATTGTAAACTATGATTTCTACCTGAAATATGCACATTTTTCTAACAAAACCTATCCTATACAATAAATATGTTATCAGACTGTCATCTGATGAGGTTTTTTCTTGGTTAGTGGCTATCAATATCTTTATTTGGCCGAATTGGTGATAGCACCTGATGGAGTAAGAAACTGATGGAGTTAGAAAAGTGGTGTCTTTTGCTAACGTGGTTAGCTAATAGATTTACATATTTTGTCTTCCCTGTAAAACATTTTAAAAATCGGACATGTTGGCTTGATTCACAAGATGTGTACCTTTCATATGCTGTATTGGACTTGTTAATGTGTGAAAGTTAAATATTTAAAAAATATATTTTTTTGAATTTCGCGCCCTGCACTTTGAGCTGGATGTTGTCATAGGTGTACCGACCTCGGGCTTGCAGCCATAAGAGGTTTAAGCTATTAACCCTCCCCAACTTGCAACAAATTGTTGTTACTCCCATCTCGTTCCTCTTCCATGCGTCATTCTCCGCCTGAGTGGCTCGCTTGTGGGCATGCTGGCAGGATATGATAGCACCTTCGATTGTGCGTCAAGAATCTGCAAAGCAAGATTGTAGGAAGGTCTGGTTATTCACAGGCAAATTGTTATATGCTAGGAGGTACATTTGTGTCTTTTTGTCGAGAGAATTTTTTTTTTTTTTCAATCCAAAATAATTGTTCTGAAAGCAAAAACGAGGCTTCAAAGTTTAAAAAAATTCTGCAATCAAATATTTTGTAATGGAGCACAAAACTTTATGCATTTTATTCCCCCCAAATATTTTGACAAGAAATGTATTTGAAAACCACCCTCCATTTTGTCCATTTTTTGAGTGTCAGTTTGGCTACAACCAATACTGTTCAACCTTTCTTTCCGACACAAAGGAAGTCCGGACACCTACGAAGAATGTGATGGCATCTCAGGTAAGCAGCACTGGGCGTTCTTCCGTCCAACTTCTACATAGCTAGATGTTAGTTCCGACGATTCAGTATCTTCATAAAAAACATACATACCGTAGAATGATAAATCATGCAATTATTATTCTCAAGCTAACCAAAAACATTTAGCAACGAACGCCTGTTCTTACCATTTTCAGTTGAATTCATCAAACTTTCTTTCATGGCAACTCATAGGTAGGCCATGTCCTATTTAGTCGATTATACGTATAATCATATTTCATGACAGTGTAACGGTTTGCTTTTTTTTGCCAAAAAATATCACTGCGTTTCCATTAGCTAATGATAAAACACACACTTGCACTCAGTGTTGTCATATATGCATTGTTTATAATCATATAACATTAACTAATTGGGATAATGTTTCATTGCAGGGAAGAATGTCTCAGCAGCTATTGATCAGGTTGAGGGATAGGTTAAGATCTATCATCAACATATTACCAACTAATTTTGAATATCCGCAGTTTGTGTGCAGACAAGAGATACAGTTTGTTCGAGCTAGGGTAAATTATATTGATATTCCCACGGAGGTGGTAGATGGTCTGCAACAGTTTATTGAAGTTGTCAGCACCTATCTCACACACAATGTTGTCCCTTCACTATTTAATGAAGTTGTTATCAGTTCTTAAAGTGGCAATGTAGGACTGCCAAAACTAGAAATTACTCGTGACACCCTTCAAAGTAGGTGTAACGGCGTTCCTCCTCCTCTTCATCCGAAGAGGAGGAGCAGGGATTGAACCAAACTGCAGCGTTGTGAAATGACATGATATTTATTCAAACAAGACGAAAAACGAACTATACTTGATAATAAACAAAATAACAAAACGAATGTAGACAAACCTGAACATACGAACTTACAAAACACGAAGAACGCACAACAGGAAAAATGACTACATAAAACGATGAACGAACGAAACAGTCCCGTATGGTGCAACAAACACTGACACAGGAAACAACCACCCACAAACAAACAGTGTGAAAACACCTACCTTAATATGACTCTCAATCAGAGGAAATGAAAACCACCTGCCTCTAATTGAGAGCCATATCAGGTCACCCTTTAAACCAACATAGAAACAGAAAACATAGACTGCCCACCCAAACTCACGTCCTGACCAACTAACACATACAAAAACTAACAGAAAACAG